>NC_041387.1:259327767-259335812 GCF_002162155.2 Triticum dicoccoides
CCGGCTGTGGGCTCGCGGGCCGCGGCGGCGGGGCGCGGGCGAGATGGCGGCAGAGGACACGTGGCGAGTCGGGAGTGGCTGTGGCGACTGGGGCGAACGTGTCCGGCGCGGGCGGACGCGTCCGGTGGCGACGGGAGGAAGAGGACTAGGGTTAGGGTAGGATTTCATCCGCGAATTCGGGGGAGGTGGACTAATTTATAGGTAGAGGGAGCTAGGAGAGTCCAAATGAGGAGCAGTTTTCGCCCACACGATCGTGATCAAAAGACCGAGAGCATGGAGGGGGTTAGGATGGGTTTTGGGACACTTTGGAAGGGTGTTGGGCTGCAAAGGGAAAGGGGGGGTTTCGGGCTACGCGGATAACCGTTGGAGTATCAAACGACCTCCAAATGGCACGAAACTTGACAGGCGGTCTACCGGTGCTATATCAAGGCTGCTTGGCAAGACTCAGTCCATTCCTAGAACGTTTAACACCCACTCATAACGAGAGGCAAAAGGGGAACTCCGGAGGACATAGGAGTGCCGGATTGCAAAACGGACAACGGGGAAATGCTCGGATGCATGAGACGAACACGTATGCAAAGTGAGATGCACATGATGACATGATAAAATGCAACACGCAAGCAAATGACATGGCAATGACGGCGAATAACTGGCGGACACCTGGCGTAACGAATCCGGGGTGTCACATCTAAGCAGTAGTAGGCATGAGAAACAAGCATGAATGAGTAGGCACATCATGGCTCAAACAACTCCTACTCATGCTAGTGGGTTTCATCTATTTATTGTGGCAATGATAGGTCATGCAGAGGAAAGGGGTTCAGCTACCGCAACATGTAACAGATGAATCGTTGTTGTCCTAATGCAGTAAAAGAGAGCAGAAGCGAGAGAGTGGGATTGTATCGGAATGAACAAGGGGGTTTTGCTTGCCTGGCACTTCTGAAGATAGTAATAGTTCTTCATCGGTGTCATTGAACTCATCGTCGGAACAACATCTAGTGGGGGGGATAAACACCGGCAACAGAGAAAGAACACAATCAATGCAATGCTCAATATGATGCATGATCATGACATGGCAACATGCTGGTGTTTTGATCTAATGCAACTAGCAACAGAAATAAATGAAGTTGGTTTGAACCCTAAGTTCAAATCCAAACTCCATATGTGAAATTCGAATGCCATTAATATGATTTGTCCTAAACAGTAGCCATAAGTTGTTCTATCATGCATGAAAATGGTACAGATGGATAGAGTGGATTTTTCTGATCATTTTTCATATATAATTTATTTCATTCTGAGTTACGGTTGATTTTATATGAATTTTAGAAGTTTTGACTATTTTCTGAAATAAATAAATCATTTTAGATTTATTTAAAATCCAGAAAACAGATTACTGCGTCAGCATGACGTCGGAATGACGTCATCGGGTCAACAGCGTCGGCCCAGGTCAAACCTGACGCTGGGACCCATGTGTCAGTGACTAACTAAACTAACCTAGTTTAATTAGCACTAACCTAGTTTAATCTAATTAAATTTAAACCTAAACTAGATTAGTTAGCCGGGCGGGGCCCGCGTGTCAGTGAGAGAGGTGCTAATTAGCAGGGTGATTAGTCCTAACTAGGTGGCCACATCAGCGCACCGGCGGTTAGCCGCCGGCGACCAAACAGGGCGGCGTAGGCGCTCGGGATTCGCCGTCCGGCGACCGTTCGACTCGGGGTTTGGCTCTACGGCCTGCTGGACGTGCGCCGCATCCAACGGAGCATGCGGCTGGCGAGAGGAGGCCGGAAACGACGGCTGCAACGATGGCAGGCGGCGGCCGGAGTTTTGTTGTGCTCGGAACCGGGATGTGGTGCACGGCAGGTCAAGCGGTGGGGTGCTAGGTGCTCCTACAAACGTGTTGAGCATGGTGACGCTCTCAGAAGCGGCGGAGGTGGGCTCTAGCCACGGCGGCGATGAAGCGCAACGGCGGCGAGCTTCGGTCGGGGTGGCCAAAGGCGCTAGAGGAGAAAATCGACAGAGGGGAGAGAGGGGTTGGGTAGAGGAGCTCACGGTGAGGTCGTCGGTGCTCTCAGCATGCTCGGGGGAGGCTCGATGACGGCGAAAATTCTCCAGCGATCTTCGTGGCTGAAGGAGGAAGAAGGGGGCGGGGACGGCACATTGGAGCTCTTCTGGTCGCCTGAGACGACGAGGAGGATGAGGGCGGAACGTCGGATCTCAGGGGCGTGTCGGAGAGGCTTGGGGATGGCTGCGGCCGCGCGAGCGCTGGTTGGCGGCGACGGCGGCGCTCAGGGAAGAGAGGGGGTGGGAGCCAGAGGGGATGAGCATGGGGAGAGTGAGAGCGGTCCAGGGGGTGCACGGCATCGTCCAAAAGACCGGGGAGGCCAGGCAGGCAGGGAGGAGCTGGCGCGGCTCGCCTGCGCGTCGTGCACGCAGCTGCTTCTCCTCCTGGCAAGAGGAAGAAGACAGTGCTGCCCCTGGTGGGCCGGGCTGGCTTTGCCCGGCTGGGCTGCTACACTGGTGGGCTGGCTGGGCTGCCAGGTAAGTCCTTCTCTCTCTCACTTTTATTTGTTTTAGTTTTCTATTTCTGTAGTTTGTAGGGCTTTATTAAAAATACTTGGGCATTTTCAAAAATCACCAAACTGCACATGCCCATTGTTTAGAACATATCCAACATGGAACATTTCAGTTTGGGATTATTTGGACGTTTAAAATATTATATAGCATTTAAATGCCCAAATGCAAATAGAGTATGATTTAATTCACCAATGTTGTCCTAGAAAATGTGAACCAATTTTGCCAGAGGTTCTAACCCAGGACAAAAATGATGGACATTTTAGAAGGGCATTTCAGGTTCATTGGAAAAGGTTTTGGTAAACCCTAATTGGTTTAAGGGGGGGGTGCTGGGGGTTCTGTCATCCTCATTTCATATTTAAGAGAAAATTTAAACATGATGCATGGAAGCTAATGCAAAGACAAGCAAGGCCTGAACTGGGTTTGTGACAACTAACCCAGGACAAAAATGATGGACATTTTAGAAGGGCATTTCAGCTTCATTGGAAAAGGTTTTGGTAAACCCTAATTGGTTTAAGGGGGGGTGCTGGGGGTTCTGTCATCCCCATTTCATATTTAAGAGAAAATTTAAACATGATGGATGGAAGCTAATGCAAAGACAAGCAAGGCCTGAACTGGGGCTGCGACACAGGACTAGGCCAATAAAGATGGCCAGACCAGATCAATCTATGAATCAAGAGTCTGCGCCCTGGCAAGAGATAACAACTATGAAGCCCAGCGCAATGAACATTACAATATTCGGGATCCACACCGAACACAAATGTCATCTGACCTCCGCCGTAATGTTGCACGATATAGAGGTGCCACACACCCTATGTGTTTTACTGATGAGGTAATGCAACACCAGTTTCCGGAAGGGTTTAAACCCATAAACATCAAACAATACAATGGAATGACGGATCCGGCCGTCTGAATTGAAGATTTCCTTCTCCAGATTCATATGGCTTGTGTAATGATCTCCATGCCATTAAATATCTTCCTCTAAAGCTGAAAGGACCAGCACGGCACTGGCTGAACAGCCTCCCAGAGAACTCTATTGGAACTTGGGAAGATTTAGAAAGATGCTTTTCGGGCCAACTTGCAGGGCACTTATGTCCAGCCACCGGATGCATATGACTTGAGTTACATAATCCAGAAACTAGGTGAATCGGCTCACAAGCTTTGGAATAGGTTCCTAATTAAAAAGAACCAAATTATGGACTGTACGGACGCCGAAGCCTTAGCGACCTTCAAACACAGCATCCGAGACGAATGGTTCGCCTGACACCTAGGGTAGGACAAGCCAAAGACCATGGCATATTTAACTGTACTCATGACACGTTTTTGTGCGGGTGAAGACATCTTGTTGGCTCATAGAAGCAACAGCTCCGGCGACCCCGGCACTTCTGAGGCCAGGCATGGAATGGTAAACCACGCCACAATAAAAACAAACGTCGGAGCAACAATGATGACACAGATGATACGGCAGTCAATGCCGGACTCAGCGGTTCAAAATCCAGTCAGCGGAAGAAACCTTTCAAAGGCAACAGGGACGGCCCATCCAATTTGGACAAAATCCTTGAGAGGCCCTTTCAGATTCATGGCACACTCGATAAGCCTGCTAACCACACCAACAGAAATTATTGGGTTTTTAAACAGGCCGATAAGATAAATATCAAACACAAGGGAAAGGGACCTCGAAGTGAGGACGATGATGAGCCCCGTCAGCTGAACACCGGGGGCCAAAAACAGTTTCCCCCCATGTCACTCACATTCCCAAAAGGGAGCGCAAGCGCGCACTTAGAGACGTCTACGCCGTAGAGCATGTCGTCCCAAAATTCAATGCATGGTCAGCCTGTTTGATCACCTTCGATCGAAGGGATCACCCAACCAGTATCCGTCACGAGGGTTTAGCCGCCCTAGTACTTGATCCAATCATCGACGGATACCACCTCACTAGAGTCCTTATGGACGGTAGCAGCATTCTCAACTTGATTTATCAAGACACTGTCCGCAAGATGGGCATTGACCCATCAAGAATCATGCCTAGTAACACTACTTTAAAGGTGTGATATCCGACGTGGAAGCCCGTTGTACGGGCTCATTAACACTAGAGGTAATATTCGGCACACGAGACGACTTCCGAAGTGAAGAATTGATCTTCGACATCGTCCCCTTCCACAGTGGTTATCATGCACTGTTTGGACGAACCGCTTTCGCCCGCTTTAATGCAGTCCCGCACTATGCTTATTTGAAGCTTAAGATGCCCGGACCACGTGGCATTATTATAGTCAATGCAATAAGGAGCGCTCCCTCCATACTAAAGAGCACACCGCGGCCCTTGCAACCGAAGTGTATGGCAGCCTCATTAAGACGAATAATTCGTCGGACAATAAAGCCAGTGACGTCTCTAAGCCAGTTCTGTCTGCTCACCACTGTGATAAATCGATGGATCTGGACATCGATCAGTAGTTCGGCCTCCGCCGACTATCCCATATGGTTGCGGCTTATGTACCGCGCGTACATAACTTCGTACTCAAAATACCTTGGGCAGCGCCGGAGGCGCACTGCAGAAAAAGTCCATAGTACGGCTTGACCCTATTTTGACCTCATTCATTTTTTCACTACAGGTTCATCAAGAGCCCTATTTGCTGCATGGTTACATCAGGGATCCTTCTCAAGGCTAGATTTTCCGTCCTTTATGGTCAACCATCAAACACCCCTGCCAAAGGATTCATTACTAAGGAGAAACGGCGCACAAGTGTGATAGGGCATAACTGGAGTCTTCGAACCATTACTTTTAGGCCCTATGCTAGAATTTCCCTTATGTAAAATTTTAGGGATCTAACATGACCTCAATATTTGTGGCATTGTCTATCGAAATACGCCTCGACGTACTGATAAGGATATAAAAGGAAGCAGATGATCGCCACCTTTTTATTGGGTTCTTATATTTTCTGATCATCAGTATTCCCTCCTTGCTTTCGACTGACATACGTGTTTCGGCATGGCGTCCATACCAGGGGTTGTATTCAGCCCACAATTTTTTTAAGTCCGAACACCTATAGGGAACTCTTCGACATCTCATATATTACACTATATGAATCAGCTCCGAACATGTCTTTGGCCTATTGTTGGGTTCCCCGGCTCCTGTGTTTGTCACCTTACGTTCTCATGTTCGGCTAAGGTTGCAAAGAGAGAACTACTGCGATTGTATTTCTGGTTCGTCCGGTCAAGTACCTCAGTAGAAAAAGCCGAAAACTGACTATCATGATATGCCAGAGCGGGTCAGCCATCCGGTGACTTTGTGTTATACTACAAATCATTCGCGATTTATGCTGTGTTATACGAGGGGATGGGATTCGACCAGCCATGTTGTGAAGGCACCGTCATCCGGATTCTCGTTCATGCAACAGGGGCTAGTACTTAGCCCCACCAATGGACTCTTATGGCTAATTGAAAGTAATAAAGCCACATAGTCTAATTGCCTAGTTCTTCTCGCAACACGCCTCCTATAAACGACCAAGACATTGGATAAAGTGCGGGCATGCGTTCCTGAACACCCCTGTAATATTACATGGGGGCAGGAGCCGACGACTGGCAAACTTTCAGACTTCTAAAATAAAACGACTAAATAGGAGGATAAACTAAAAAAATCATAAAGTGCAAGCATAAATATTTCACATTATGAGTTCATTACATGGTTCTTACCAACCAGACTCCGCTACTCAAATATGATATCCTTTGAGCATTGACCCTCTACAATGCAGGCTCCTTGAGGATCTCGCTGAAGTACCTCTCTGACTTCTGGTGATCCTTGCCTTCAGGGGTCCCTGCGATGGCAATTTCGGTGGCCTTCATCTTCTCCCATTGTACTTTGACGCGGGCAAAGGCCATCCAGGCACCTTCTATGTAGGTTGACCGCTCTATGGCGTCGACTCTTGGGCATGCTTCGACCAGCCACTTCACGAGTCTAAAATAGCTGCTGGGTACAGGCTTGGCCGGCAAAAGTCGGACTATGACGTCCTTCATGGCCAACCCAACCACCCTATGCAGCACGGTCAGCTGCTTCAGCTGATCACTCAGGGGTGCCGAATGCTCTAGCGGAAGGTACTGCGACCAGAACAGCTTCTCCATTGAGCTCCCCTCTTCGGCTCAGAAGAACTCTGCGGTGTCAGCAACACTCCTCGGCAGATCCGCAAACGCGCCTGAAGAACTCCAAACTCGGGTCAGCATGATATATCTCTTACTGGCAAATTTACTCTGCAGAAGAAAATCCTTACCAGCCGCTATCTGCTTCGCCTGCTGGATCTCCTGGCGGGCGCTCTGGGACTCAACTCGGGCTTCCTTCATATCCTGGAGAGCTTTGGTGAGTCCGGAGGCTTGATCCAAACTCTTCTGCTCCAAGGACTTGCACTTTGTAATGGCGTCCTTGAGCTGTTGCTCAATTTCGCCTACCTGAGCCTCGTATTTTCGGCGGGCAGTTTGCTCCGCCTCCAGCTCCTTCGCCACCTTGTCAGCGGCTGCCCTGCTCACATCCACCTCTTTCTAGCCTTGGGAAAGCGAGCTCTTGAGGGACTCGACCTCGTCTGCGCCAACTATGATTACAATCATAAAATTCAATAACTTAAAAGAATCAACATACATATCACTTCTGGTACATAAGTTCCGCATACCTTGGGTTTCATGAAACCGCTTATTGACGCGGTCGAGCTCCTCATCGGCTAATCTAAGTTTCTGATTGAGCTCGGAAACCTTTGCGGCTTGGGTAGTAGCCGCCAACATGGATGCATGTCCCACATAATAGCATAGTACATTAGTAAAATTGTTTTGGGATCCTCTGTCCGGATTATTCTAATCCGGACAGAGTCTTAGGGGCTACTGTCTATAATGGGTTCAACCTTGCATATAAAATACTTGTTAGAGAATTACATCAGATACCTCAAAGCCCGTCAGTAGGTTGTTGAAGGCTTCGTTTAGTCCGCTTTTTGCAGAATGACCCGTCTCCATAACTGCACCCATCAGGGTGCGGTGCTCCTCCACGATGGAAGCGCATTGCAGCATTTCCTCTGGAGTATGAGCGGCCTCCGGATTAACGGGGGCTGCCGATGGAGCTGCTGCTCCTCCCGCCTCCATTGAAGGGGGTTGCTGAGCCGAACCCTAAGCCATATTGGTCTCCAGGACGGTGTTCGGCGGGGTCCCGAATTGTTGAGACCCCGCACCTTTCGGGGCCATGGGGGTCGCCGTACCCCAGTCTATGGCATCCGAGGTATTAACCTCGGGTGCCTTCTGGATGGCCTCGTCCACCCCACCTTGGCCAGGAAAGGTCCGTTGGGATGACACCTTAGGGTCCTCCATGGGGGGGGGGGGGGGGAGAGGGACGATGATGGTCCGTCGCTCTCCGCCTCTTCATGCGCCCGAGAATTCCCCAAGACGAGGTGTTCGGAATTTTGCGAGGAGGGCTAAAAAGTAAAGAAAGACATAATTTATATGACAAA
>NC_041387.1:259336482-259395907 GCF_002162155.2 Triticum dicoccoides
GGCGGGGTCCCGAATTGTTGAGACCCCGCACCTTTCGGGGCCATGGGGGTCGCCGTACCCCAGTCTATGGCATCCGAGGTATTAACCTCGGGTGCCTTCTGGATGGCCTCGTCCACCCCACCTTGGCCAGGAAAGGTCCGTTGGGATGACACCTTAGGGTCCTCCATGGCGGGGGGGGGGGGAGAGGGACGATGATGGTCCGTCGCTCTCCGCCTCTTCATGCGCCCGAGAATTCCCCAAGACGAGGTGTTCGGAATTTTGCGAGGAGGGCTAAAAAGTAAAGAAAGACATAATTTATATGACAAAGGCATGTAAGTAGGAGCTGAACAAGTAGGGTTTTGGTACTTACGATTTGGCCAGGGGCTTAACCATGGGGGCTCTCCTTGGGCTATGTTTGGACTCCGTGTCCGAACTTGCTGAGAGGGTAACCTCGTTCCTCTTTGGAGGTCGTCCTCTTATTCTTCCTCATTTTGTGAGGGGAATCACTCTTCAGCTCTTCCTCCTCCTCTTCGTCCTCGTCTTCCTCATGAGAGGAGACGACCTCGGCTTCTCTAGACACAGCGTACGAAGGACCTCCGTGGCAGGGCCCGCCCTAGGGCTCCTTGCCCTTCTTCCTGCCCTTCTTCTCCGACGCTTGGTAGGGTGCCGGGACCAGCATCTCCACCAGCTGGGGAGTGACTGGGTCTTTGGGCAACGGAGCCAGACTCTCGATCCGCTCCGCTTTCTTTGTCCGGCCTTGTAAAGAGGTGGGATGATAAGATTCATAGTGATCCAAAATATAGACCGGACATATCTTTGGAAAACTAATACTTACAGGAGTGGCCGGATTCTCGGCGTCGAGCCCGACATATTTGTTCTCCATGGGCCAGCTCTTCTGTGCCTTGAAAAGCAACTTCCATATTCCCTTGTGCGTCGTGCCGAGGAAGTATGCGAGTCCATGGCTCCTCCAGATTGAACTCCCACATGGGGGAATTTCGGTGTTGGCAGGGGAGGATGCGGCAGAAGAGCATGATCCTGCACCATGTTGGTGAGACCGACGTTCTTGCCCAGCACATTGGTGATGCGCGTTTATAGCGTGTTCACCTCCGTCTGGGACCCCCAGTCGAGGCCCTCAGCGGTCCACGAAATGAGCCTCATGGGCGGTCCAAATCTGCACTCCGGAATTGCCGCCCAGTTGGTGCAACGCGGCTCGATGATGTAAAACCACTCTTGCTCCCAGACCTTGACGATATCGACGAAGGCCCCCTTGGGCCATGTGGCATTGGGTAGTTTGCTTATCATGGCCCCGCTGCGGTCCGCATGATGTCCGTCGACCACCTTCGGCTTCACATTGAACATTTTAAGCCATAGGCCGAAGTGTGAGGGGGAAGCGGAGTAAAGCCACGCACATGACGGTAAACGCCAAGATCTAGAGGAAAGAGTTCGGGGCTAGATCAAGGAAAACTAGCCCATAGTAGAACATTAGTCCCCGGACAAAGGGATGGAGTGGAAAACCTAACCGTCTTAGGAAATGGGGGAGGAAAACGACCCTTTCGCTAGGCTCCGGAGTGGGGATGATTTGACCTTTGGTGGGGAGCCTGTGCGCAATATCTGTGGCTAGGTACCCCGCGATCGAGAGATTCTTCACCTCCTTATCCGTAATGGATGTCGGATTTCGGGTTCCACAAACCCATGATAGGTTCAAACTCTGGGGTGCGTGCGAGATCTCAACCTACACAACCTGTCTACTCACGATCCTCTAAGCCTAGCACGTCGAGTTCAAGGGGACATAGAGACATAGTCGTTTATCCTGGTTCGGGCCACCATGTGGTGTAATACCCTACTCCAGCGTTTTGGTGGATTGCGTCGAGGGTCTGAGGATGAACTAGTACAATGGATGAACAAGCCCCAGGAGTTGAGGTGTTCGTGAGCTCGAGTGAGCTGGTGAGGTGGTCGGGTGAGAATGGATCCGATACCCTGTTCTACTCTTTCCCTCTTGGTTTTCACCCCCATGGTGGTGGCTAAGTCCTATTTATAGTGGCCTTGGTCCTCTTCCCAAATGTTGGCAGGAAGGGATCCCACAAAGGCCGGATTTGAAGGGGGACAGGAAGTACATCCTATCCTGACTAAAGTGGTGTTCTCCTGAGAAAAGCCTCTAGTCGTGGCGCTGCAGTGAGCTCGGCGATGATCTCCGTCCTGCTGTCTTGGCGGTCTTGGTCTTCTTGCATTGGAATGGAAACCATTGGTTGATTCCTCAAGACTCCACGCCTGCTTCTTGCCTCCTTTACACCGAAGAGGAAACTAGGGCTCTGGGTGTGCTGGCGCCCGCCTGGCCTTGGTCGTCATGGCTCATGTCAGCTGAGCCTCGTGAGGTGCATCTTGCACAGAAGCCTCCGCCCCTCGGGAGCCAGCTTGAGGAGGCCGATCCCCTTGGAGGTCTTGGCGTCATCCACCTTGCGAGGGTCTTGAGTTGTTGATGTTGATGCTGGGCCATACCAGGCCGTCGCTGGAGCCATGCAGTGAGCCGTAGGCAAGCAAGTCTGGGTACCCCCGTATCCAGAACAACGATAGTAGCCCCCGGGCCTAAGGCGTGCTCGGGCTTGGCTTCTAGGCGAAGCGAATGGGCACGTGCGGAGCGCCTGTGCCCTAACCGCCTGCGGCCTTGAATGATGCATGACGGTTGATGGGACATGGGCATCTCCACTTCCCCATGCTGCCTCGGCAACTGTTAGACTTGATGAGTCGATGCTACATGCAAAAAATCATCATTACGCGAGGTCGTGTAGGCCGGCGGTTGGCCTCTCTCCGGCTATAAATGAGGGGAGGGGCAGAGCCCCCTCACTCATCTCTCCCTCCATCTTCTCGCTGCTCATCCTTTTTCTTCTCCATCTTGCAGTTGCTCCCATGGCGCCGATCAGGAGGTTTTCTGCGACTGAAAAGGGAAAAGCCCCTCAGGAGGGGCCTGATCCACTTCCTCCGAAGAAGTGGTTCTGCCATCCCTGCAATGCCGGCGGGAGCCAAGAGGTGACCAGGCCTTAGCAATCGAGGCCTTTGCCCAGCTTCCCCTTCCCTTGTACACCCAAGCGCAGGATGGCGACGCACGCCATCGGGCAACCCTAGGCGGCAGGGAATGAGCCACTACCGTCCTTCCTGCCAAACTGCGGACCCACGTCGAGGGTAGCTCATGCGAGTTCATGGTGTGGGCCGCGATGCCGCCCGACTCATGGATCCGGCTCCCGAGGTTCTTTGCCGATGAGCTGTCGCCGAGGGGGCCACTTGAGCTGTGGCTGCAGCACGTCGGGTGTTGTAGCCTGGCCACCAGTGCTGAGGTCGTGGTGGTGCCCCCTGGCGATGTCTTCATGACCCACGGATGGGGCGAGGTCGCTCGAGCCTGCCATGCAGAGGGGGCCCTCCTGATCCACTTTGAGGACGACGGCACCTCCACCCTGTTCTTCAAGGTCTTCGATGAGGAGGGCCTATGGCCGGTGTGCTGCCCCGAAGGAAGCAGCCCGCGGGACACGGCCATGGGTGCTGGACCTGCTTCCGTCATCGTCAGCACCTCCTTCGGCAGCAGCAACGACCCTTGGGAGTCCAGCGATTCTCCTGAGCCCAGCGAATCTCCGTAGTCCGGTTTCGACAGCTATGTGCCGCCAAGCTCCCGCCGCGGCAAGAGCGCGGCAGCGGCTGCCGCTCGGCGTTGTCGGTGATGCGTGCTGGCCTAGTAGGAGACTTTCTTCTTTTGCTTCCCTGCACGGAATTAGGACTAGCCCCGTGGGGTATGTAAGATCGAAATGTTTTTATTCCAGCGTCGTTCCTTTGGTTTTCATGATGAAATCGCGTATCCAAATCTAGCATGATTCCCCCTTTCTTCCCCTTAGGTAGCGTAGCGCTTTATGCCGGCGGGACCCAGTCCCCAGATAGGTTTCAGCCACCGCTAGTATGCCAGGTCGTGATGCCGTGGTCAAGGCAAGGATGTGAGCGGCCCGAGGTCCGGTGAGAGCTCATGAGGCGCGATGCTCACGAGGTCCCCCTTGGCGTGCAAGCAGTTGCCCAAGAAACGGAAAGGGGAGTGAAACTTCCGGAGTGGGACTTTGAGACTTGGGTGAGCGGGTTGCGAGACTTATATCATGGCGCGTGCGACTTATATTTTAGCAGACTCATTGTGATTCCCTTGGGTGGTGCCCATTCATGCTTCGGTGGTAGCGTCACTAGGCAGGGCCCGCGACACTCATCCCCTTTCCTCTCTTGCCTAGGTGATCTAAATCCTCGGGTCCTGGCCCTTGAGCAGGCTCAGCCGTCGCTGGTATGCCAGGTCGTGATGTCGTGGTCAAGGCCAGGGGGTTAGGGCTAGAGAGCTAGTAGGGGCTCCTAAGGGGCAATGCTGAGGGCCCCCCCTTAAACGTGCAAGTGACTCGCGGGTTAAGGTGGTGACTGTCGGGGCCTCCCCGTAGATAGTCCTCAGGTGAACCTGCATGTTAACTCGCAAAAGAGATTGCAATTCCCCATGGTGCTGACTGCCTGTCCTTGTACCTTTCATAGGAACACGAAGGCAACGAGGACCTCGTGAGGTGGCGTGCGTGAGGCAGGACGTGAGCCAGAGCTTGGGCCTTGGGTTTACCAGCATTGCAGGGATGGACCCGAGCACAAGCGTCGTGCCAGCGTGAGTAGCCCCCGTTGCGGGATGGGCAAAGGACAAGCAGGCAACGTAGGGGGACCGTGAGGCAGATAGGATTCGAAGCAAGCAGGTGATGATCATAGATAAGCACATGAGAGATGGTTAGGCAATTCCAATGAATGCAAAAGGATACATGTCGCAGGGACGGACCCATGCGACTTCGGGATAATGCAACCTGAGGGGCGCCCCCAGACTAAACGAACTAAAAGATGTCACTTGGCACCGTTGTTGAAGAGATGTCGGGGCAGCAGAAGTCGCGCTGCTAAAGTCGTTCCTCATGGGCCGCCCTGGCCCTCAGCCTCAGGAGGCTCCGGGGGCCTAGGGGGCTCCTGAAGATGCATCTCCATATCCGCCACGGTCGCCTAGTGCCTAGCCTTTCGAGCCGCTAGGCCGTCCCGCTTGTGGTGCTGAAAGGTGACAGCCGCACTCACAGGCTGAAGGTCATGCGAACGTAGCTGTGAGGGGGACCCTTGCATCGGCTGACACGGGACGACCATAAGAGCTGTCGAGACGCAGCCCTGTTGAGTCCTGGGATGTTCATGTAGACACGGAACTCCTTACCCTCTTTGGGGCAAGGAGACGCACCTGGCGGTAGCCGGCGATCTCCCTACAGAACCCTTGCCTCCTGGATCTCCTTGACTGCCTTGCTGATGAACTCCTGAACACCTGGCGCCTCACGACATGTGCCTTCTCCTCGGAAGCGTGTGCTGAAGCATGCCTCCACATGGTGCCCGAGTGCCTCCCTCATGACGTTGGATAGGTCTGAGGCCCTCCAGAGCAGAGCCCCCGAGCCCAGCCTGAGAGGAGCGATGGGCACGCCTTCCTATGCAATAGGCGAAGGCGCCCCGTCCAGGGACGCGAGGCTCAGCGAGGCGCTGTCGGCCGATGCCTCCTCATGAGACCCCTGGCCCAGCTGCAGCTTCCCCGCCTTGGGGGCAACCTCAGGAGGGAGGACGTCGCCCTCGTCTTCAGTGTGCTCGACTGCTGCAGCTTGGTAGGCACGCTCGAGAGAGCACACCACGTCCTTTTCTCGTAGGCGACCGTGATGATGTCGCCGCTTAATACGTCTCCAACGTATCTACTTTTCCTAATGCTTTTCCTCTTGTTTTGGACTCTAATTTGCATGATTTGAATGAAACTAACCCTGGTCTGACGTTGTTTTTAGCAGAACTACCATGGTGTTGTTTTTGTGCGGAACTAAAAGTTCTTGGAATGGAACGAAACTTTGTGAGGATTTTTAATACAATAAAAGAGAATTTCTAGAGCGAGGATGGACCTGAGAGGGGCACCTGGGTGGGCACAACCCACTAGGGTGCGCCCAGGTGGGTGCTGCCCACCTGGTGGCCCTGCTGACCTCCAAACCGACTCTATAAAAGCCCATATTTCCAGGAAAAAAAATCAAGGTGAAAGAATTATTGTGTTTCACGAGTCGGAGCCACCGCCAAGCCCTGTTTTTCCTTGGGAGGGCAGATCTGGAGTCCGTTTGTGGCTCCAGAGAGGGGGATCTTCGATCTTCATCATCACCAACACATCTCCATCGCCAATTCCATGATGCTTCCCACCGGGAGTGAGTAATTCCTTCGTAGGCTTGTTGGTCGTTACTAAAAGTAATTGAGTTAGTTTTGTGTCACAGCCTTAGATTATTGCTTGCATTATTTGCATCATAGAGCACTCATGAATCATGTCTAAATTTCTGAAACTTGAACTAAGGAAATTAGAAAGCCTTAAAACTTTTAAAAGAAGGGCAAAGAACCCTGGAAAATTGCATTCAATGTTTTCCAAAATGCTCTTATTAAATGTTTGATATTTTTGGCAAGGCTTTTGCACCAAATGAAAATAATGAACATTTTTAAGGAATATTTTGGACACTGAATTTAAGTCATTATTGTATTTGAATTTGGAATTATATCCATAATATATGGGTTATATTTTCAAATAACTTTGAAATGTTTTATGTGCTGTTGGAATAATTCATCTAGCAACATAAAATTATTCAGGTGATATTTGGCACTGTTTTGAATTTGTTTAACTTTGAAAACAGTGGCAAAGTAAAAAAAATAGAAAGAAGAATAAAAAAAGAGCATAAGACCTACCTTCCGCTTACCTGTCCAGCCTGGCCGGCCTGCTACTGTGCGGCCCAGCCCACAGCGCCGTTACAGTCATCCTCAACCTCCTGCCAGGAGGATGAGAGGCGCGTGGCCACCGCGCGCGAGCCCGCGCCCCGCCACCTCCTGCTTCCTGTCGCTGCCCCGACGCGCCCAGACGACGCCACAACACCCTGGACCCCCTCTCGCTTTCTCCCTCGCCCTCATCCCCTTCCCTGGATCCCTCTCCCTCACCACTGAGCGGGGCTCGTCGTCACTGACGTCGTCCACTGCGGCCACCGGCCACCACTCGCCTTGCCGACGCTTCCACAAGAACCGCAGGACTCCTCTCCATCTCCATGCTGACGCACACGACCGGAGAAGGCCACTGTCGGTGTCAAAACCGGCGGATCTCAGGTAGGGGGTCCCGAACTGTGCGTCTAGGCGGATGGTAACAGGAGACAAGGGACACAATGTTTTACCCAGCTTTGGGCCCTCTTGATGGAGGTAAAACCCTACGTCCTACTTGATTGATATTGATGATGTGGGTATTACAAGAGTAGATCTACCACGAGATCAAGGAGGCTAAGCCCTAGAAGCTAGCCTATGGTATGATTGTTCTTCGTCCTATGGACTAAAGCCATCCGGTTTATATAGGCACTGGAGAGGGCTAGGGTTACACAGAGTCGGTTACAATGGTAGGAGATCTACATATACGTATCGCCAAGCTTGCCTTCCACGCCAAGGAAAGTCCCATCCGGACATGGGAAGAAGTCTTCAATCTTGTATCTTCATAGCCTTGGAGTCCGGCAGATGATGATAGTTCGGCTATCCGGACACCCCCTAGTCCAGGACTCCCTCAGTAGCCCCTGAACCAGGCTTCAATGACGACAAGTCTGGCGCGCATATTGTCTTCGGCATTGCAAGGCGGGTTCCTCCTCCGAATAATTCATAGAAGATTGTGAACACCAGGATAGTGTCCGGCTCTGCAAAATAAATTCCACATACCACCGTAGAGAGAATAATATTTACACAAGTTCAATCTGCTGACGTATTTTGTGGCGTGACGTCACAACACCACCAAGCCTTTACTCGAATTGTTTTTATTGTACCACCTCAGCGCGTTTAGCGAAGCAGTTTCCTTGGCACGTCTTGTCGAAGCAGAGATCGTGTTCCCCTTATTCCGGGATTCCCATCAATACGGACGTGGGTAACCCAACCGTGCCATTGATTGCAGCGCTTGGGAGATAAGCGAGTTTTATCAGGCTGGTGGGGACGCATGGTTTCGTCCGCCCATATAAGGGGATAAAGATCTACCCTTTTACCTACGCCTTCTTCCTCCTTTGCTTATCCATGTCCGCGAACTCAAGCTCCAGCGCCCAAGTCCGCACATCTCACCTCAACCTTCTCCAACTATGTCTGGAGCAGGAGGCAAGTGGATGGCCTCCTCCATTACGGAGGGGCACATCCGGAAGCTGCGCAGCGCCGAATGTATGTCCAGCGACATTGCGCACCGGCTCCCCGACGAGGGGGAGCTCATCCCCACCCCCAGGCCCCATGAGAGGGTAGTATTCCTTTCCCATTTCCTCCGCGGACTGGGCTTCCCACTCCATCCCTTTGTCCGGGGGCTCATGTTCTACTACGGCATGGATTTCCATGATCTGGCCCCGAATTTCATCCTCAACATCTCGGCGTTTATCGTCGTGTGTGAGGCCTTCCTCTGCATCCAGCCCCACTTCGGCTTGTGGCTCAAGACCTTCAGTGTCAAGCCGAAGGTTGTGAAGGGCAGCCAAGCGGAATGCGGAGGCGCCATGGTGGGCAAGATGCCCAACGCTACTTGGCTCGAGGGCACCTTCGTGGAAACCATCAAGGGGTGGCAATTGGGGTGGTTCTACATCACCGAGCCGCGTGACCCTGAATGGGCAGCGGCCCCCGAATTCAGATCTGGCATCCCCATACGGCTCACCTCCTGGAAAGAGAGTGGCCGGACATGGGGTGATTCGGAGGAGCTGACCGGACTTCAAGCCTGCATACAAAAGTTAGTGAACAAGAAGCTCAAGCTTGTCAACGTGGTCCTGGTCATGCTCATCCGCCGGATTCTCCCGTGCCAACAACGGGACTTCAGTATGTGGGAGTTCGATCTGGCGCAGCACCAGACTTTGAGCGGGCTCTTCGACACTATGTACGAAGAGGCCTAGAGGGTGCTGTTTAAGGGCGCCGAGGCTCCCGCATCCGCTACCGAAGATCGCGGATTCAGCTCGCAGCGTTCGGCTAGCGAGGTAAGCGATTTTACCCTTTACGGGACACTTGTTTTCCATAGTTTGACTCTATGCGGGATCTAAACTCCCCTTCCTTTGACAGGACTGGCTGAAGAAGGCCGAGCAGACTAACTGTCTGGCCCCTTTGCCAGAAGACCCAGCGGATGGCCGCTTAACGGGACTGCTGGTTCCAGCACCCCACGTGGTGCGGGAGAAGAAGGCCAAGAAGAAGGCCACGGGCACTCGAAAGAGTTCCCGTTTTCAGGTGTCATCGGACGATGACTCCGAGGCGGACTCCTCCCACAAAGGCAAGGAGAAGAAGAAAGAGGCCTCTCCCCCAGCGGGGGGAGGGAAGAAAAGGAAGGCCTCCCAAACGAGGGAGGCCGAAGGGTCCAAGAAGGGATGGACTCTTCCCCCGGACTGCTCTTCCAACGCCGGCGACGACGACGAGGATTTGCCTCCAAGGGCCAAGCCCCTGGCGAGATCGTAAGTATCCGGACTCCCGAATAACTTCATGATTTTTCTTTTCGCCACATGGTGTCTTTCTAATGCCGCATACAACCTTGCAGTCCGCCCAAGGATGATCTTCCCGCTTCGTCGAGCGGGTCCTTGGGTGCGTCGGATATGGATTCCCTTCTGAACGCCTCCACCCCCCCGTGATGCGGATGATGCCGAGGTGGGATCCCGGGAAGGGACCCGCCAGGAGGAGGAGGCCCCGGAGGTGCCGCAGGGCAACCTCCCGGACTTTGCACCGGACTTCGCACTGGAACCTGTAGTGGCTCCGGAGTCCGGCGGGCAGCCCCTTCGTAAGAAGGGCAAGACCGTGACGCTGGCGGCCTCCGTCCAACCGGAGGCGCCGGATAGCTTGCTGGAGGCGCTCAACGGCACTTCCATCGAAGAGGAACACTGCACCGTCATGAGTGCGGTGATTCAGAAGGTTCAGCTCGCCAAGAGCGGGCTGACCGAAGCCTGCAGCAGCCTTCTAATAGGCTTTGAGGTAAGAATTTTGATATATGTAAAATAGTACCGCATAGACAGTAGCCCCTGATGCTCGGTTCGGTGTTCGAAAAGAAAAGCCGGACTGAGGATCTAAAAAGATATACGCAGGAGTCATAAAAAATATGTCAATATGGGATTGCAGGTTGTGCTGCTGACCTCTACCGCACTGACTGCGAAGGTCAATACTTTGAAGCAAAGCCTCGAGCGGTCCAAGAACGAGCTCGACCGTGCCAAGAAGCAGCTCGAGGACAAGGAAGGTGAGTAACACCTTATTAAAATTGTACCTTACAGAAAAGGATTTGGTTGCAAGAAGAATGACAAGGATAACGTGGGTATTGCAGGGGCCACGAACGAGGTGGAAACCCTGAAGGAGGCGGTGTCCGCGGCTGAACGTAAGGCGGCCGTGGAGCGCACCGAGCGAGGGAAGCAGGAGGCGCGGGTGGCGGAGGTACAGCAAGAGCTCCAGGCTCTCGTGGAAAAACATGAGAGTTCGGAGCACAACTCGAAGACTCGAGAGTCCGAGCTTGCATCGGCTCTTGAGAGTGCCAAAGCCGGTAAGGCCGAAGCCTAGAAGGCCCTCTAGGAAATCGAGGCGTTGAAGAAAATAGCAGCGGGTAAGGCATTTTTCATGCAAAGTAAGCATGTGAGTGTGAATTACCTATCACTTACCCGAATTCGGAGCTCTCCAGGAGCGTTCGCATATCTGCCCTGCAGCGTGTCCGATGCTTCCGCTTTCTATAGGGCTGAGGAGGGGCGCTCAACGGAGAAGGTCTTCTGGTCTCAGTATGCTGAGGCCGGACATCCAGTGCCCCTTAGCGACCAGCTGAAGCAACTGGTCTACTCCACAAGGTGGCCGAACAGGCCACGAAGGGACTCATAGTTTAGCTGTGGCCCAAGGAGGCCATGCCTGGGAGCTACTTCGGCCTGGTGCGGCGGCTGGTAGATGCGCGTCCATGGGTTGAAGTCCTCAAGCACTCCGCCTGTATTGAAGGTGCCCGTCGGGCCCTTGCCCGCACAAAGGTGCAATGGGGCAAGATGGATGCTGAGAAGCTGGTGACGGACGCGCCACCGCCGGGCAAGGAGTATCGCACGCCCAAGATGTATTATAAGAGTGTCCTGAAGGGTGCCCGCATTATTGCGGGTGAGTGCTCCAAAGATGTAATATTTGAGTAGACTCGCATTTTTTTATCCTGTGCGCTGAAAACTTTGTTCATATGCGCTAAGCAACGCTTGTTAATTTAAAATATTACCTTCTGTGCGGCCGTTTATCAAATCTGAGAGATGGCAAGTCGTCGGCTTCAGCCCCCATGCCACGAGTGCTGGGGTGTTCGGGATAAGTTTGAGCACTCTTGTTCCCATTTTTGGGTCCATCTAGGGAGGCGCTCAACACAACGAACAAGGCAATCAGACTTTTAATGCTTGAACACTCTCACTTAGCCATAGAAATCTATAATTTTAAATTTCGGCGAAGCCCCTAGTGTTTGGAAGGCCGAATTCGGGGCGCTATCCACGCCTGGGCCGGACAAAGCCGGTTCCTCGCTCTAAGCGGCATAAGTCTTTATGGACTCAAAAAAACCTCTAGAATAGCGACCGGCTCTCGCATCATCATGACGGTCAGTTTTAGCTTTCTCCACTGAGGCGCTCGCCCAGCTCAACTGGGGCGCAATCACAGTGGTTCTCCCAGTGCTACCTTAGCCGATACAACGGAACGTAAGGTACCAAAACATGGGAGCCGGGCAAACCCAACTATTGACCCAAGTCATGATTTGGAGCCGATTCATATAATGCTATAAGTTCGGGGTGCCGCACTTGTGAAAGTGTTCGGACTTATCACACCATGATGCAGGAAACATAAGCCCATGGTGTATTTAGCCGTACCCAAGTGTACGGATGCAACATGTCATAAATGAACATATGTATGAGAAAGAAATGCAATTATAAGCAAAAAGGTGCTGCATTGTTTATTCAAGAAATACTGTTGTGAATGCAGAACGATACAAATAGTGCGATAAGCAAGGGATGGGACTATTAAACATGTCCCCCTCCAGGGGTAGGCTGCGGAATGGTGTATAAAACAGAGTTAATGCTCGTAATGGAGACCACCTGGATATTCGTAGTAGCCTTTCTCCTTCCCTGGTTGTTGCATCGTTAATTCGGCAGGTCTACTGCCGGACAGGGCCTCTGATAAACGGGGTCCTGTGGGTAAAAAAAGGAAAAAGAGAAAAAAGAACGACACACTTGAGAGCCCCTGGTGTGGTTAAGCCGCATTCTGGGCCTATCATGGTCGTGCCCCTCCCCCTATGCCCATGGTATCTCCAGAGCATAATGATGTACGCGAAGGACCAGTCTTACAATTTTGCAGGGGCTGAGGTTGGGGCCGCATTGCTACGCGTGCTCCGAACGTGCCAGGTGGTCTTGTTGTTGGTTACTCCGGGCGCGTTTAGCCGAGTCCGGTCGCTTAACGGCCGGACTCGAGAATTGCCTTAAGAGGCTGCACTGTACTTCTACCGCGAGAGCTGCTGTATGTTCCTCCGTTTGGAGAGAGTGTTCAGTGTTTCCGTTGACCGTGATGACTCCTCGAGGGCCTGGCATCTTGAGCTTGAGGTATGTGTAGTGCGGCACCGCGTTGAACTTTGCAAACGCGGTACATCCGAGCAGGGCATGATAGCCGCTGCGGAACGGAACTATGTCGAAGATTAACTCCTCGCTTCGGAAGTTATCCGGGGATCCGAACACCACTTCCAGTGTAACTGACCCTGTACAATTGGCCTCTACACCTGGTATGACGCCTTTAAAGGTTGTCTTTGTGGGTTTAATCCTTGAGGGGTCTATGCCCATTTTGCGCACTGTATCCTGATAAAGCAGGTTCAGGCTGCTGCCGCCGTCCATCAGGACTCTGGTGAGGTAAAATCCATCAACGATTGGGTCTAAAACCAATGCGGCGAATCCGCCGTGGCAGATGCTGGTGGGGTGGTCCCTTCGATCAAAAGTGATCGGGCAGGAGGACCATGGGTTGAACTTCGGGGCGACTGGCTCCATCGCGTATACATCCCTGAGTGCTAGCTTCCGCTCCCTTTTGGGTATGTGGGTTGCGTATATCATGTTCACCGTCCGCACTTGTGGGGGGAAACCCTTCTGTCGACTATTGTTTGGCGGTCGGGTCTCTTCCTCGTCATCGCTATGCAGCCCCTTGTCGTTGTTTTTGGCAATTAGCTTGCCTGCCTGCTTGAATACCCAATAGTCCCTGTTGGTGTGGTTAGCTGGCTTTTCGGGGGTGCCGTGTATCTGGCACAAGCGATCGAGTATTCGGTCCAAATTGGACGGACCCGGAGTAGTTCTTTTGAATGGCTTTTTCTGCTGACCGGGTTTAGAGCCTCTAAATCCAGCATTGACTGCCGTATCCTCATTATTGTTGCCGTTAATGCGGCGCTTGTTCTTGTTGCGACGCGACCTGCCATTGCGGTCCTTGATATTCGGACTGTCAGAATTTTTGCTGAGGTTGTTGCTGCGGGCTAGCCAGCTGTCCTCTCCCGCGCAGAAGCGGGTCATGAGTGATGTGAGGGCTGCCATGGATTTCGGCTTTTCCTGTCCCAGGTGCCGGGCAAGCCACTCGTCGCGGATGTTATGTTTGAAGGCCGTGAGGGCCTCCGCATTCGGACAATCGACGATTTGATTTTTCTTAGTTAAGAACCGTGTCCAGAATTGTCTGGCCGATTCGTCTAGCTGCTGAATTATGTGGCTTAGGTCGTCAGCGTCTGGTGGTCGCACATATGTGCCCTGGAAGTTATCCAGGAATGAGGCTTCCAGGTCCTCCCAACTCCCAATTGATTCTGCTGGCAAGCTGTTAAGCCAATGCCGAGCTGGTCCTTTAAGCTTGAGTGGGAGGTATTTGATGGCGTGAAGATCATCACCGCGGGCCATGTGGATATGAAGGAGATAGTCTTCGATCCAAACCGCGGGGTCTGTTGTGCCATCATAAGATTCAATATTCACGGGTTTAAACCCTTCGGGGATTTGATGATCCATTACTTCATCTGTGAAGCATAGTGGGTGTGCGACGCCTCTGTATTGGGCTATATCACGACGAAGCTCAAAAGAGCTTTGTCTACTGTGTTCTGCCCGGCCGGACTTGCTGTGTCCGGCGCGACGGTTGTCGTCACGTATCATGGGGCGCCCACGCGATCCGTAGATCGATCTTGATTGTCTTGCCTTATCCTCCAATATATCTCGCAAGTACAGAGCGTTCCCCTGTGGCCTTGAGCTTTTCGAGCGATGCCGGGGTACGGTTCTAGTGGAGGGCCTAGAGGCCTCTCTGTCATGGCCACGGGGTGGTCGGTCAGCCGTGTTGTCCGCTGGTGATGCAGGTTCATATGCCTCCTCCTCTAATCGGGGGAGCAGCTTGCGTTTAGGGTAGCTTTTGGAGGGGCGTTCGAGCTCATGCTCTTCGGCCGCAAGGACTTCAGTCCATCTGTCGGCTAGCAGATCTTGATCAGCTCTAAGCTATTGCTGCTTTTTCTTGAGGCTGTTTGCCGTGGCCATAAGCCTGCGTTTAAAACGCTCTTGTCCGACGGGATCCTCAGGCACGACAAATTCGTCGTCGTCGAGGCTTGCCTCGTCTCCAGAGGGAGGCATGTAATCCTCTACCTCTCCGTCTGCCGCTCTCTCATGAGGGCTGGCGTCTCCGTCCTCCTGTGCTGAATCTTGCTGGAGGGGGTTGTCTTCGGCACTGTCTAGGGTGTTATTATCTCTGGTGCCGGAATCTCCATTCTTGCTATGGCGGGATTTAGAGCGGCGCTGCTGACGCAGGCGCTTGAGTTGTTTCTTGGAGGGGTCATCCTCTGCTGTTCCTTCGCCATTCCCATCCTTTGGGATATCCACCATGTATATGTCATATGATGAGGTGGCTTTCCAGTGCCCAGTAGGCGCTGGTTCTTGGTCGTCTCCGGCATCATCTTCCATACCGTCGATGTCTTCGGAGTCGAAGTCTAGCATGTCGGTTAGATCGCCGACAGTGGCTACTAAGTGGGTGGTGGGTGGGCTTTGAATTTCTTCATTGTTCGCATCCCAACCGTCCTGACCGCAGTCCGGCCAGGGCTCTCCTGATAACGAGAGATACTTTAGCGAATTCAAGATGTCACCGAAAGATGAGTGTTGAAAGATGTTCGCAGTGGTGAACTCCATGATCGGCGCCCAATCGGATTCGATTGGAGGGGCGCGGGAGGTTCGGAGTCCGACACCTCGGAGTCACGAGCTTCACGAGGGACAAGGTCAGTATTCGGCTCCATCACCGTAGAGGTTGCAGCCCCCGAGGCGGTGTCTAGCCACCCATCCTTGATCTGCGCAGCCGGCTCCGAATTGAGGGTCGGAGCGGACTCGTGTGCGGCCTCCAGGGCACTGTCCGGCTGCAGAGCTAAATCATGCCCATCGTGACAGTGCGGCGCGCTCGGCTGTGGCTCGAATCCATTGAAGATCAAGTCCCCGCGGATGTCAGCCGTGAAGTTCAAACTTCCAAATCTGACCTGACGGCCAGGGGCGTAGCTTTCGATCTGCTCTAGATGGCCAAGCGAATTGGCCCGCAGTGCAAAGCCGTCGAATACGAAGATCTGTCCGGGGAGAAAAGTCTCACCCTGGACTGCATCGTTGTTGATGATCGAAGAAGCCATCGAGCCTATCGGTGACGACACAGAGGAACTCTCAATGAAAGCACCAATGTCGGTGGCAAAACCAGCGGATCTCGGGTAGGGGGTCCCGAACTATGCGTCTAGGTGGATGGTAACAGGAGACAAGGGACACGATGTTTTACCCAGGTTCGGGCCCTCTTGATAGAGGTAAAACCCTACGTCCTGCTTGATTGATATTGATGATGTGGGTATTACAAGAGTAGATCTACCACGAGATCAAGGAGGCTAAACCCTAGAAGCTAGCCTATGGTATGATTGTTCTTCGTCCTATGGACTAAAGCCATCCGGTTTATATAGACACCGGAGAGGGCTAGGGTTACACAGAGTCGGTTAGAATGGTAGGAGATCTACATATCCCTATCGCCAAGCTTGCCTTCCACACCAAGGAAAGTCCCATCCGGACACGGGACGAAGTCTTCAATCTTGTATCTTCATAGTCTTGGAGTCCGGCCGATGATGATAGTTCGGCTATCCGGACACCCCCTAGTCTAGGACTCCCTCAGCCACAGTCGTCCGCAACCTCGCCTTCTTCCTCCTCGTCCATCGGACCTCGTCGCCGTTGATTTACAGCTACCGGAGCGCCCCCGACCTCACTACCGGTTCAGCTCGACTCTCTGTGAGCCTTCGTTCGTTTCCCCTCTGTCCTTCTGCTTGATTTCGAGCAGTAGCGGTTTCCACGCAAGCCCCCGCGCCGCCGTCCGCCATGGTCGCCTAGCTGCTCGCTCCTGAGCACCTCCGCTTGGCCTTGCTGCAGCAGCGCGCTCCTGGAGATCCGCAGGTGCTTCCGTGCTGCTTACTCTGCTCGCAACTACCCTGCAGCCCCGCGCCCGCAACTAGCCGAACTCTGGCGGCTGCCCAACTCGCCGCTGCTGCAGCTACAGCCCGCCTCGCGACCTGCTACCACCTCCGCTGGATGCGCGGGAGCACGGGCACCCTCCTGGTGCCCTCAGCGCACCCAACCGCTACCCCTAGCGCCACTCCGGCGAGCCTCCACCGTGAGATGTGGTTGCCGGCGCTTAGTCCAGCGATGCTGACGTGGCAGGATTAGATTAGGTGCTAATCACCCAGTTAATCAACCCCTAGTCGATGACATGTGGGACCCGCACTGTTAGTGACACAACTAAAGTTAAATAACCCCTGTTAACCCTGTGAGTGAACGACAGGTGGAGCCCACCAGTCAGACTTGACTTTGGTCAATGCTGACATCATAGTGACGTAGTGCTGATGCAGTTAATCATTTTCTGGATTTAAAATAATTCAGGAAATTCCAGAAAATAATCTAAACTTCTAAAAATCATAGAAATTCAACTGTAGCTCCAAATGAAATAATTTATATATGAAAAATGATCAAAAAAATCCAATCTATCCATCTGTACCATTTTTATGCATGTTAGAACAACTTATAGGAAAAATCATATAAACCCCTTTCCTCTGCATGCTGCGGTAGTTGAATCCCTTTCCTCTGCATGACCTGTCATTGCCACAGTAAATAGATGAAACCCACTAGCATGAGTAGGAGTTGTTTGAGCCCTGATGTGCCTACTCATTCATCCTTGTTGTCATACCTGCTACTGCTTAGAGTTGAGTCTGGTCTGATTCATCGGGGATGAATTGGAGGTGTGTGAACATGTCCTACTGTCTGTGAGCTAAGTGTGTGAACACAATTTGGTAAAGGTAGAGGTGAGAGGCCATGTAGGAGTACATGGTGGGTTGTCTCGTTGAAACCGTCCTAAGGAACTGAGTTCCATGTTTGTGATCCATGAATAGTTACTACCACACATTGGGTTCCCGTAACTCGACCCCTCTCGACCTATTAATCAGCCTGATCTGTGTCCAAGAGTTGCAATTAGTTTCTGGTGTTTGTACATGGTGCTAGTAGTCTACCAAGTGGCACCCGGTACAGGTGGGCTTGGGACAGACTAGGTGCAGTGGCATGGTGTACCAAGTGGCACCCGGATGGTGGGCTTGGGAACCCTGCTCATATCGTTTAGGGACGTGAGCGACACCCTGGCCGGATCTCCTTGCGGATGGAACCCGAATAGGCGATAAACCTGGACTAGAGACTTGCGTGGTTAGTAAGGTCGTGGCCGACTCCCTCGCCAGGCTTCCGCTTGAAGGTTGCCGAGATACATAACGTGTACATGGTGGTAAGTGGCGAGAGCGTGTGTGAAGAAGTACACCCCTTCAGGGTTAACATGATCTATTCGTATAGCCATGTCCGTGGTAAAGGACTTCTGGGTTGCCTATATAGTTCATAGACAAGTGAAAGTGGATAATCTAAAATGCGCAAGATAAGCATGAGTGCTATGGATGGAATTCTCGTAGGATGACGGGAGCGGATCCATAGTGGTGTATTGGTTGGTGAATATGTGGACTCGTGTGCGCCACCTTCAAAGAGTTACTTGCAGACGTAGTTCAGGATAGCCACCGAGTCAAAGCTGGCTTGCTGCAGTTAAACCCCACCATCCTCTTGTTGATAATGATGCATATGTAGATAGTTCTGATGTAAGTCTTGCTGGGTACATTTGTACTCACGTTTGCTTAATTTATATTTTGTAGAGAGACTTCAGTCTTGCTAGTAGTTCCGCTTGGACTTCGAAGTTTAGCTTGCTACCTCAGCTACGATCTTGTGCCCTTGGCAGGATCTGGCAGATAGTCAGGCTTCTCAGCCTTTTCCATTTGTAGATGTCTGTACTCAGACATGTTAAGCATCTGTTTGTGCTTTGACTTGTATGCTCTAAATGTTGGGTCATGAGACCCATGTTTGTAATATCTCGCTCCTCGGAGCCTATTGAATAAGATACTTGAGTTGTAGAGTCATGTTGTGATGCCATGTTGTATTTGCACATATCGAGCATATTGTGTGTATGTTATTGAAATGCTTGGTATGTGTGGGATCTGACTATCTAGTTGCTTATCCTTGGTAGCCTCTCTGACCGGGAAATGTCTCCTAGTGATTCCACTGAGCCATGGTAGCTTGCTACTGCTCCGGAACACTTAGGCTGGCCGGCATGTTTCCTTCTTCGTTCATGTGTCTGTCCCTTCGGCGAAATGTCACGCGATGTCTACCGGAGTCCTGTTAGCCTGCTATAGCCCGGATTACCGGAGTCCTGCTAGCCCAGCTGCTACAGCCTGGATTCACTTGCTGATGACCGACACGTTCGTTGATGGGTCATGTATGCCTGTCCCTGTAAGTTAGCGCCACTTGGGGTCCACGACTAGCCATGTCAGCCCATGTTCTTTGTCATATGGATGCTAGCGACACTATCATATACGTGAGCCAAAAGGCGCAAATGGTCCCGGGCCTGGTAAGGCGACACCCATGGGAATACCGTGCGTGAGGCCGCAAAGTGATATGAGGTGTTACATGCTAGATCGGTGTGGCATAGGATCAGGGTCCTGACAGCTTTGGTATCAGCGCTTGACTTCCTGTAGGATTACCATGCCAAACTGGTCGAAGTTGAGTCTAGAAACTCTTTAGTTATATAAGGGAATTGATTGTGGATGGAAACGTAAGGCTCTGTTTACTCCTTTACCTTATGCCCTTCTGATCCGAGTCATACTATCTTTCCTACGGGGTTAAGAACTAGGCTTTCTCTTCATTCTATCAGGATCACGTGTTACTAATCCGTAGCCTTATAGGATTGATGGATTCCATCCTCAGTTCAGTCTCTACCACTTCCGTATGTTAACTGTTCATCTCGAAACCTTGATATTGTGATGTCGAGTGGCTATGCCACCATTTTGCAGGATGCCTCAAATCTTTTTGAGCATTTACATTTGTCATGCTGTCCGAGTCATCCCAGGTTTCTAAACAATCTGATGCATTCGCAAACTCCTTCTTACTGCTCCGAAGTTCCTTTGGGCCAGTTTAACCACACTAGCTAGTGTGTTGAGGTAATTCATTGCCTCAATATATAGGTTGGAGATATTATTATGACCCTAGGTGTTTTGAGTATCACCTAGTAATCTAGCCATGCTTTGTGTTCCCAGTGTGATGATTCTGGCTATCATTCTCGAAAGCATCCCATGATGCCACTTAGTAGTAGGTATTCTACTGCTGGGTTTTGAACCCGAGATTCACCCTACTTACCTCATGTTGATAGTGTTTGCTAGTTCCTTTAGGATATTAGTAACCTTTGTGTTAGTCCTTGAGGTTTGTGGTATATCATTCTTCCAAATACCATGAACTACTTATGGCAAAAGTTCCTCATTGAACTGAGAGATCACAACAAGACTGCCCTCGATGAGTTCCACATTCTATATTGTGATTCTGCCAATCCATCCTATCTGCATGGGTTATCCAAAAGAAACCTGTTGAACTTGGTTCGACATACCAATCTATGCGTCCACAACTCAGAAAATTATATGTTCCTTTGAGTTGTCCCTCTTTAGTTGTTTTCTAACCTTCGTCTATCAATTGGTAGTCAAGAGTATGCGTGCAATCGTTCATCGATGCCTATTACTCTTGTGGTCTGTCAAGCCATTCTATTCCGGAATGACTAGGAGAAACAAACTCCAGTACCTTATCCATTTCCAGGATTGGGTCAAAGTAGTTGTACGTCACAGATCAAAATGCCAATCCAGCTTTTGTTCTGTTCTACCCTGAAGTATTACCCACTTTATGTCAGGAATGTCATGAGAATTGCACCTTCTCTTATGAATTCTTGACTTAGTGATACTTCTCGCCATCATTATTCATTCCCCGGTCCTGTTTTGTCGCAAAAAGAGTGCCGAAAGTGAATCGCGATGTGTGAAATCTATATTCCTAGCAACCATGTTGCATAGTGATTAATGGACTATAATCTCATTCTTAGTGTGTTGGTTATGGAATCATCATTCTAAGATTGATCATGATACCTAGTCCATTCTCCTGGTGCACTCCTGGATCGATGAGTTAGGATTATTTCAAATCTTCGCTCTATTTATCATATCGTCTTGCCCTGAAAAGCAAGATTGTTCTCGAGCTTAGTAACATATCGGTGGTTCGTGATTTTCTGAATATCTTCTCGGAAGTATTACCAGGTCGTCACCTGACCGCCATGTTGAGTTCGTGATCAAGTTGGTTTCCTTGTAAACCACCCTTTCTCCAAGAATCTGTGTTGGATACCTTGAGCTAGTTGGTTAAGCTAAACAACAACTAGGATAGTTGGAAGATAAAAGCTTACCTAACATAGTTCATTCCTAATGGATATCTTTGTGTGTGTGTGTTGAAGAAAGATGATATATTCATTGGTTGATCCTTGTGATCAGTTGATATGTCTATTGTCACGTCAAAACCTTGATTTGAGTATGGGCTATCGTCAAGTCAAATCAGAACAGACGATATTAGTAATGTTGTCTTACTCCTGGTTTTTCCCCGAGCATACACCATTACATCTTTTTGTCTGACCAATGCTATCACCTTGTTCAGATAATTATGGAATTCCATTTTCATGGGAACCTGGATGAATTATTGTTGAGCCCATCGACAGCATCCTTATCCCCTCCATGATTTTGTTTGACATTAAGCTAGCATTGGAAACTTTTATAAGCATTATCTTCAAGTCCCGTGCATGAAGCATAAGCCCGTATGAAAGAAGTGATTTCCTCTAATGCATGTGCAT
This sequence comes from Triticum dicoccoides, assembly GCF_002162155.2. Taxonomy (NCBI): domain Eukaryota; kingdom Viridiplantae; phylum Streptophyta; class Magnoliopsida; order Poales; family Poaceae; genus Triticum; species Triticum dicoccoides. The sequence goes on from NC_041387.1 coordinate 259,357,765, forward strand.
GTGATGCAAGTTACCGCCGTGAATTTGAGGAAGTCAATGTTGCCTCCTCTGGAACCATCTCAAGTCATTCATGCATGTGCGAAGTATGCTATGGTTTGATAGGCTCGCTACCTCCATTCTATATGTATTCCTAGCACACCAAGCCACTGATTGATTTGTTCAAGGAGAAGAAGTTCCTTCTTAAGAGTAAGACCTATGCAAGGACTTCGATATAGTCGATGATGGTTCCCCTCCTGAACTCGGTAGTGTTTTATTATAAGACTACTGTGTGGTCATGCTTGTCTCGGACAACGTGTTCACATGTTGTAGCAGAACTAGCTCATGTTTTGGAGCTTGCTATCGTAGTTCATTTCCCGAGAATCTCGCAATGCCATCTCGTCGACTTGTGTTGCAAACTTTCATTTTTCTCTCTAGACTTGACGAGTCTGCAATATTCCAACACCAACCATATCTGAACCTCAGGCAGATATATGATGGTTGGGATGTTTCCCAAGAACTATAATATTGGTCTCTCTGTAACCCGGTAAAATGGATGTCATGGCCAACACACCCAGCCGGAAGACCATTATTGTAGTATCTTGTTTGAGGAAGTTGGCCTCCTCCCCGTAAGGATTTCGTAGGATTTACTCCCTAGTTGTACCTTATGGATTTTGTGCTCCGGAAGTTCGACCTTTTACTCGATGTTCTAGATATCAAACTATACCTATGAATGGATTACGCTAGAACATCAAGGAGAACATTAGAAGCGGAGTGCTACATGTTTCTCGGTCGATCATCCCGATTTTGATCCCTTGGCCTCGCTAAGGTAAAATCTGAGAAGGTGTTTATCTTCCTTTGCATCTGCATCATCCATCACTATTCATCATGGTAGTACGACGTGTTACCAGGATCCTTGGCACGGATGTTGGCAAGACCTTGATGAATATGGAAGTGCTCAAGTTCTTGAGAGCACACGCAAGCACTAGGTTTCAGCCGTTAGCAGTATTTGGGAATTGCTCTTAGCTTCCTCGATTATGCTATAGTTTTTCAAATAGTGGAATCACTCTCTACTGTTGAGCTTCTCCCCAGTTACTAGAATCATTCCCAGCTTGCACCGTCATTGTGCCATCCTACTCTGGACTACCCTTCTCAGTAATCAATGATCGGGATCGTCTTCAAAAGTGGTCATACCATGGGTCCCATCCATTTCCAATGATAGGCAAAAATCATTGCTTGCATTGTTTTCAACAATGTAGTCCACATCATCCATTTTAGTCTGGGTATGCCATTCCTTCGCACTCCGCAAAACAATCGTTTGGGAATTGCTTTAGCCTGGTATGGAGAGTTTCAATCATCCTTTCCGATAGAGTTTCTCTCTGATGTCATCGTGTTGGATGAAGATCTCGAAAGCAAAGACGTCAAGATGAATATGAAGCAATGAATCAACATCTTTGAGAAGGATAGTTGGATCATAAAGATCGTATTAGCTTTGTGTCCCCTCTATCTTCTTACCTCATGTTTTGAATGGTGGGACGAGATTCTTGTTTAGTGGGGGTGAGTTGTCACAGCCCTAGATTATTGCTTGTATTATTTGCATCATAGAGCACTCATGAATCATATCTAAATTTCTGAAACTTGAACTGAGGAAATTAGAAAGCCTCAAAACTTTTAAAAGAAGGGAAAAGAACCCTCGAAAATTGCATTCAATGTTTTCCAAAATGCTCTTATTAAATGTTTGATATTTTTGGCAAGGCTTTTGCACCAAACCAAAAATAATGAACATTTTTAAGGAATATTTTGGACACTGAATTTAAATCATTATTGTATTTGAATTTGGAATTATATCCATAATATATGGGATATATTTTCAAATAACTTTAAAATGTTTTATGTGCTGTTGGAATAATTCATCTAGCAACATAAAATTATTCAGATGATATTTGGCACTGTTTCGAATTTGTTTAAATTTGAAAACGGTGGCAAAGTAAAAAAAATAGAAAGAAGAATAAAAAAGAGCAGAAGACATACCTGCCGCTTCCCTGTCCAGCATGGCCGGCCTGCTACTGTGCGGCCCAGCCCACAGCGCCGTGCCGGTCATCCTCAACCTCCTGCCAGGGGGATGAGAGGCGTCTGGCCACCACACGTGAGCCCGCGCCCTGCCACCTCCTGCTTCCTGCCACTGCCCCGACGCGCCCAGACGACGCCATGGCACCCTGGACCCCCTCTCGCTTCTCCCTCGCCCTCATCCCCTTCCCTGGATCCCTCTCCCTCACAATCGAGCGGGGCTCGTCGCCACCGACGTCATCCACTGCGGCCACCGGCCACCACTCGTGTCGCCGACGCTTCCACAAGAACCGCAGGACTCCTTTCCATCTCCACGCTGACGCACACGACTGGAGAAGGCCACAGTCGTCCGCAACCTCGCCTTCTTCCTCCTCGGCCATCGGACCTCGTCGCCATAGATTCGCAGCAACCGGAGCGCCCCCGACCTCACCGCCGGCTCCGCTCGACTCTGTGTGAGCCTTCCTTCGTTTCCCCTCTGTCCTTCTGCTCGATTTCGAACAGTAGCGGTTTCCACGCAAGCCCTCGCACTGCCGTCCGCCATGGCCGCCTAGATGCTCGCTCCTGAGCACCTCCGCTTGGCCTTGATGCAGCAACGCGCTCCTGGAGATCCGCAGGTGCTTCCGTGCTGCTTATTTTGCTCGCAACTGCCCTGCAGCCCCGCGCCCGCAACTGGCCGAACTCTGGAGGCCGCCCAACTCCCCCTCCTGCCACTATAGCCCGCCTCGCAAGCTGCTACCGCCTCCGCTGGATGCGCGAGAGCACAGGCACCCTCCTGGTGCCCTCAGCGCGCCTAGCCGCTACCCCTAGTGCCACTCCGGCGAGCCTTTGCCGCGAGATGTGGTCGCCGGCGCTTAGTCCGGTGACACTGACGTGGTAGGATTAGATTAGGTGCTAATCACCTAGTTAATCAACCCCTAGTTGATGACATGTGGGACCCGCACTGCTACTAACACAATTAAAGTTAAATAACCCCTGTTAACCCCCTGAGTCAATGACAGGTGGAGCCCACCAGTCAGATTTGACTTTGGTCAATGCAGACGTCACAGTGACGTAGTGCTGTTGCAGTCAATCATTTTCTGGATTTAAAATAATTCAGGAAATTCCGGAAAATAATCTAAACTTCTAAAAATCATAGAAATTGAACCGTAGCTCCAAATGAAATAATTTATATATGAATAATTTATATATGATGAATTGGAGGTGTGTGAACATGTCCTACTGTGTGTGAGCTAAGTGTGTGAACACGATTTGGTAAAGGTAGCGGTGAGAGGCCATGTAGGAGTACATGGTGGGTTGTCTCATTGAAACCGTCCTGAGGAACTGAGTTCTATGTTTGTGATCCATGAACAATTACTGTAAGTGCATCTAGTGCCACCCCTAGTTGGTTTTGGAGTATTGACGACAAAGTTGGTTGAGGGACTAAATGCGTTTGTGAGAATTCCAGGATAACGCAGGTAGTGTCCCTCATTGGTTCGGTTTACCTACCGGAGATGACCCCTAAAAATGTATGAAGACATTGAAGACAATGGTGATATGTGAAGATAGTCACATTGAAGACTATGACATGAGAAGACATCGAGCGAAGACTATGAAGCGCGAAGACTGTGTTGTTTCATTGTTTCCTTTTCTTCTTTGTTGAGTCATAGGAACCACCATACTATTAAGTAGGGTCCAAGTGAACAAAGTCAGAGTGACCGAAGTGATGCTCAACCCAAATCCTATGTCTTTGAGCGAAGACAATGAGAGCAAATCTTATCCAGACCTGGATGAGTCAGCTTTGCTTGTAGCCCAAGTAAAGTTGTCGTGTGTGTTTGAAATCTGACCGTTGGAACACGTGTCAGTTCCTTAGTGACCCAGGGTCATTTCGGACATATCAGGTCGGGTTGCCTTGTGGCTATAAATAGCCGACCCTCTACACCATAAATTGGTGGCTGCTCAGAGTAAGTTTACGGCTTTTGTCATTTTGAGAGCAACCCACCTTGAAGCTTTTGAGAGAGAAATCCTTGCGAGGACAAAGCCCAAACACCCAGAGCCAAAGAGTGTTAGGCATCACTGAAGTCTTTCTGTCTGTGTGACCTGAAGACTTATTACACTTGAGGACTGTGTATCCTCCAGCTGGTTAGGCGTCGCGTTCTAAGCATCCAAGAGTCATTGTGGATTGCCGGTGAACGAAGTCTGTGAAGGTTCGGAAGTCTACCTTGAAGACTTACCAGAGTGATTGGGCGAGGACTGTGTGTCCTTAGCTCAAGGGGAATAAGGTGAAGACGCGGTCTTCTGAGTTGAATCTTAGCCTCCCTAACCAGACGTACAATTGTCACAACAACTGGAACTGGTCCAACAAATCCTGTGTCTTCAACAAGTGACTGGTTCTATCCCTTCCCTCCTTTACTTTGAGTTTGTCTTCGTGAAGTCATTGCTTATTTGTCTTATCTGTTTGACTTCATTGCTTGACTACTATCATTGATTGGCTTCATACTATCTTCCATCCCGATCCTTACTACCTAGCTGCTATTAGTCTTTGTACGTTCACATTATTGCATACTTGAATATGGCTTGCTTGTTGTAGTTTATCTTCCGCTGCATATCAATTCGGTCATTTCTATTGTTTGTCTTCAAAACTTCCACGTTTTGAAGACTTTGATAAAAATCTCCTATTCACCCCCCTCTAGTCGATAACTAGCACTTTCAATTGGTATCAGAGCAAGGTACTCCCTTGTTCTGTGTGATTCGGGTTAACCACCTGGAGTTTAGCTATGTCAACTGCAGGGATAATCAAAGTCTCCGATGCTTGTCCCGTGTTCGATGGAACTGAATATCCCTACTGGAAGAATAAGATGCGCATGCATCTTGAAGGCATTGATGTCGACCTCTGGTATGTCATCAAGAACGTCGTTCCCAAAACTGGTGAAGGTGTCACCCCTACTAATGTCAAGAAGTTCATTCAACTGGACTCCACTGCGAAGAACATCATCTGTGGTCATCTGACCAAAGAACAGTATGGCCGTGTGAGTGCTCTAGAAACGTCAAAGCTAGTCTGGGACTGGCTATCCAAGGTCAACGAAGGCGTCTCTACACAGAGAGACCAGAGGATCAGTGTTCTTCGCAATCTCTTCAACCACTTCAAGAGAAACGACAATGAAAATGTCCAGCTCACGTTTGATCGCCTCACCGACATCACAAATGAGCTTCAGGCTCTTGGCGCCATCGAGATTACCAAGCATGAAATCGTCAAGACACTACTGAGATCACTTGACAGCTCCTTTGACACCCTTGCCCTCATGATACAAGAACGTCCTGACTTCAAGACACTCGATCCGTCTGATATACTTGAGAGGCTCAACACACATGAGTTCCAGCTTTCTGAGAAAAGAGATATCTGTGGTCCCAATTATGGCTGAACTCGCGCTTTGAAGGCAAAAGTGGTTTCCTCATCTGAAGAAGAATCTGGCAGCGGTTCTGATGATCCTGAAGACATTGGAAAGGAACTTGACATGCTTGTCAAGAAGTTCCAGAGGTTCACCAAGAAGAAGGGTTCAGAAAGTCTTCATGATCTAGCTCAAGAAATGATGAAGCTTCCACTCATGACAACAAGAAGAGAACATGTCACAAGTGCAAGAAACCTGGACACTATATCTCTGAGTGTCCTCAGTGGGACAATGAGAAGAAGAAGAAGAGCAAGGAATATGATTCTGGTGATAAGAATAAGAAGAAATCTTCAAAGTCTTCTTCTAAGTCCTCATCAAGGTCTTCATCACATAAGAAGAGCTCATCTGGCAAGGCTCGTGCTTTTGTTGGCAAGGAATTGGTTTCAGAGGAGGAGTCTGCTTCTGAGAAGGTGGAGGTGGAGTCTGAAGATGAGTCCGACCCTGGCGTTGCAAGTCTGGCTCTAGCCACAGCCTATGTTGCCAAGTCCATATTCAACACTGAAGACAATGACTTCCACACCAACGCTGAAGCTGATGACATGGACGATCCTGCTCCCACCTACTGCTTCATGGCACGTGGTGCCAAGGTAAAATCGCGTGATGCTTACTTTCAAACATCAAGTGAAGATGACTCTGATTATGAATCCAAACCCAGCTACAAAACACTTGCTAAAATTGCTACTGAACAAAGGGCTATGGAACATACTCAAAAACTGTTAGACAAAAGCGATGACCTATTGGACACGGAAATGACACGTTCACAGTCCTTAGTAGAAGACATAAAAAATCTTCATGCTAAGTACCAAGAACTTGAAAGTCTTCATGAGACGCTCTCAACCACATATGAAAGGCTCTCCTATGATTATCTTCAAAGGAAGCAAGACCTTGAGAAATTCAAAGCGACTCATGAAGATCTTCAAAAAGAGAATGAGTCATTTCGCGCTCAACAGATCAGTTCCGCTCAGGATGGATTTGAACCACAATGTTTAAAATGCATTGAGCGTGATAACGCTACCTCTGTTGCTGAATGTTCCAATGCCGCTACTGTTGCATTGTCTTGAACTACAGATGTGGAAACTAACCCCTCTACGGAGGATACCACTGCTATTGCTGATGAAAATGCTAGGTTGAAGAAATTGCTTGAAACAGGGATGTATAAAAGTCTGAATGGACATCAGACACTTTGTGATGTCCTCAAAAAGAAGATTCTGAACCGAAACCCTAGGAAAGAGGGTGTTGGGTTCGAGAGGAAAATGAATGCTGATGGTTCCTACTGGAAGCCTGAGCAGTATCCCAAAACCACATGGGTTGCTGCAAAGGAACCTTCAGTGGATCCATCCACTTTATCTGGCTTTATCTGTGCTAATCCTATTATCATTGATGAAACCTTTGATGCAAACTATAAACTGTTCAAAACTCAAAATGGTGAAGTGTTTGCCAGGTATATTGGTACTAACTGCAGGAATGGACCACCTATGAAGAAGATCTGGGTTCCCAAAAGCTGTCTTGAGAATCTTCCAGTGAATGTCATCATGACACCACCAGGGAAGAAGACAAACCCCAGACCAAAGGCATCATATGGTCCAACGGCTTCATACGAATACATGACTCACTTGAGTCACCCTAACGCCAATGTTTTGCAGGGAAATCGTGCTCAAACTTATGAATATGAACGTGTGTCCTCAAACCGCAATGTTCATAGGACTAAGAACTTTTCTGCTTATTCATATGACTATCATTCATCTCCTACAAGGCTATTTGCTAGGGCTTCAAAGCCGAAATTCTCAGATGTTGCACTTAGACTCATTGCTTCTAAGCCACCCCTGAAGATGTGGGTGGTGAAGAAGAATTAACTCTCTTTTGCATAATATGGTCTCCAGCCAGCAATCAAAGGCGTCCGATACTATTGCTGGGGACCTAAAACACATTGCGGGACACTCGATAAAATGACTTACTATGTATTTCACATACGAATCGCTTACCTATCATACTGTGTGTTCTAACCTTGATCTAAGCTGTGATAATCCTAGTGTGCGTCAAATGCTTATGCTTCACAACATACCTTGTGAAGCCTATCCTCCCAACTGCATTGTAGGGTATGACACCTCGTGCTTCAGAATGGATTATCGACAACGGATGCACTAATCATATGACTGGTGATCGAAGTCTTCTCATGGACTCAACCTTACGTCCATCCGACAAGAGTCAAATCACATTTGCTGACAGTGGTAAAAGCAAGGTATTGGGTCTAGGTAGAGTTGCAATCTCAAAGGGTCAACACATGGATAAATTGATGCTTGTTGAATCCCTTGGGTTCAACTTAATGTCTGTCTCAATGCTTTGTGACTTGAACATGATTGTGCTATTTGGAAAATATCGTTGCCTTGTACTAATGGAATCTGACAAGTCTCTAGTCTTTGAAGGGTATAGGAAAGATGATATATACATGGTAGATTTCTCAGCAGGTCCACAGCTTGCCGTATGTCTTCTTGCAAAAGCTTCAGAATGTTGGCTCTGGCATCGGAGGCTAGGGCATGCTGGCATGAGGAACTTACACACACTCGTCAAGAAGAAGCATGTCATAGGCATCGAAGGTGTCAAGTTCAAGAAAGATCATTTGTGTGGTGCCTGTGAAGCTGGAAAGATGACTAGGGCGAAGCACCCCTCGAAGACAATCATGACGACATCTCAACCCTTCGAGCTGTTACACATGGACTTATTTGGCCCTACTCACTATTCTACCCTCACAACAACAGCTTGTCTTTATGGCTTCATTATTGTTGATGACTACTCAAGATACACATGGGTACACATAATTCTCTACAAGACTGAAGAACAAGATGTCTTCAGACAATTTGCTAATCAAGCCATGAACAATTATGGCGTCAAGATCAAGCATATTAGAAGTGATAACGACACTGAATTCAAGAATACTAGGCTTGATCTTTATCTGGATACAATGGGAATCACTCATGAGTTTTCTGCTCCATACACACCTCAGAAAAATGACATTGTAGAGTGCAAGAACAGGACTCTCATTGAGATGGCTCGAACAATGCTCGATGAGTACAAGACACCAAGAAAGTTCTGGCCTGAAGCTATTGATACAACATGTCATATCATCAACCGTGTTTACATCCACAAGCTTCTGGACAAAACATCCTATGAGCTCCTTACTGGCAAGAAGCCAAATGTCAGCTACTTCAGAGTCTTTGGTGCTAGGTGCTGGATCAAGGATCCCCATCACAAGTCAAAATTTGCACCTAAAGCTCATGAAGGCTTCATGCTCGGTTATGGAAAGGACTCGCACTCTTACAGAGTCTTCAACCTCTTTCACTACAAGATTGTTGAAACTGTGGACGTGAGATTTGATGAAACCAATGGTTCACAACGAGAGCTCCTACCAAGCACACTGGATGAAGCACCTCCCAGCGAATCTATCAAGCTGATGGGAACTGGTGAAATCATGCCTTCTGAAGCACAGCCTGAAGAGGAACTTATCATTTCTGCACCAAACCAACCTGAAGACAATGCTCGGACCGAAGACAATCCTCCCAATGATGACAATGATCAAAATGAGCAAGGTCTTCGTCCAGTTCATCCTCGTGTTGCAAATGAAGTACAGATTGAGAAGACAATTGATAACATCAATGTACCTGGTCCACTTACTTGCTCAAGAGCAACACAATTAGCAAATTTCTGTGGGCATTTTTCATTTGTGTCAATATCAGAACCCAAGAAAGTTGTTGAAGCCTTTATGGAACCTGAATGGATTCAATCCATGCAAGAAGAACTTCAATAGTTCAAGCTGAATAATGTTTGGGAACTTGTCAAGCGCCCTGACCCTCACAAGCATAACATTATTGGCACTAAATGGATATATCGAAACAAGCAATATGAGCATGGTCAAGTCGTCAAAAACAAAGCACGTCTTGTGGCTCAAGGATATACTCAAGTTGAAGGAATTGACTTCGATGAAACATTTGCTCCTGTGGCAAGGCTTGAAGCTATTCGCATACTGCTAGCCTATGCTAATCACCACAACATCTTGCTATATCAAATGGATGTGAAGAGTGCATTCCTCAATGGCAAGATTGAAGAAGAAGTGTACGTTGCTCAACCACCTGGGTTTGAAGATCCAAAACATCCTGATATGGTGTACAAACTAAACAAAGCACTATATGGCCTCAAACAAGCTCCTCGCGCTTGGTATGATACAATCAAAGGCTTCCTGAAGAGCAAAGGCTTCAAACCTGGATCCCTCGATCCCACACTCTTCACGAAGACATATGATGGTGAACTGTTTATGTGCCAAATATATGTGGATGACATTATCTTTGGCTGCACCAACCGGAAGTGTAGTGATGAGTTTGGATACATGATGCAAGAGCAATATCAGATGTCCATGATGGGTGAGCTGAAGTTCTTCCTTGGTCTTCAAATTCATCAGCAAAGGAATGGCGTCTTCATATCTCAAGAAAAATATCTCAAAGACTGTGTGAAGAAGTTTGGACTGCAAGATTGCAAAGGGTACACGACGCCAATGCCAGCCAAACACCATCTTGGTCCCGACGACAATGGTAAAGAGTTCGATCAAAAGGTATACCGCTCCATGATTGGTTCTGTACTTTACCTATGTGCATCTAGGCCAGATATTATGCTTAGTGTTTGCATGTGTGCTCGATTCCAAGCGGCACCAAAGGAATTGCATCACTTAGGTGTGAAGCGAATTCTTAGATATTTGGCTTACACCCCAACACTCGGATTATGGTATCCAAAGGGCTCAAGGTTTGATCTGGTTGGATTCTCGGATGATGATTATGCTGGTGACAAGGTCGATCGCAAGTCTACATCATGCACATGTCACTTTCTGGGACGATCACTTGTCTGTTGGTCTTCAAAGAAGCAAAACTGTGTATCACTCTCAACTGCTGAATCTGAATACATTGCTGCTGGATCTTGCTGCGCTCAACTTCTGTGGATGAAGAAAACTCTCAAGGACTATGGCATGAATCTGAAGCAAGTCCCTCTCTTCTGCGACAACAAAAGCGCTATCAAGATTGCCAACAATCCAGTCCAGCACTCGAAGACAAAGCACATTGAAATTCGTCATCATTTTCTCAGAGATCATGTCATGAAGAAAGATATTGACATCATTCACGTCAACACTGAAGAGCAACTAGCAGATATCTTCACAATGCCCTTGGATGAGAAAAGGTTTTGCAAGTTACGGTATGATCTAAATATCTTGGAATCCTCAAATGTCCTGTGATCAGGCACACATCCTAACACTTATGCATGTTGATGACTTAGATGTGCAACACACGAAGTAAAGTATATCTTCAATCAATGAAGACTTACATTCTGAGTGTGAATACATTAACATGGAATTTGACTTCGGAGCGCCACGATAATTGTGCACCGTGTCTGGGTCTAATACTTCCTATACGGTGGGTAACGCCACCACCAAATTTCTTGGTTTGAAGTGTTTCACTCATGGCGTTATTGTTGAAAATCTTCGCATTTGGTTTGTCTTCAACTTTCAACTTATCTTCATGATTTACTTCACTATGTTGAGTTGATTGCTTATATATATATATATATATATATATATATATATATATATATATATATATATACGAGTATTTTGTCCTCTACAGCATTCACTTATAGCTATGTCTTCATTTGTGAATCCTTTGAACTAAGTGAATGTGATCGGACCCTAATCTCTCTATGCTTTCTATCTCAAACTTTATCTGTCCAAATCATATGCATTCTATTGAAACTGTCAAATGTCTTCTCTGCATCCTTGTCAGTAGAAGACACAGAGACAAACATCAAGTCCTTTTAAATGATTCATCTTTATTGTTGAAATCCGGAGAAGCCGGAACAACCATCTGACAAACTTGGCGGGCGTGGGAACGTGGGATAACTCTGAGTATGTTGCATGCTTGCCACGTGTCCCACGGATGTGAATAGGCAGGGGCACCTGCGTAATTGCGCTATGCCGCACACCTACTTATAAATACGTGTCCCCTGCGGTCAAGAAAACCTTCTTCCACCTCTCCACCTCGTCAAAACCCTAGCGCCACCGCTAGCTCTCGACGACGCCGGCGACGAAGCGCTTAGCTGCCGCGACTTCTCCGACGCCGTCCTCATGCCGGCCGCGGGCATCATCCTCTCCGCTGCCGCCGTAGGTGTCCTCCATCGCCAAGTTAGGGCACGGTGGATTGAACTGCTCGGTCTCCTATTCATCCCATCTAGCAGTTCTTCGTGTGGTAAATATAACTCTATTTTTACCATCTTTTTGATCCGCAATGATTCATCCTATTTACCCAAATTGGTTTCTGTCTACACAATGTTAGATCTATTCTGTCTGCATCTCATACTGCCTAGTATATTCACTTAAGCTTCATACATAGTTAGATTCCTCACTTGTACTTATTCACGGATTCGTACAAATCTGGAACCAACTCTCAACACATAAGTGAATGTCTTCGCAACATGAGGTCAATGTCTTCAAACTGATTTATCTTCAAGATCTTCTGAGAATGCATATGACCTCTTCCCCTTCCCTCGCATCTCTAATGCTGTCACAGGTACATGTCCGTGGGAGAATCCCTTGGTTCTCATAGTCTGCATTCGTTTGCAGAATTCTTACAGCAACACATTAACACTCCTGAAGCTAGATCTTATTTGACCAGCAAGCGAAAGCCCTTGAAGCCTTTGAACATATTGAAGCCATTCAGTTTGAAGTTCATGGCTGCAGAGAAATCAGTAAGGAAGGGTGGCAGACAGCGTCGAGGGGGAACATCAAAAGATTTGCCTGATGACCTCGCAGAAATCTACAAGACAGATCTTGAAGAGGATAATAATCGGCGCAAGACCCGAATCCAATGGATTCGACGCTATTGGGCTGAACAATGGTTCAAGTACAAGTTCGTGACCCAGGAGTACGCTGAGAAAAATGCTATCAAGAGTCCTTGGGGTGATATTCTCTATCGAGGCCTTCCCCCCAAGAACAAAGCTGAAGCTATTACACAAGAATTCTATCCTTGTATGGTCCGTGGACCACAGCCTGAAAATGCCAATCCATCCTCATTGCTCTGGTGTCGTGACGATAATCTCTTCAAGCGCAACTTCTAGTATGCAAAGGCATCGGCAAAGGAAAACAAGAAGTCATGGGGATTAGACTTCAATCCTGGTCCCTCTGCTCCCCGTGATGACGGCACACGTGAAGCTGGAGAAAATGAGATCGGCACCTTCACGAACCTTGATGGCCTCATCTCATACATCTTGGTACAAGGTGCCAAAGTGGATCATTCTGATAATGATGCTGATACTGATGAAGCCCCTGCTCCTCCTCCAAGGCCAAAGAAGCCCAAGAAAACTAAGGCTCAACATCAGCTGCACCTTCAAAAGCTTCTCATGTGAAGCCACTGGCCACTGCTCCTCCTGAAGACAGTGTGCAGTCTGAAGATCTTTCTCGCATCTCCAAGAAGACAGAGAAGAAAAAGGAAATCATCAAGAGTACTGATCAAACATTGACTCCTGCTGCCATTCTGCGTGAAGAGCACATTGATCTGTCCAGCAATGACGATCTTGCAGATGATGCTCTTGAGCAACTGATCAAGAGCAAGGAAGAAGCAGAGATCTTCAATAATTTGCCTCTCTTTGACGTTGCAATCATCCATAACTTCATTGATGAGTGGTTTGACACACCAAATCTCAGCTTGGATGACTTGCAACTTCCCATTGGCCTCAGCGTCTCCTTCAATGGCGCTATTGCTTCTGAGCTAGCTATTGCTCAGCGCGTTGTCGAACTGAAGCACAAGATTGACTATGAAAAGGCTCAATTAAAAAAGCATGTGGCCACGCTCAACGTGCAAGATGTCAAAAAATTCAAGATCATGCTGCACGAGCTCAAAGAAGCCTTTCATAAGAAGCGTGAAGAAGCTCGAGGCTCTAGAGAGCGCATGAAGAATCTGGCTGACAAGTGTGTGCTTGCCTACAATGAGGGTGAAAAATGCAAGGATCTTGGTCGTCCTAGCATCGACCCCAGGATGGCTGCAAAGAAGAAGAAGCTATCAACTGTCCAACCTACACCTTCAAGGCAGGATGAACCACGCATAGTCTTTCCAAGCAGCATGACTGGCTCGAAGCCAAAGGCCCTGTCAACCGCTTCAGAACAGAAGAAGACGAGGGCTGCAGAGGCTGAAGCCAGGAAACGGAAACCCTCAGAAGCCTCTGATGCTTCTCCCTCCAAGAAGAAGCGCAAGACCAAGAAGAATCGGGCTGCTCCCACAGAGCCCCTTGTTGTTGAACCTATCTCAGTGCTTCGCCCTGCATCTGCAAATCAAGAACTACGAATGATTGTTCATGAGCCTGCTTCCACAAAGGCTCATGAAGCTGAAGACATTCCAGCAGCTGATCCCATTGCTGTGGAAGACATTGGTCACCATGACAATGTTGAAGATGATGAAGTTCTTCCTCAGATTGAACACAACGTGGTATCATCGCCTATTCTCACGAATAGAGAAATCATCAGCATTGGTCATCCTCTGACGCCAATTGCTTAGGATGCATCATGGGCTGATCGCCTGCAACAACAAGACTCCCCTAGTACTCCCCAACAACAACAAGTCACATCATCTGTGCAAGTTGAAGAGGATGAGGGCCTGCCTACTCCATCTCCAAAGGCGTCGCATTACAAAGGCTTCACAAAGGACCAAGGCCTCAAGTCCCTCTTCTGAGCGTTCCAGAAGGAGAAGTGCACCACCAACCTGTTGCACGTCAAGTGTTTTCAGAAGCCACTCCAACTGTGAATGTCTCCATGTTTGAAGCCCAAGCTGCTGAAGACAATCCGGCTGCATCAGCCGATGACGAACATCAAGAAGATCGTGTCCCTACTCCCCCCATTCCTGAAGAAGTTGTTCCTAAAGTGAATGTGTCCGTACCAGACCCTCCAGCTCAACAAGTGGAGGTCGAAAACGTTGAGGATGCCACCACCAACACAAATGAAGCCAATGACGTAGTCACGGCTGAAGCTAATGTGGAGCCTGCACCAAGCAACATGCCAGAAGTCAATGCTGCAACTGCTCCTGAAGCTTCTGTTGTGCAGCCTGAAGCTATTGTTGCTGCCAATGCTCCCGTTCCGCCACCAAGGACCTATACAATTGAGCAAGCATACAACCATGGCGATCTAATCACAGTAAGATGGCCCATTCTGGTCCCTCCGCCTAATGTCTCTGGTCCTCAGTTTGATTATCACATTGAGCATAGGCCTCAGGTCCAGAAACCAAAGCCAAGACTGCCAAGGTTTCCAAGTACTGCCACATCTGTCGGGTCCTTCAATGCAAATGGCTTCAAAAGCCACAACACCTTCTTTGACAGCTCAAAGAACCCCTACTCAAGGCCAAGAATATCATCTAATCGTTTCTGGAGTCATCAGCAGCGAAGCTATTACTCCTGCGTTCTGTATGATCAAGGGCGCATTTTCCCTCATATGCGCCTCGACACTGAAGCCATTGCTGGACTGCCATGCTTAGAAGAAGCACTTGACTGCTTTCGTGATGCTGGTCTGCTCAGCTTTGTGACAGACAAAGAACATTGGAATGAAGAACTTTTGCTTCAATTCTATGCTACCCTCCACATTCGCGGCTACAACAGGGATACAAAAACATGGATTCTCGAGTGGATGACCGGAAATGTTCATCATGAAGCCAAACCTCTTGACATCATTGAGCTCACAGGCCTATCCACTCCCGGAGAGCTATACGAACCTGGTTGTCAAAACCACCGCAATGCACTGGAGAGCATATTCCATAAGCCTGAACCCAACATGAGCCAGATGTTGAGCATGATGAAGCCATTGCCACATGACGCTGAATACCCAAAGGAGTTCTTTGTTGATGACCTTGAGTATCTGCCACGCACCATATATCACATCATCAGGTGGACTCTATGGCCTATCAAAGGACATTCATCAGCTGCAAAACTTGAAGGAGCCATGAAGACATTGGTCTTTTACATCCTTAATGGCATCAAATTCAATGCCCAAGATTTCTTCCTCAGGCAACTGGCTGCATCTGGATCTGACCTCTTTGGCCTGAAATTCTATGCTCCATGGGTCATGCACCTCATCAAGCAACACTCCGCTGTCAACTATCAGCCCTTTGCTCGCAATCATGTGATCTTTCTACCAGAGGTTGATATGTCAGTCAAACCCATATACCCTGAGCCTGCGAAGAAGCCTCCTTGTCTTCAAAATGCTGAACATCAAAGCTTCACTCAGCCTATGGAAGGAGTCCAAGCTGTCACGCGTGTCTATCCGATGGCTGGAAACACTCTCTGCCTTATCGTGCGCCAACTGAAGCTACTGAGAGCACAATTGCTCAAAGGCCAAAGAAGCGCTCTCGGGTCCTAAATGACCGAGAACTTCTTGTGGCTCTGCATCAGAAACAAGATAAGCATCATTTTTGGCTCAAGCGTCAGATGCAAAGCCTCTTGGTGGATGTAAATCGCATTCGAAATCTTGCCACCAAGAATGCATTTGTCACTCACGAAACCTGTCGGCGATCATGGAAGAGTTTGACCCTGCTCAGTGCTGAAGCAGATCTTCAAGACGATGGCTTCACTGAATGATTCAAGTTTGACTCCACTCCTCCACGGAATGCTGTCCTACGACAAACTCCATCCCTTGAAGACTCTGACTATTCTTCCTCCGTGGCAACTGTGAATGCCAACATGATCGATGATGAAGACGATGCTACTTCACCACCCCCTACTTCTGCACACATTGACACTGCACCAAGTTCGTCTGCACCGCCAAACAACAACGACAACCCTGCTGCTTCGACTACTCCTCATGAGGACGAGTAGATGCTCTATGTCTTCAAACCTTTTTGATCATTACTGACAAAAGGGGGAGAAGCGTATGAGTTTGATAGTCTTCAAGCGGGTTCATATGGGCGGTTGCTTTATATTTTGCCTAGTGGTTACAACTCTTGCTTTTGATACATTTCGTTCGTTGAGTTGTAACACTTAAACTCGATGGTCGTCTGCTACTTATTTGCTCTTTCATGTGCGATGATAACTTCCGCACTTAGATCATTCTGCACTTAGATCATTCTGCAGACGTCCATTCTCCATTATGCATGCCATTCTTTAAGTTATATCATTTCATGCATAATGAATTATCTCCATAAGTTGAAGAGGATCTCCACAAGTACAACCTGCCATGTGCATTTGCATTTCAAAAGCAAATTACTTGTATGCACATCTTCAGGGGGAGCCCTTACCTCTTATGAAGACAATACCCTATCCTTTATAATTTCACATACTTTATTCCCGTTGAAAACTTCAACAAGTTTGTCATCAATCACCAAAAAGGGGGAGATTGTAAGTGCATCTAGTGCCACCCCTAGTTGGTTTTGGAGTATTGACGATAGAGTTGGTTGAGGGACTAATGCGTTTGTGAGAATTTCAGGATAACACAGGTAGCGTCCCTCATTGATTTGGTTTACCAACCGGAGATGACCCCTAAAAATGCATGAAGACATTGAAGACAATGGTGATATGTGAAGATACTCACATTGAAGACTATGACATGAGAAGACATTGAGCGAAGACTATGAAGCGCGAAGACTGTGTTGTTTCGTTGTTTCCTTTTCTTCTTTGTTGAGTCATGGGAACCACCGTACTGTTAAGTGGGGTCCAAGTGAACAAAGTCAGAGTGACTGAAGTGATGCTCAACCCAAATACTATGTCTTCAAGCGAAGACAATGAGAGCAAATCTTATCCAGAGCTGGATGAGTCAGCTTTGCTTGTAGCCCAAGTAAAGTTGCCGTGTGTGTTTGAAATCTGACCGTTGGAACACGTGTCAGTTCCTTAGTGACGCAGGGTCATTTCGGACATATCAGGTCGGGTTGCCTTGTGGCTATAAATAGCCCACCCCCTACACCATAAGTTGGTGGCTGCTCAGAGTAAGTTTACGGCTTTTGTCGTTTTGAGAGCAACCCACCTCGAAGCTTTTGAGAGAGAAATCCTTGCGAGGACAAAGCCAAAACACCCAGAGCCAAAGAGTGTTAGGCATCACTGAAGTCTTTCTGTCAGTTGGACCTGAAGACTTATTACACTTGAGGACTGTGTATCCTCCAGCTGGTTAGGCGTCGCGTTCTGAGCATCCAAGAGTCATTGTGGATTGCCGGTGAACGAAGTCTGTGAAGGTTCGGAAGTCTACCTTGAAGACTTACCAGAGTGATTGGGCAAGGACTGTGTGTCCTTAGCTCAAGGGGAATAAGGTGAAGACGCGGTCCTCTGAGTTGAATCTCAGCCTCCCTAACCAGACGTACAGTTGTCACAGCAACTGGAACTGGTCCAACAAATCCTGTGTCTTCAACAAGTGTGGTTCTATCCCTTCCCTCCTTTACTTTGAGTTTGTCTTCGTGAAATCATTGCTTATTTGTCTTATCTGCTTGACTTCATTGCTTGACTACTATCGTTGATTGGCTTCATACTATGTTCCATCCTGATCCTTACTACCTAACTGCTATTAGTCTTTGTACGTTAACATTATTGCATACTTGAATATGGCTTGCGTGTTGTAGTTTATCTTCCGCTGCATATCAATTAGGTCATTTCTATTGTTTGTCTTCGAAACTTCCACGTTTTGAAGACTTTGATAAAAATCTCCTATTCACCCCCCCTCTAGTCGATAACTAGCACTTTCAGTTACTACCACACATTGGGTTCCGGTAACTCGACCCCTCTCGACTTATTAATCAGCCTGATCTCTTTCCAGGAGTTGCAACTAGTTTCTGGTGTTTGTAGGTGGTGCTAGTAGTCTACCAAGTGGCACCCGGTACAGGTGCGCTTGGGACAGACTAGGTGCAGTGGCATGGTGTACCAAGTGGCACCCGGATGGTGGGCTTGGGAACCCTGCTCACATCGTTGTGCGCCGTGAGCGACACCCCGGCCGGATCTCCTTGCGGATGGAACCCGAATAGGCGATAAACCTGTACTAGAGACTTGCATGGTTAGTCAGGTCGTGGCCGACTCCCTTGCCAGGCTTCCGCTTGAAGGTTGCCGAGATACACAACGTCTACATGGTGGTAAGTGGCGAGAGCGTGTGTGAAGAAGTACACCGCTGCAGGGTTAACATGATCTATTCGAATAGCCGTGTCCACAGTAAAGGACTTCTCGGTTGCCTATACAGTTCATAGACATGTGAAAGTGGATACTCTAAAATGCGCAAGATAAGCGTGAGTGCTATGGATAGCATTCTCGTAGGATGACGGGAGCGGATCCATAGTGGTGTATTGGTTGGTGAATATGTGGACTCGTGTGCGCCACCTTCAAAGTGTTACTTGCAGACGTAGTTCAGGATAGCCACCGAGTCAAAGCTGGCTTGCTGCAGTTAAACCCCACCACCCCCTTGTTGATAATGATGCATATGTAGATAGTTCTGATGTAAGTCTTGCTGGGTACATTTGTATTCACGTTTGCTTAATTTATGTTTTTCTGCTTGGACTTCGACGTTTATCTTGCTACCTCATCTACGATCTTATGCCCTTGGCAGGATCTGGCAGATAGTCAGGCTTCTCAGCCTTTTCCATTTGTAGATGTCTGTACTCAGACATGTTAAGCCTCTGTTTGTACTTTGACTTGTATGCTCTGAATGTTGGGTCATGAGACCCATGTTTGTAATATCCCTCTCCTCGGAGCCTATTGAATAAGATACTTGAGTTGTAGAGTCATGTTGTGATGCCATGTTGTATTTGCACATATCGAGCATAATGTGTGTATGATATTGAAATGCTTGGTATGTGTGGGATCTGACTATCTAGTTGTTTATCCTTGGTAGCCTGTCTTACCGGGAAATGTCTCCTAGTGCTTCCACTGAGCCATGGTAGCTTGCTACTGCTCCAGAACACTTAGGTTGGCTGGCATGTGTCCTTCTTCGTTCATGTGTCTGTCCCTTCGGGGAGATGTCACGCGATGTCTACCAGAGTCCTGTTAGCCTCCTACAGCCCGGATTACTGGAGTCTTGTTAGCCCAGCTGCTACACCCTAGATTCACTCGTTGATGACCGACACATTCATTGCTAGGTCATGTATGCCTGTCCCTGTAAGTTAGCGCCACTTGGGGTTCACGACTAGCCATGTCAGCCCGGGTTCTTTGTCATATGGATGCTAGCAACACTATCATATACGTGAGCCAAAAGGCGCAAACCGTCCCGGGCCTGGTAAGGCGACACCCATGGGAATACCGTGCGTGAGACCACAAAGTGATATGAGGTGTTACATGCTAGATCTGTGTGGCATAGGATCGGGGTCCTGACATTTTGTTAGTGTCTGATCCCTAGGATCCACTATGTTCTGAGGTTGATGTATCTATGACTTTTCCATGCTTAATGCTTGTCACTTTGGGCCCGGGTGCGATGATTTAAGATCTGAACCGTTTATGTTATCACCATATTATCCATGTTCTAGATCCGATCTTGCAAGTTATAGTCACCTACTACGTGTTATGATCCGGCAACCCCGGAGTGACAGAAATCGGGACCACTCCTGGTGATGACCGTAGTTTGAGGAGTTCATATATTCGTGCTAATGCTTTGTTCTAGTTCTCTATTAAAAGGAGGCCTTAATATCCCTTAGTTTCCAATAGGACCCCACTTCTATGGGAGGGTAGGACAAAAGATGTCATGCAAGTTCTTTCCAAAAGCACGTAGGACTATTTACGGAATACATGCCTACATTATATTTATGAACTGGAGCTAGTGCCTGATTGCCCTAGGTTATAACTGTCTCATGATGAATATCATCCAACGATTCACCGATCCAATGCCTACGAATTTATCTTATATTGTTCTTGCTAAGTTGCTACTGTTGCTACTGCTATCGTTACTGCTACAATATCACTGCGATCACTGTTACTGTTACTGTTGCTGCTACTACTATCATCAAAACTATCATACTACTGTGCTACTAATCACTTTGCTGCAGATAATTAATCTCCAGGTGTGGTTGAATTGACAACTCAGCTGCTAATACCTTCAATTATTCTTTGGCTCCCCTTTTGTCAAATCTATAAATTTGGGTTGATACTCTACCCTCGAAAACTATTGCAATCCGCTACACTTGTGGGTTATCAAGACCTTTTTCTGGCGTCATTTCTAGGGAGCATAGCTATATTTTTTGAGTCACTGGGGATTATTATCATATTATCACTATGAAGAATCTGAAGGATGCTAGGACTAAGATTTTTCCCTCGAAGACGAGGGGAGGTAAGGAACTGCCATCCAGTTCTGCTTTAGATTCACCTTTTGTTATAAGTAAACTTGCAACTCCACAACATGCTATTAATTCTGATATGTTGCCAGTCCTTGATGATGCTACTTCTGCTATGAATGCTACTCATGATGATGCTAGTACTTTGCTTGATGATGATGTGCCACTAGGTGAATTTCTTGATGAACAAATTGCTGAATCAAGCAAGGTATTGATGATGATATGATATTGTTGAATCTGATGATGAACTTGAAACTGAAAATACTGAAACACCTACTAGAACTAGTCCTCCAGGATATGAATTACCAAAGGTACCAGAAGGTTATACTATGAGTGAGGTGGAAACGAGAGATATTCTTGCTTGTAAGGATAGAGATGATCTAGAGAAATTACTATGCAAGTATAAAGAAAGATCTCTGAATGCTAAAATGAAATGTGATCCTAGGTATGCTACTTCACCTATTGTTATTGCTGATAAGGATTATGAATTCTCTGTCGACCCAGAGTTAATCTCTTTGGTTGAATCTAATCCTTTCCATGCTTATGAAACTGAAACTGTTGTGGCACATCTTACTAAGTTGAATGATATAGCTACCCTTTTTGCTCATGATGAGAAAATTCTCTATTACTATATTCTCAAGTTATTTGCGTTATCATTAAATAGTGATGCTAAAGGTTGGTACAATACTCTTGCTCCTGGTTGTGTGCTTAGTCCCCAGGATATGATCTACTACTTCTTTGAAAAATATATTTCCCTGCTCATAAGAAACAAGCTGCCTTGCAGGAAATACTTAACTTTGTGCAAATTTAAGAAGAGAGTCCACCACAAGCTTGGGGGAGGCTTGTCCAATTGCTTAATGCTTTGCCTGATCATCCTCTTCAGAAAACTGAAATACTTGATCTTCTATAATGGACTAACCGATGGTTCTAGGGACTTCCTAGATAGTTGTGATGGTTGTGTTTTCAAGGAACGAACTATTGAACAAGTTGAGCAATTATTGAATAACATATTGAAAAATTATGATGATTGGACTCCTCCTAAAGCACCTATTAAACCCACTCCGAAGAAGAGGGGTATCTTATATCTTAGTCATAAAGATATGCAAGAGGCAAAGAAATGAAGGAAAAAGGTAGTAAGGCCGAGGATGTTAAAAATTTACCACCTATCGAAGAAATACATGGGCTTGAAGCACCACCACCACCCATGGTGGTATAGGTAAAACCTTTAATGAAATTCAATGATAGTGATGATCCTCATAATAAACATCCTAGTCAATGCCTTTATGAGTTTAATAATTACATTAGAAAGCAAGATCACTTCAATGCAAATGTTATGAAACAATTGAAATACAACTCTGATATGATTCCTCGCTTAAGTGACTTGTTATTTAGAATATCAAATGATGTTAGAGGTGTAGGAAAACATGCATCTATGGTTCAAACTCAATTAGAACAAGTTGCTAAATATCAAAGAGAGTTACTTGATGAAATGAACAATAATATAAGTGATGCTGTTAGAGTAGCAACTAGAGGAGGTAAAATGACTCAGGAACCACTTTATCCCGAGGCACACCCAAAGAGAATTGAACAAGACTCTCAAAGGAACACCACCACTACACCTAGTTCTTCTAAAGAAAAAGAAGAAGAAAAATGATAAGACTTTGCATGCCTCTAGTGTACATGAAGTAGAAAAACCTCCTGATAATGATAATAAAGTTTCTATATCTGATGTTGAAACTCAATCTGGTAATGAACACTCACCTTCTAACAATGAAAAAGATAATGATGAGGTTCATGAAAACACTCAACCTAATGATAAAGAACCAGATAATGATGTTGAGATAGAACTAGCTGTTGATCTTGATAACCCACAAACTAAGAATGGAAGTTATGATAAAAGAGACTTTATTGCTAGAAAACATGGAAAGGAAAGAGAACCATGGGTTCAAAAGCCTATGCCCTTTCCACCTAGGCCAACTAAAAAGAAAGATGATGAAGAGTTTGAACGCATTGCTGAAATGATTAGGCCAGTCTTTTTGCGCACTCGCTTG
Organism: Triticum dicoccoides; assembly: GCF_002162155.2. Taxonomy (NCBI): domain Eukaryota; kingdom Viridiplantae; phylum Streptophyta; class Magnoliopsida; order Poales; family Poaceae; genus Triticum; species Triticum dicoccoides. The sequence continues at coordinate 259,380,577 of NC_041387.1, forward strand.
ACTGATATTTTGAAAATGTCTCCTTATGCAAAGTATATGAAAGACATCATCACTAATAAGAGAAAAATACTGGAAGCTGAAAACTCCACTATCACTACTGGAATTAGGAACTTTGACGCCAACCGTTTGTTTGCCGTCAGCTAACTGATGGCAAAGACGGTCTTTGCCATCAGCTTTAAGAAAACGGACGGCAAAGATGTAGCTGACGGCAAAGAAATTGTTTGCCGTCCGTCAAAACTTTGCCATCCGCTAGCTGGCGGCAAAGAGGCAGGGTGGACCGCTGGCGAGAGCCACCTAACGGCCACTTTCTTTGCTGTCAGCTAGCTGATGACAAAGAATCTTTGTCGTCAGCCAACAGACGGCAAAGAAAGTGGCCTAACTGACGTGCATTAGCTAGGCTCTTTGATGTCTGCTAGCGGACGACAAAGAGTCGTGCCCTATCTAACAAAACGCCCAGCCGGCCCTGCCCTGCCCCTCTCTCCCCACTGTTTCTCTCCCTCCCCGTCCCAACCCCGCGCTGCCGCCCCTCCTCGTCCCAATCCACGTCGGGCCTTCCCGCCCTAGGCCGCCGCGCCGCCCCGCCCCGTTCGCGCCGGACTAGCTTGCCGCCCCGCCGTGCGGGCCACTCCGGCCCGTGGCCCCGCCCCGCCCGCGCCGGCCCGGGCCGCCCCGCTGGGCCGTCCCGGCAGCCTTGCCCCTCCACGCCGGGCCGCCCCGCCCCGGACGCCCCGCCGACCCGGCCCGCCAAACTCGCCTCGCCACCCCGCCTCACGGCCCCGCCTCGTCCCAAGGTGAGATTTTTTTTCTATTTTTTTAGTTTAAGTTTAATTAGGTTTATTCTAATTTAGATTAGGTTTTGTTTAGCTTAGTTAATTTAGGTTTGGTTTAGTTTAGTTGTTGTTTAGTATAGTTTAATTTAGGTTAAGTTTTTGGTTTAGTTTAGTTGGTTTGGTTTAGTTTTATTTTAGTTAGTTTAGTTTAGTTTAGGTTTAGTTTAGATTAGTTAGTTTAGTTTAGGCTTAGATAAATTAGGTTTAGGTTAAGTTTCTAGTTGATTTTGAACAAGTGAAATTTGTTGTTATTGTTTTAGTTAAAGCATTTATTTCCGCATCGGTGTCGATGATGTCTATCCCGCATCCTCATCATCGACTCACCGGAGGAGGCCTTGATCAGAGGGGCCATGTCCGAGACTGGGCTCCACCGGGCTGGTACTGGGACGTTCTACCTTCCGGTGGTCGTTGACAATACCTGGTGGCGGTCGTTGACCCGAACCTTGTTTGGTGGCGGTCGCGTGGGCTAGTGACGGTGTCGTGGCTTTCGGACACCACGGAGGTGGTACGTCACCATGTCAGCGAGAAGGACGAGCACGTCCGTCACTACATGGTTGCATTGGAGGCAGGTTCGACAATACCTGTCAGGTTCTTCAGGGACCTCACTGGAGCTACGATCCTGTGATGGTTCCTTCTCTTTGGGTGTCTACCGCCTGCGCCGATACCCGTCGTTCCCTATAGTTCTAGTTGTATAAGACATGCTATATGTATGATATTAATCGAGATGTATTAGTGATAATATTCAACGATGTACGGACGCAACAGATGATGTAGTTTTTCTTATTGAATGCATGCTAATTTAGTTTACTCGAGGACAAGCGGGTTAGGGGTTCCTCGGTGTCGATAGTAACCTAAATAGCAAGTATCGTCAGTGTGATTTACATGTGGCCGTCCCACGTCCCACAAATGGTTCCTCAGTGTCGAATACTACATCCATGTCCCAAAAGTGGTCAAACATGTCCTGCGTCCGCAGCAACAGTTCTCGTCGTCGATGGCGGTCAAACACCATCGTGAATTTGTCTGGCAGCCTCTGAGATGACGATTGAAAGCTAAGTGTTGAAAGTTGAAGCACCCAAACTGACTCAACTCGGTTTGGTTGTTTGAACTTTAAAAACTTGGCATTAATCCTCATTGCAAAGGCTGCCAGACAAATTCGCTAAGGTGTTCGACCATCATCGGCCACTAGAACTATTGTTGCGGGACGCCGGGCGCCGGGGTCACTTGTGGGAGGTGGATCTAGTGTTCAACGCCGAGCGCCTCATGTATCTTGCACCGATGATACTTGCTATTTAGGGTTTTATTGACGCCGGGGAACCCCTAACCTGCTCGTCCTGTTGTAAATATTTAGTTAGGTTGACGGAAAAAACAATATTGCTATGAAGCTCATCTTACGATTTAAATGTGTAGTTTTTTCGTCGCTGCGAGGGTCTAGTGTTCGACGAGCTCCGCCCCTGCTTTCATGGGTTAGCAAAAATGACATCTATTTTCCCACCTTGATTTGCTCTGTTCTGGTCTTCGTGCCGATGAAACTTGGTAGCTATAGGTATCTTCAATCATCAGTATGTGTGACCACTATGCGTCTCCCGTTCGAAAGGGTTACATCTATAAATATGCATGCATCTGCATATTTATAAATGTGATTTTTTCGAATTGTCCAACATTATCCATGGAGAGCTTGAGTATGTGTAGATTGGGTTCGTTTTCCCATATGCTCTGCTCCTGATCCGATGCCGAATTTTGTCAGTGCCTCCCTGTTGTTCTCCGGGTACACATTCTCTCTGCTTATGACCGAGACGTGTATCAAGAGAATAGCGGGGAGGTGTTGCCGAAATTTTGCGTTGGATCCAGAGAAAGGCATGGGAAAACAAACCCAATCTACACATACTCGGGTGGGATTAGGACCTATCTTTAACTATTAGTGTCTAGGTTGCATGGACGTAATAAAAGTGACAAACTCCATTAACTGATGAATATATACATGCTGATTAATTTATACATATATTTCTTATGTGTCCAGTAGCTAGTTAACTTGAGTGATCGTGCATGGATGTACACCGGTCACACTAGTCAAAAAAACATGACAACTGAATGGTTAACAAAAACCAAGGGGTTTCTGAGAACCGCATTTGCAAATGGCCCGAGGCAACCTGGTGCCCCTGTGCAGGGTGCAACAATTGGCACAAGAGGACACAGGATGAAATGAGCAAACACTTGTAGAAGAAGGGTTTTACGCCAGATTATATGGTGTGTACATTTCATGGCAAGTCTGAACAACGCGCCAGAGCTGAGGTGCTTCGTCGTTGCACCGACGAGCATGGTACCGGAATGGAAGACATGGTGCAAGACTTTGATGATGCTCGGGACTCAGACGATGAGATGGAGGAATCTGCAAAGGCCTTCAATAAAATGTTGGAGTCTTCAGAACATCCTCTCCACGAGCACACTGAGCTTTGTTGGCTGGATGCCATCTCGCAAATATTGGCTCTAAAGGCTCAACTCAACTTGGGCAGAGAATGCTACGACGCGATGATGACAGTATTTGGACATTTTCTACCCAAAGGCCACATACTACCTGCAAACCTGTACAAGTGAGACAAAATCGTCCGTGCTCTTAAGATGCCCTATGAGAAGATACATGACTGTGAGAATGGATGTGCCTTATTTAGGCTTCAGTATGCGATCTTGAACTATCGTCCCATTTGCAAGTCATCTAGGTATGTTGTGGTAGACAACAGTATGGGTGACAAGACGCGGACAAAAATCCCTGTTAGATCCGAGGCATCCTCGAGTTGCCATCAACACGGATGGGTTCAGTGTGTTTGGTATGACGGCAACCCAATACAGATGTTGGCCCATATTTGTCATTGCACTCAATCTCCCCTCGGACAGATTATGCAAAGAAAGAACATTTTCCTGACATTGATAATTCTAGGGCCAAACTATCCGGGGAAGAATATGAATGTGTATATGCAGCCATTGAAGGACAAATAGCAAGAAGCCTGGGATAATGGGTTCAAGACATATGACGCCTTTAGCAAAAAGAACATCATAATGTGGGTGTGGTACATGTACTCGACGCATAACTTACCGGCGTATGCGCTATTCGTTGGCTGGTGTGTGCATGGAAGGTCCCCGTGCCCCACATGCAAGGTAGCTCTTCAGTTTTGTTGGCTTGAGGCCGGTCACAAGTTTTTTTTGCTTCTACATGCATAGACTGTTCCTGCATCCTCGCCATAAGTTCAGGAAAGACAAGCAGAACTTCATCAAAGGTAGAGTTGTGAAAGACTTTGCACCACCTCCTTTGACAGGCCAAGAGATCCTGGATCAGTTAAACGCTCTTGAGCCAGATCCTGATCGCCCAGGGTATTTCAAGGGGTATAATTCGCAACACGCCTGGACTCACAAGACATGCTTGTGGGATTTGCCTTACTTCAAAGACCTCCTTTGCCCACACAAAATCGACATGATGCACACTAAGAAAAATATCGCCGAGGCACTTTTTGGTACATTGTTTGGCATAGATGGGAAGTCAAAGTATAATCCTAAGGCAAGAGTCGATCAGGAGGCGCTATGTCAGAGACCGTTACAAAACATGAAACCACCAAAAGGAAAGAAGAATTGGACAAAGCCAAAGGTATGGTTCAATCTTGGAAGGCCACCTATGAGGGAAATTATCTTGTGGGTGAAAATGCAGTTGATGTTCCCCGATGGGTATGCAAGGAATATAAAGAGGGGAGAGAGTCTTGATAAATTGAAGATATTTGGTCTCAAGAGTCATGATTGGCACATATGGATTGAGCGGGTAATGCCAGTGATGTTGCATGGATTCATCCCTGAGGATGAATGGCTCGTACTGGCAGATCTGAGCTATTTCCTCTGTGTTCTTTGTGCTAATGAACTATCGCTTGACGTGGTAGAAGAAATGGAAGATTTGGCGTCAGAGTTGATCTGGAAGTTAGAGAAGATATTTCCGCTGGGCTTCTTTAATCCAATGCACCACTTGATTTTGCATCTCCCAACCAAGGCAAGATTGGGGGGCCTGTGTAGAATCGTTGGTGCTACGCAACTGAGAGGATGCAGAAGACGCTTCGAGCAAAATGTAAAAATAAACGTAGAATTGAAGCATCGATGGCCGAGGCATTCATTACTGAGGAGGCGGAAAACTTCGTGATAGCACACTACGAAGCCAAAAATCGTTATTTGCATAATCCGAAGCCTCGGTACAATGTCGGCGACCCTATAATGGGTCGATCCAACCTCAGCCTATTCAAAAGGGGATCTGGCACCAGCCGGTGCTTCTAATTCCTTAACGTTGGATTTCGAAGAATGGCAGACCACTTAGTTGTATATCTTCAACAACCTAACAGAAGTGCGGCCATACATCGAGTAAGTTCTCGGTACACTGTTTCACAACTTCTAATTCCTTTGAACTACTCTTATTCCTGGATAAATTTTATACAGTCGATACGACGCCAAATTCTCATATGGAGTGGTGATCCAAAAGGATTCCGTTAGAAGAGTATGAGCTTCTGGCAAAGCATGGAGGCGTCTATCCCGGTTTCATCTCTTGGTTCAAACAAAAGGTAGTTTCCATTAGACCATTTCATTGCTTCGTCTAATTTGTGGCTAATGCAACAATCCCTTTTGTATTAAACTTGTAGGCTAATTCAGAGCCTATAGACGCCGAATTGAGACAAGTCGCTAATAGTTTTGACTATAGGTCCGTTCATTTGAGAAATATGACATCAACGGGTATCGCTCTCATACCTATGGCAAAGAGCTATCTATGGCTGACCGAAAGTCTACAAATTGTTGTGTCTCTGCTATCGACTAAGGAGATACCGAGTATTATGGAAGAGTTGAAGAAATTTATGAACTTCAATTCTATGGCGCAAACCCAGCAAACATCGTAGTCTTCAAATGTTATTGATTCCAACCGAAGGCGACTAGAAGGACTCATGAACATATAGGGCTAGTGGAAATCAATCGAAGCACCCATTTGGATGTTTCAGATGTCTATATTATGGCTCAACAGGAAACCCACGTTTTCTATCTACTGTGGGCCTGTCAAAGTGATCCTAATCTCAAAGGTTGGGATGTCGTTTATGATGTGCCACCACATGTTAGACCACCTGCCCCCAATGAAGATGATTATGAACCTCACATTAACCCAGACTCATATGAAGGAGAATTCTTCCAAGAAACACGTCTTTCCAAAAAATGTTTCAAGAACCGCTCTACTTCACCCCAGAACATAGAAGTACACAGTGACAGTGAACCCAACTTCACCCCTCAGCTGGAACAAGAAGAGCCTGAACTAGAAGAGGTTACTGATGTGGATGACTTGTCAATGCTTGACAAATTACGTAGAGGTGGCCTTCCACATGATGATGCATTTATTAATGATGATGGTGATGAGCATGTCATTACTGATAGTGATGATGGTGATGCATTTATTGATCCCGGAGCATTTATTGAACCAGATTATTACTAGGTATTAATTTTTTTATGTTGTACTTGATTTGTATAGTTACTTGTATCATTTATATAGTTACTTGTATAATTTTCTTACTTTCTATGATTGTTTGTTATACATAGTGTCATGGTCTTGATAACTGTACCATCGGTCCCCACCCTCTTTATGATTCTGATGTGGTAAATCCTCTTTTATAACTATTTGTTGCATTTCACATTTATGAAAATTATGGCCATCAAGTTGACATAGAGATAGTTTAATCTAGGAGGTATGTGAACTGGAATTTGCAACCGACCCTCTTGTTGAGAAGTTAAATTTAGCTGAAAAATAAAATGAATATTTGAAAGAAAAAATTAAAAGAATTGAAGAACAGAAGATTACATTGGAGTTCTATGTTGCCGATGTGGTCGATGATCACAAGATGAAGATGAATGCAATGCGCTTGAAGATGGATGCAATGCACTTGAAGATTAAGAAGATCAGAAAATATGCCATTGATAATGAGGCTTGGTATCGTTATGCTGTTGGATCAATTGTTACCTTAGTTGCGATCTTCATCGCAATTGTTGTGATGAGGGTAAGTTTTATCTAGAGTTTTGCTTAACAAATGCTTACTTAGCTACGTTCCTCCTAAATGGCATAACTACCTAAGTTAGAGAAAAAATGAGCTATACTTAGCTTTCCTTCGTCAAAAATGTCATGATAGTCTTTTTTACCTTCAACATGATATAGACTTATACGGTCCTCGAAAATGACATAATAACCTTACTAAGCTCCAAAATGGCCTATTTAGCTAGCTTATCTCTAAAATGACCTAAACTTAGCATTTTTACCTAGCTTACCGGAAAAATGGCATTTTCACCTACCTTAGTTAGAAGAATAAGAAGAAGATAAAAAAGAGAGGAGAAAAAGAAAGTGAAGAAAAAAACTTCTTCTTCTTCTTCTTCTTCCCTTTCTTCCTTTTCTTGCACTTATTCTTCTTCTTATTCTTATTCTTCTTCTTCTTCTTCTTCTTCTTCTTCTTCTTCTTCTTCTTCTTCTTCTTCTTCTTCTTCTTTTTCAAGCTAGTCTTCTTCTTCTTCTTCTTCTTCTTCTTCTTCTTCTTCTTTTTCAAGCTAGTCTTCTTCTTCTTCTTCATTTTCAAGCTAGTCTTCTTCTTCTTCTTCTTCTTCTTCTTCTTCTTCTTCTTCTTCTTCTTCTTCTAACTTGCTTCTTTCCCAATTCGTAGATTTGTTTTAGATGAGGAAGGTTGCGTTCATGGAGTCTACTCTTCTCTTTATGCTTCCATCTTGTGTGGATTTGCTTTATATGAGGACTCGGTAGTAGTCTTATGTCACATCCCTAGTTCTGGTATGACCTAGACTAGCTAGTCATGTGTGCATCATGTTTAAATTCCATTTAAATTTGAAATGGGCATTTGTGAAACCCTCAGATATCATTTTTGGAAATGACCCAAATAAAAAGTGGTCCAAAAAGGTCCAAGAAAATGTTCATGTTACTCTCTGAAAATATTGGGCAGAGATAAAAATCAATCCAATATTTTTAGGAGCTCACACATATTTATTTTGGGCATTTGGATTAACCCATTAATTATTTTTTGCCTTGGATATATATATATGTTATATATATAATATATGTCCAAAAATTATGCTAGTTGTTGAGGAGCTCTGGAATAATATAACTAGCTCCTACAAAAATTGGCATAAGAAAATAAAATGATTTAGTATTTTTATTAAATCAAAACAAATGCCAGAAAATAGAAAAGAAAACAAATTGGAAAAGCTTACCTGTGCGGCCCGGCTGGGCCAGTGATACGTCTCCAACGTATCTATAATTTTTGATTGCTCCATGCTACTTTATCTACTGTTTTAGGCAATATTGGGCTTTATTATCCACTTTTATATTTATTTTGGGACTAACCTATTAACCGGAGGCCCAACCCAAATTTGCTGTTTTATGCCTATTCAGTGTTTCGAGGAAAAGGAATATAAGACGGAGTCAAAATGGAACGAAATCAACTGGAGAAGTGATTTTTGGAAGGAAATAAACCTGATAGACTTGGAGTGCACGTCAGGGGAGTCCCGGGCTGCCCACGAGGGTGGGGGGCGCGCCCACCCCCCCTGGGCATGCCACCTGCCTCGTGAGCACCCCAGAGGTCCACCGACGTACCCTTGCACCCGTATATACCTACGTATCATAAAACTTCCAGAACAGAAGATAGATCGGGAGTTCCGCCGCCGCAAGCCTCTGTAGGCACCAAAGCCCTCTCGGGAGCCTGTTCCGGCGCCCTGCCGGACGGGGATCCCATCACGGATGGCCATCTTCATCATCCCGGCGCTATCCATGACGAGGACGGAGTAGTTCACCCTCGGGGTTGAGGGTATGTACCAGTAGCTATGTGTTTGATCTCTCTCTCTCTCGTGTTCTCTCTCGTGTTCCTCTATGGAACGATCTTGATGTATCCCGAGCTTTGCTATTGTAGTTGGATCTTACGATGTTTCTCCCCCTCTACTCTCTTGTGATGAATTGAGTTTCCCCCTTTGAAGTTATCTTATCGGATTGAGTCTTTTATGAGAACACTTGATGTATGTCTTGGTGATCAACTTGCGTGTTTTGTGACATTGGGAACCTATGCATAGGGGTTGGCACACGTTCTTGACTCTCCGATAGAAACTTTAGGGCACTATTTGAAGTACTTTGTGTTGGTTGGATGAATCTGAGATTGTGTGATGCATATCGTATAATCATGCCCACGGATACTTGAGGTGACAATGGAGTATCTAGGTGACATTAGGGTTTTGGTTGATTTGTGTCTTAAGGTGTTATTCTAGTACGAACTCTTTTATAGATTGATCTGAAAGTATAACTTTGAGGTGGTTTTGTACCCTACCATAATCTCTAAGTTTGTTCTCCTCTATTAGTGGCTTTGGAGTGACTCTTTGTTGCATGTTGAGGGCTTGTTATATTATCTATCTATGTTATTATTGTTGAGAGAACTTGCACTAGTGAAAGTATGAACCCTAGGCCTTGTTTCCTATCATTGCAATACCGTTTACGCTCACTTTTATCATTAGTTACCTTGCTGTTTTTATTATTTCAGATTACAAAAACCTATATCTACCATCTATTTTGCACTTGTATCACCATCTCTTTGCCGAACTAGTGCACCTATACAATTTACCATTGCATTGGGTGTGTTGGGCACGAAAGAGAATCTTTGTTATTTGGTTGCAGAGTTGTTTGAGAGAGACCATCTTCATCCTACGCCTCCTACGGATTGATAAACCTTAGGTCATCCACTTGAGGGAAATTTTCTACTGTCCAACAAACCTGTGCACTTGCAGGCCCAACAACGTCTACAAGTAGAAGGTTGTGTAGTAGACATCAAGCTCTTTTCTGGCGCTGTTGCTGGGGAGGTTAGAGCTTGAAGGTATATCTTTAGATCTTGCAATCGAATCTTTTTGTTTCTTGTTTTATCACTAGTTTAGTTTATAAAATAAAACTACAAAAAAATGGAATTAGGATGCCTCATATGCTTCATATTTTTAATGTCTTTCGTGAAAATGATGGGAAGGAAAATTGTGCTCAAGTACTAGAAGAAGAATTACATAGAATGCTTGGCATAAAATATGTGAATGATGAGCATGATTGCAATGTTGTTAGTATGAATTCCTTGAATATCCATGATGCTAATGATATGCAAAGCCACAACCTTGGGGAATCTATGTTTGATGAAGATGATATTTTTTGTCCCCCAAGATTTGATGAGCAAATTTACTATGATGAAAGCATGCCTCCTATCTATGATGATTATTGTGATGACACGTATGCTTTAAAGAATAATGATAACCATGAAACTTGTCATCTGGATCCTAATTTTAAATCATATGATAGTTATTTTGTTGAGTTTGCTCCCACTACTATTCATGAGAAGAATTTTTCTTATGAGGAGAGTAGTAAATTTTCTATGCTAGTAGATCATGAAAAGAATGCTTTAGGTGCTGGTTACATTGTTGAATTCATTCATGATGCTACTGAAAATTATTATGAGGGAGGAACATATGCTTGTAGGAATTGCAATAATATCAAGTTTCCTCTCTATGTGCTTAAATTCTTGAAGCTATGCTTGTGTTACCTTCCTATGCTTGTTGATTATTGTTCCCATAAGTTGTTTGCTCACAAAATCCCTATGCATAGGAAGTGGGTTAGACTTAAATGTGCTAATCATATGCTTCATGATGCTCCCATTATGTTTCAATTCTTATCTTTTATGTGAGCATCATTATCATCATCATGCCTAGCTAGAAAGGCATTAAAGAAAAGCGCTTGTTGGGAGACAACCCAATATTATCCTTACTGTTTTTGTGTGTACACATGATTATGCTACTGTAGTAATAATATTTTCTAGGTTTTGTTTCAATAAAGTTCCAAGTAAGACCTTTAGGATAGCTTGCGGTGATAGTTGTGTTGATCCTGCTGAAAATCAGAAACTTTTGCACCCAGTAAATTAGTTTTGTTAATTCACAGTACGTGCTTCTGATTTGATTCTTTTTGCTCTGGATTGGTACACAAATTTCTAAGGCCGTCCTAATTTTGTAGAAGTTTTGGAGTTCCAGAAGTATATGTTTGATACAGATTACTACAGACTGTTCTGTTTTTGACAGATTCTGTTTTCTATGTGTTGTTTGCTTATTTTGATGAATCTATGAGTAGTATCGGAAGGTATGAACCATAGATAAGTGGGAATACAGTAGATATTACACCAATATGAATTTATAATGAGTTCACTACAGTACATAAGTGGTGGTTTTATTTTCTTATACTAACGGAGCTTCTGAGTTTTCTATTGAGTTTTGTGTTGTGAAGTTTTCAAGTTTTGGGTAAGGATTCGATGGACTATGGAATAAGGAGTGGTAAGAGCCTAAGCTTGGGGATGCCCATGGCACCCCAAGATATTCAAGGACAACCAAGAGCCTAAGCTTGGGGATGCCCCGGAAGGCTTCCCCTCTTTTGTCTTCGTACCATCGGTAACTTTACTTGGAGCTATATTATTATTCACCACATGATATGTGTTTTGCTTGGAGCGTCATTTTCTTTTGTTAGTATTAGCTTGATGTTATTTAGAATAATGTTTTGCATCTTTAGTTTCAATAAAGAAGTCAAGGATAGCCTTTGCCATGCTTATTTTGCTAGTATACATGTTGCTGTTTGAAAAACAGAAAGTTTACCGCTGTTGCAAAAATTCCCAAGAAAAGTCAGAGAGTGGTATAGTGTTGAATATTTTTTCATATTGAGATCTGATAAATTTATTACAGTGGGAATTTTAGTTTATAATTTTTGGAGTTAGGGAAGTATGATGAATCTTGCATTCTTTACAAACTATACTGTTTTGGCAGATTGCTGTTATGGTTGCATTGTTTGCATATGTTTGCCTGTTTAATGATTCTATTTGAGGATAGGAGTATTAAACATGGAGAGGCATTTAGTATTCAATGCTGAATAATTTTAGTGATTTGTTACAGTAGGAAATGATAAGGTTTTGCATTGGTTTATACTAACCGATCTCACGAGTTCTTGTTGAGTTTGTTGTGAATGAAGCTTTTGATAAAAAGAGAAACCATGATATGAGAGGAACTAAGGAGACACAAAAGTCCGAGCTTGGGAATGCCCAAGGCACCCCAAGATAATATTTCAATAAGTCTCAAGCATCTAAGCTTGGGGATTCCCCGGTAGGCATCCCACCTTTCTTCTTCAACAACTATCGGTTAGTATCGGTTGAGCCTAAGTCTTTGCTTCTTCACATGAGTTGTGCTATCGTTGGAATGTAGTTTTATTTAGATTTGCTTGCTGTTTGACTAAAGTATGAAGATCTGAAATTATTAAACGAGAGGGAGTCTTCGCATAGTTACATAATTATTCGACTACTCATTGATCTTCACTTATATCTTTCGGAGTAGTTTGTTGTTTGCTCTAGTGCTTCACTTATATCTTTTAGAGCATGGTGGTAGTTTTATTTTTATGAAATAGATGAACTCTCATGCTTCACTTAGACTATTTTGACAGTCGTTAATAGCATGGTAATTTGCTTAATATTAATATACTTGGTATTCAAGATATGTGAAACTTTCTTATGAGTGTGTTGAATACTAAGAAAAGTTTGATACTTGATAATTGTTTTGAGATATGGAGGTAGTGATATTAAAGTCATGCTAGTTGGGTGATTATGAATTCAAAGAATGCTTGTGTTGAAGTTAGCAAGTCTCGTAGCATGCACGTATGGTTAAAGTTGTGTAACAAATTTGAAACATGAAGTGTACCTGGCTTGTGCATCCTTGTGAGTGGCGGTCGGGGACGAGCGATGGTCTTTTCCTACCAATCTATCCCCCTAGGAGCATGCGCGTAGTACTTGATTTTTGATGACTTCTAAATTTTTGCAATAAGTATATGAGTTCTTTTGACTAATGTTGAGTCCATGGATTATACGCACTTTTACCTTTCCGCCTTTGCTAGCCTCTTCGGTACCGTGCATTGCCCTTTCTCACCTTGAGAGTTGGTGCAAACTTCGCTGGTGCATCCAAACCCCGTGATACGATACGCTCTATCACACATAAACCTCCTTATATCTTCCTCAAAACAGCCACCATACCTACCTATCATGGCATTTCCATAGCCATTCCGAGATATATTGCCATGCAACTTCCATCATCATCATCATGACATACTCTACTTTTGTCATATTGCCATTGCATGATCATGTAGTTGACATCATATTTGTGGAAAAGCCACCATGCATTATTTTTCATACATGTCACTCTTGATTCATTGCACCATCCTGGTACACCGCTGGAGGCATTCATATAGAGTCATATCTTGTTCTAAGTTTCGAGTTGTAATCCTTATGTTGTAATCAATAGAAGTGTGATGCTCATCATTATTAGAGCATTGCCCAAAAAAAGGCCAAAAAAGGCCCAAAAAAGAGAAAGGCAAAAAAAAGGGAGCCCAAAAAAAATAAAAAAATAAAAAGGGCAATGCTACTATCTCTTTTTCCACACTTGTGCTTCAAAGTAGCACCTTGTTCTTCATGTAGTGAGTCTCATATATTGTGCTTCAAAGTAGCACCTTGTTCTTCATGTAGTGAGTCTCATAAGTTGTTTTTTTATACTAGTGGGAATTTTTCATTATAGAACTTGGCTTGTATTTTCCTACGATGGGCTTCCTCAAATGCCCTAGGTCTTCATGAGCAAGCGAGTTGGATGCACACCCACTAGTTTTCTTTCGTTGAGCATTCATAGCTCTAGTGCATCCGTTGCATGGCAATCCCTACTCCTCATGTTGATATCAGTTGATGGGCATCTCCATAGCCCGTTGATTATCCTCGTCAATGTGAGACTTTCTCCTTTTTTGTCTTCTCCACACAATCCCCATGATCATATTCTATTCCGGCCATAGTGCTATATCCATGGCTCACTCTCATGTATTGCGTGAAGGTTGAAAAAGTTTGAGATTATTTAAGTATGAAACAATTGCTTGGCTTGTCATCGAGGGTATAGAAGTTGGGAACATCTTTGTGTGACGAAGATGAAGCATGGCCTAACTATATGATTTTGTAGGGATGAACTTTCTTTTGCCATGCTATTTTGAGAAGACATAATTACTTTGATTAGTATGCTTGAAGTATTATTATTTTTATGTCAATATGAACTTCTGTCTTGAATCTTTCGGATCTGAATATTCATACCACAATTAAGAAGATTTACATTGAAATTATGCAAAAGTATCACTCCGCATCAAAAATTCCTTTTTATCATTTACCTACTCGAGGACGAGCAGGAATTAAGCTTGAGGATGCTTGATATGTCTCCAACGTCTCTATAATTTTTGATTGCTCCATGCTACTTTATCTACTGTTTTAGTCAATATTGGGCTTTATTATCCACTTTTATATTATTTTTGGGACTAACCTATTAACCGGAGGCCCAGCCCAGATTTGTTGTTTTATGCCTATTTCAGTGTTTCGAGGAAAAGGAATATCAGACGGAGTCAAAATGGAACGAAATCAACTGGATAAGTTATTTTTGGACGGAAATAAACCTAATAGACTTGGAGTGCACGTCAGGGGAGTCCCGGGCTGCCCACGAGGGTGGGGGCGCACCCCCTACCTCGTGAGCACCCCGGAGGTCCACTGACGTACCCCTTGCACCCATATATACCTACGTATCGTAAAACTTCCAGAACAGAAGATAGATCAGGAGTTCCGCCGCCGCAAGCCTCTATAGCCACCAAAAACCTCTCAGGAGCCCGTTTCGGCGCCCTGCCGGAGGGGGATCCCATCACCGGTGGCCATCTTCATCATCCCGGCGCTATCCATGACGAGGAGGGAGTAGTTCACCCTCGGGGCTGTGTAACATCCCAAATTTCCAATTTGGCATGTTATACATAGGTCATCCATGCATATCATATTTTATTGCTTTTTCGTTTGCAATCCTCGAAATCCTAAGCAACTCAAGGACCTTTGGAGAGAGTTGGGGATTTTCCAATTTTCATATTTGAAATTTTTATAAAATAGTGAAGACGAGGATTTTGATTTTTGATTATTTCTCTCCGGAAAATATTTCATTTTAAAATAATAAATGAGGGGAGATAATATGACTTCTCCAAAACAATTGAAATATCGGAGGAAAAATGTTACAATCATTATTTGGATTTTATTTCAGTTTATTCGGAATTTTATTTGCCCTAGAAAAATTTGCATGTTTTAAAAATTGCATTTTAGGGGCCAAGAAAAGTTCATCTTGTTCTAAATATTTTATTTAGAAGGAGAAAACTTGTTTTGGAATGTTTCGATTTTTATTTATATTTTTCTAGGATTTTTATAGTCGGCGGAATGTTTTAAAAAAACCGCGCCCGACTGGGCCAAAGGCCCAGACGAGCAGGCCGGCCCAGCCGCCCGCCGCCGCCGCCTCGTGCGTGCGCGCGCGCCCCGCCGTCGCCGACCCGGACTCTGGAGCCCGAGCCGGACTCCGCA
>NC_041387.1:259396438-259400485 GCF_002162155.2 Triticum dicoccoides
GAGGTAGCCACACCCCCCCCTCGCCGCCGTTTTTTTTAAAATAAACCCCTTCATTTTTTTTGAAAAAACCAAGTTCCTTTTTTTTTATTTAGATCGGTTTTATTCTTCGGTTTATTTATTTAGCGAGCGTTCGCTCGTCCGTTCGTTCTAACGAACGTGTTCATCGCTTAGTTTCTGTTAATGAACATTTGTTCATTTAGCCGTTCGTCGTTTTTCTTTTAATCGGATTTATTCCGCAACTTTTCTGATCGTGATTTCTGATCTGATGTTCAAACCTGTTTATCTTTTCGCTCGTTTATCGGAATCAGGCGATTAAAGCGCCTGGAGTTTCATCTCGAAACCTTCTTTCCGAATAATCAACTCAAACAAGTTTTTATCTCTGTAAAATTTGACCCTAGTTCAGATTAGTTAATGGATCTTGTTTCTATTGCCGTTTGAGTTTCGTTGCTCCATTTGATTTGATTCTTTTTGCAAGCCGGAGTTCTTAAGTTGAACTCTCCGGTCAAACGCTTTTATTTGGAGTTCTACCTGTGCATCTTTGATTGTTGCTTATGTATGTTATGTGACACCCCAAAAATTGGCCTTGTTTTAATGAATTAAAATTTTGCCAGGAATTAAAACTTTGAATATCTGAGCTCCATTTTGATTTTTAAATCATTTCCTTCCCTGTTATGATGAGTTTTTCCCAAAGAGAAAACTTTTCAAATATGTTATTGGACTTGTTTAACCTCTCAAGAAAAACTTTCCTTTTATCAGTATAACTAATTAACTAATTTAATTGCTTGATCTTTAAGAATGGATTTTCAAGGTTAAATGGCCTTTTTTGAACTACAACCATTTGATAGATTCACTTAATATTCCCACAAAAATTTGGAGATGTCATGTGATGTTTTTAAATCACTTTTGTATAAAAACATCTTTATTTTATGTAATATTTTGAGCTCTACACTCAATTTTCCTTCTCTGGTCCAGAGTGCATTTTGCACAACAACCCATTTAAATATTTCTTTCTGGCCTCCACCAAAATTATGGGATATTGTTAGTAGCATAAGATTCCACTTTATGCAAAAACCTCGTGCTGTTCTTTGAAAAATTTGAGTGAATCAACCTCATTTTCATTCTGGACCAACTTGATGGTTTGTACAACAACCATATTTTTACTTGCTCTTTAACCCTTGATTATTTCTCCTACTTGTAGTCCTCCATGTTAAACCCTTAAGTCCAGGAGCATGAACCTTTTGGGTCATTTTTGGTTCATGAAATAATGCTATTTATTTCCTGTCCAGAATTGAAGTTTTGTAAAACTTGCACTAGCAAGTTTCTGCTTTTAGCAAACTAACCTCACCACCCTCTTGTACATCTAAAGAGACCACCATCTGGAGTTTTTGGCCACTCCAAGACTTGCCTAAGTGCCCTTGGCATTTTGCCAAACACCTTATGGGCAGGATCTGTTTTGGCATGAATTTTTGGTTTGCACTGTGAACCTGATCCCCTGACCAAACCAGCTTGTCCACTGATCTCCTTGCAAGCCCAAACCTAGACCTGTTAACCCCCAACCTCAACCGCGACCTCTAGCATGCTCTGGCATTTCGTCGAGCACACTCAGTGCATGCACGGGACGCACCCAGAGCGCGTGTATTGCACGACCCGTGCGCCGAGCCGACACGCTGGCCCCACGGTTTTGGCTCGCTCCGCGGCATCACGCCACGCGCTCCCCTTCTCACAGCTACGCGCCAAGCCGCCCCTCGCCGCGCCCGGCAGGCCAAGCGCTAGCCGCCGCCGCCGCCCGACAGGCTCTGCCAATGTCAGCGTCGCCGAACCTTCCTCCGCTCGCCACCTGGCCCCTGGAACAGCGCGTGCTCATCCGCGAGTGTGTCTACCAGCGCTCGTCGCCGCCACGTCGCCCTGGCTACAGAGAGGCGGTTCGCTGGAGGGCTTATCCACGGCCGCCGCGGAACCGACCTCGACGAGCTATAAAAAGAGGACCCCGAACCCATTCAAGCACACAGGCAATCTTAGAATGCTCCCCTAGTTCTCCTGTGGCAGCCAATCGACCTGGGGAGGCCTCCTTCCTCATCTCCGGCAACTCCTGCCGCCGCCACCGCCCCGGCCAATCCGGCACCTCCAGTACCTGCCCCTCTCCGTTTTCTGCGCCAGAAACCTCCTCATCCTCCCGTGAACCCTTCCCCCTACTCGATTTTGATCGGGAACCACCGCCGCCTCAAAACCACTTTACCACCGAAGCTTCCCTCCGCCGCGGAGCTCGCCGCCGGCGATTTCCTCCACCTCCGACGACCCTACGACTACCGGAGTGACCACCTCGGCCTCCTGAATCCGCTGGTGGCCTCAGCTTTTCGAACGGAGCCACCGTTCGCCGGCGATGATCACCGGAGCCCCGCTCCACCCGGGCAGAGGAGGGAGACGACGCGGGCGACTGGTCAAACCTGACCAGTGGGCCAGGCGGGCCCACCATCAGAGACCCAGCGCCGGTCCACGTGGTTAAGTGGAGGCGTAAAGCCTCAAGTACGCCTCCTCTGCACCGAAAGCGTATTCCCCTCCGAAACGTTTTCTTTTCTGTTTTATTTAAATAATAGATTTTGACCAGAACTTTGACTGGCTATAACTTTTTAAATACAAATCCAAATGAAATGATTCTTTTTCCTACCTCTCTCAAATTTCACCTAGTTTATTTTAAGATTTATTTGAAAAAATTTCAGAACAACTTTTGGTGCTGTTTTTATTTTGTGTGTTAATTCTTTTATATTGCTAAAATAGGATTTTTGAAGAGAGGAGAAATGTTTCAAGTTTTGGAGTGCACCCTGCCTTTCCACACATTGAAGGCAAGCATTCTGAACCCCGGCATAATATTTTTATGTGTTCGATGACACGTTCATAACATCACCTCACTTTGGAGAAACTTGTTATTTCATGTGATATGATCATATGCATGGGTGCATGTTATTGATTTCCATGCTGTTGGAAATGGACACACTTGTGATGATAATCACCCTCATGTGCCTTGCATGCATGCCGGCAGGAACCCGGGAAAAAACCTCTGCCTTGGGTAGGCATGAGTTTGTCGCCGGTCTCCGTCGGGACGGTTATGTCTGGTATGGCATGGCAAGGTTATATGAGCGGTGACTCTGATGGTTGAAATATATATTCGTCATGCTAATCATGCAGGGAATACTTAAACCTCCTGAGTCGACCGTAGATCGAGTCTTGTGCCAGTAACCCCCATACTTTTTTCGTACTACCACTCGTCTCTACAGCAAGTAGAGTACGGTTCAGTAAGTTCTCAACCTCTTTCTAGCACACACCGTACAGAGAGGCCATGGTGGAAGATACTGGTTGTAGCTGGTAGGCAGGCCACCTGGTCCGGGGGCATGGGTGTTTCCGGTTGGGACCGAGAGGGGAGGCCACCCCTTAGAGCGCGCGATATAAATTTGATCCCATGCTACGCGAGGTTGTAGCCTCCCCACTTAGAGTTTGCTTAACAGGTGTCGTGGGTGATTCCAGACACGTATGAGATAAGCTGGTGTGTGCGAGTTAGGTGTGTTTTCAAAAAAAAGACCGTAGACGGAATTAGTCCCGATGGACTAAAGAAATCCGTTACTCGTGGGTAAAGAGTACACCCTCTACAGAGATTTAACCTATTCGAATAGCTGTGTCCATGGTTAAGGATTACAGTCTGGGATGGGTCAAGTGTCGGCCTTAGTGTCGGTCTTCGGAGGTGAAACTGTTAACCAGGAATGGAACTACTACTTGTGACTTGTGAGAACTATGATGATTATTATTGTTGACTAACCCGTGATATTATGGTTATTATCGAGTATCTCTGGGATGGTTCTACCTTCCGGATATTCACTATGATTGTTTATTTTAAAGCCCTTTATGTGGTGTCGCTCAGACGCCCGACTGTGGCATTTCTTTTAAAGCCCTTTATGTGGTGTCGCTCAGACGCCCGACTGTGGCATTTCTTTTAAAGCCCTTTATGTGGTGTCGCTCAGACGCCCGACTGTGGCATTTCTTTTAAAGCCTTTTATG
>NC_041387.1:259400831-259408455 GCF_002162155.2 Triticum dicoccoides
TGTCGCTTAGACGCCGGACTGTGGCATTTCTTTTAAAGCCTTTTATGTGGCGTCGCCGACTGTGGCATTTCTTTTAAAGCCCTTTATGTGGTGTCGCTCAGACGCCCGACTGTGGCATTTCTTTTAAAGCCCTTTATGTGGTGTCGCTTAGACGCCCGACTGTGGCATTTCTTTTAAAGCCCTTTATGTGGTGTCGCTCAGACGCCCGACTGTGGCATTGCTTGTTATTTGTTTCATAAATTTTAATACTACCATGTTATTGCATTTTTATGAATAACTTGCTTGCACGCATCAGAGTTTCATTTATCGTTTGTGACTGACGTCATGAGCATAAAATATTTTCAGCACATCATTGTTATATTATACCTGTGTTCATAATGTTTGCGAGTACATTCAATGTACTCACTGGCTTGTCCCTGGCTATTGTCTTGGCCAGATTTTCTTGCACGAAGAGGAGCGACGCGATGACAGCCCCGGAACCTAAGTAATGGAGATAGCAGCCTCGCGAAGATAGGAGTTAACCTGGTCAGCTGTTCCTGTGGGAAATGGAGTCCCATAGACACTGATGTTTCACAAACCGCTTCCGCCATCAACCACTAGAAACCACTTGTTGTACTCACAGGCCAGAATGGTCTTGTACTACATATGTTGTATTCTGCTTGAAATTTCTGTATCAAGTTGGAGCCTCATCAGCTAACAGTAATCCTGGGGCTGATGAGCACGATGGTTTTTTCTGGAAATTTATTACCCGGAAAACCCGGTCGTGGCAGACTTGGTATCAGAGCCAGGCTGACCATTGGCTAATCCTATCTTAGCCAGGTCGAAAAAAAACTTAGGCAAACCAACCCACCAAGCCATAACCAAACCCCAACCAAGTTTCTCGTGCAAGATAGCCACACAGTGACCCAACACCTTTTTGGCAGTCGGTGCCCAACCTATCAACCTAACCTATCGCTCATGCGCCAGTGACCGGCCCCTAAATAGTCCTTTCTCGCAAGCGTGCGAAGGAAGACTCCGTCCCCTTTTTCCTATAAAAAGGGGCACGCTAGCCCCAACACAGCACAGCACAGCCTCTACCCCCAAACCGAGCCGCAATGCCTGGCCCTGTCGTGCACAATGAAACCACAGCAACCAACCTTGGAGGTTTTGTGACCATACTCGCAAACCCCACCCGTCGTGCCTATGCGTTAGAGGAGCCACCAGAATATGTTGTGTATCAAGGGGCCAGGAGCGGTGAAGACCGTCAATTCTGGGCCACTGTGCACATTTATGGTAGGGGTCTAGCACCCGAGCGCCCCTACAGGTTCACCGGAAGAACAACTTCCTTCGAGCCACAAGCCATCCAGCTAGACGCTCGAGAAGCTATAGTTCATCTCAGGCACTTGTCGCCCAGAGTTAACTGTCGCTCGTTCCAATACTACCCCAGACGTGAAGGGTATGGTAGACCACCCCAAGTTGCCAACGGAGATCACGAGACAGATCCTGCATTGTTGCACCTGGTGCGCTATGTAAGTGCACTAGAGGAACTGTGCGATCAAATCACTATTGATTTAACTGCAGCTCGTGGAGAGCTGGTTCGTCGAGCCCCGGCGAGAGAAGAAAACGAGCCCAACGCCGACAACCCAGTCGTGCTGTTTGGACAACCGATCGAGCCTCCGAGATCAGCTCCAGCCATCAGCCGAGATGCTTTGATGACCCCAGAAGTGCTTCGTCGCATACTGGGAGCACACTCCAACGGGGTTGTGGCCAACAATCCCCGCGATGGTCATCATCACTACCCCGACCCTGCAGTTCCTCCGCCATCTCCGACTAATCCCGACAGTGAGACACGTGGAGAAGCCTCGACATCCACCATGCACGCCCGTTTAGACATAAACGAGGTAGACTAAGCCGTATGAGTAGCACCGAGTTTCAGTGTATCCTTACTTTGTAATCGTGCGACCGTGTATATTAACGCAGCCTGTCATTGTGCCTCTGTTCTAATAGTGGCCTTGCATTTTTGGTCAGCGCATAGTTGCATATTTTTCCAGGCACAACTACCAAAACCAACCCAACGACAACCACAGTAACACGTCTCTTTATGAGATATGTGTATCTCTGGCACTGACCTGACCTTTGGAGCTAAGGTGGCAAATTTATTACCTTTCACCACGGTAAAACGATCCGGCTCCATTGCTATATAAAGGCCACCTTGTGACCTTACCCAGCAACCCTCACCTTGTGCACCACACTCACAACTTTTTCCTGTCATGCCGAGCCCCAGCATTCATCTGAGAACCCCAGATGCAAACCCAGGTAGCTTTGTCAAAATATTATGGGATTTTACCCGCAGTACCATGGGTTCTACCCAGCCACCTCAGTACGAGCTGTTCAAATCAAGGATCACCCCATCCACCTCGGAATATTGGGCAGCAGTACACATTCCTCCTGTAGACCCCAACCAAGATCCAACGGAAATTTCCTTCGTGGGGAAATCTATGCCAACCCCACACCTGGCCATAGAAGCTGCTGCGAAAGAAGCGATTGCTCGTCTTCGATCCGCAGTACCCTATGCCCGCGAACGAGGATATTATTACTTTCCGAGCCGTGCAGCACCCGGAGAAGTAACATCTTTTCCCGGTGGACGCATTGAGAGAGACCCAGTGCTAGCCAACCTTATCCAGTACATCATTGCTCAAGAGCATTTGAACCAGCGAGTGATGGATTATCTCCAGAGCCTCACAGATTTAAAGCCTCAGATTGCCATCGGCAGACCACTGAGGCCCGACCCGGAGAGACGCATACATCGACTGGTCAATCCACTTTCCCCGATAGAAGAGGAGTGTATCCCTTTACCAGAGACATTTTATCAGGACCCCACCCAGTTACCGTTTTCATTTTAGACGTCACTACTGTATTTGTTTTTTTTGCAACATTTATTTATGTGTGTGACTTATGCGTGATACCCTGAGTTTGTACGACGAGTCAATTATTTTGGCTTCTACTAATGTGTGTAGTTTTTGTTGTGGTTTATGCTCCTTTAAATTAACTGTTTTTCCCTCGCAAAATACTGGAGTGAGATTTCTTTTCCCTGAGTTGCTACACCTGCCCCTTCTCACGTCGTGGATTATTTAATTTCACACAACACCACGCAGCAGACTCACAACCATAATCATTCGGACACATACACTGTTTGCAAAACCTTGCAACGGTGTTACATCCAGCTAATCACCCCCTAACAACAGTTAGCACCCGGCACACTCCATCTACTCCTCATGATCACCACCACCGCGGAGAGCCAACAACCGAGCCGCAGCGTCACGACACTCGTCGAGGATCATCGCGCACAGGAGCACAGAGAGCCCCAGCAGTGTCGCCAGCCCTCCGCATATCAGGATCACAAACCAGTCCGGCATCGCCTCCGCCATTAGAACCTCACCCGAGCTTCTGTAAGCAGTAATGGAGAAACAAGGAGGAGGAGAAGTGAGGCCAGGTGTAAGGAAGAAGAGAGAGGCACCCCGGCCGTTTTTATAGCTCGAGCTCGGTGTACGGTGGGCGAAGTCCACCAACGCCGCTCGTCGCCGAACGCCGGTGTTCGGAGTCGAATCCGCGAGCAGTGCCGACAGCGCGCCGGCCCGCGAGGTGAGTGCACGCTGCACCGGCAGCTAGCACGCCGCGCACTACCACGGTACGGCCTAGATGCCCTACGCGCTAGGCATCGCCGGTGGAGAAAGCACGAGAAAGCGCGCGGGAGAGAGGAGGAAGAAAGAGCCAGAGGGAGAAGAGGAGACTGACAGTGGACCCCGGGTCCACCTGTCAGCCAGAGAGAGCACTGTGCTCTCGGGTACGACCAGCGTATATCTAAATATAGGAGTTATTCTAAATTTATATCCAGCATAGAAATCTCACGATTTTGTCCCGAACCGTAGACTCTTCCCCGCAGCACCAGTTTTCACACTGTGATTTTTTTTCACCACTTATTGCCCTCTCACTAAAGCCACATCTTTATTGCATAGTATTTTCTTAACACAGCTTTTAACAAATCTCGAGGACGAGATTTTTCTTAAGGGGGATAGTATTGTGACACCCCAAAAATTTGGCCTTGTTTTAATGAATTAAAATTTTGCGAGGAATTAAAACTTTGAATATCTGAGCTCCATTTTGATTTTTAAATCATTTCCTTCCCTGTTATGATGAGTTTTTCCCAAAGAGAAAACTTTTCAAATATGTTATTGGACTTGTTTAACCTCTCAAGAAAAACTTTCCTTTTATCAGTATAAGTAATTAACTAATTTAATTGCTTGATCTTTAAGAATGGATTTTCAAGGTTAAATGGCCTTTTTTGAACTACAACCATTTGATAGATTCACTTAATATTCCCATAAAAATTTGGAGATGTCATGTGATGTTTTTAAATCACTTTTGTATAAAAACATCTTTATTTTATGTAATATTTTGAGCTCTACACTCAATTTTCTTTCTCTGGTCCAGAGTACATTTTGCACTACAACCCATTTAAATATTTCTTTCTGGCCTCCACCAAAATTATGGGATATTGTTAGTAACATAAGATTCCACATTATGCAAAAACCTCGTGCTGTTCTTTGAAAAATTTGAGTGAATCAACCTCATTTTCATTCTGGACCAACTTGATGGTTTGTACAGCAACCATATTTTTACTTGCTCTTTAACCCTTGATTATTTCTCCTACTTGTAGTCCTCCATGTTAAACCCTTAAGTCCAGGAGCATGAACCTTTTGGATCATTTTTGGTTCATGAAATAATGCTATTTATTTCCTGTCCAGAATTGAAGTTTTGTAAAACTTGCACTAGCAAGTTTCTGCTTTTAGCAAACTAACCTCACCACCCTCTTGTACATCTAAAGAGACCACCATCTGGAGTTTTTGGCCACTCCAAGACTTGCCTAAGTGCCCTTGGCATTTTGCCAAACACCTTATGGGCAGGATCTGTTTTGGCATGAATTTTTGGTTTGCACTGTGAACCTGATCCCCTGACCAAACCAGCTTGTCCACTGATCTCCTTGCAAGCCCAAACCTAGACCTGTTAACCCCCAGCCTCAACCGCGACCTCTAGCATGCTCTGGCATTTCGTCGAGCACACTCAGTGCATGCACGGGACGCACCCAGAGCGCGCGTATTGCACGACCCGTGCGCCGAGCCGACATGCTGGCCCCACGGTTTTGGCTCGCTCCGCGGCATCACGCCACGCGCTCCCCTTCTCACAGCTACGCGCCAAGCCGCCCCTCGCCGCGCCCGGCAGGCCAAGCGCTAGCTGTCGCTGCCGCCCGACAGCCTCTGCCCATGTCGGCGCCGCCGAACCTTCCTCCGCTCGCCACCTGGCCCCTGGAACAGTGCGTGCTCATCCGCGAGTGTGTCCACTAGCGCTCGTCGCCGCCACGTCGCCCTGGCTACAGAGAGGCGGTTCGCCGGAGGGCTTATCCACGGCCGCCGCGGAACCGACCTCGACGAGCTATAAAAAGAGGACCCCGAACCCATTCAAGCACACAGGCAATCTTAGAATGCTCCCCTAGTTCTCATGTGGCAGCCAATCGACCCGGGGAGGCCTCCTTCCTCATCTCCGGCAACTCCTGCCGCCGCCACCATCCCGGCCAATCCGGCACCTCCAGTACCTCCCCCTCTCCATTTTCTCCGCCAGAAACCTCCTCATCCTCCCGTGAACCCTTCCCCCTACTCGATTTTGATCGGGAACCACCGCCGCCTCAAAACCACTTTACCACCGAAGCTTCCCTCCGCCGCGGAGCTCGCCGCCGGCGGTTTCCTCCACCTCCGACGACCCTACGACTACCGGAGTGACCACCTCGGCCCCCTGAATCCGCTGGTGGCCTCAGCTTTCCGAACAGAGCCACCGTTCGCCGGCGATGATCGCCGGAGCCCTGCTCCACCCGGGCAGAGGAGGGAGACGACGCGGGCGACTGGTCAAACCTGACCAGTGGGCCAGGCGGGCCCACCGTCAGAGACCCAGCGCCGGTCCACGTGGTTAAGTGGAGGCGTAAAGCCTCAAGTACGCCTCCTCTGCACCGAAAGCGTATTCCCCTCTGAAACGTTTTCTTTTCTGTTTTATTTAAATAATAGATTTTGACCAGAACTTTGACTGGCTATAACTTTTTAAATACAAATCCAAATGAAATGATTCTTTTTCCTACCTCTCTCAAATTTCACCTAGTTTATTTTAAGATTTATTTGAAAAAATTTCAGAACAACTTTTGGTGCTGTTTTTATTTTGCGTGTTAATTCTTTTATATTGCTAAAATAGGATTTTTGAAGAGAGGAGAAATGTTTCAAGTTTTGCAGTGCACCCTGCCTTTCCACACATTGAAGGCAAGCATTCTGAACCCCGGCATAATATTTTTGTGTGTTCGATGACACGTTCATAACATCACCTCACTTTGGAGAAACTTGTTATTTCATGTGATATGATCATATGCATGGGTGCATGTTATTGATTTCCATGCTGTTGGAAATGGACACACTTGTGATGATAATCACCCTCATGTGCCTTGCATGCATACCGGCAGGAACCCAGGAAAAAACCTCTGCCTTGGGTAGGCATGAGTTTGTCTCCGGTCTCCGTCGAGACGGTTATGTCTGGTATGGCATGGCAAGGTTATATGAGCGGTGACTCTGATGGTTGAAATATATATTCGTCATGCTAATCATGCAGGGAATACTTAAACTTCCTGAGTCGACCGTAGATCGAGTCTTGTTCCAGTAACCCCCATACTTGTTTCGTACTACCACTCGTCTCTACAGCAAGTAGAGTACGGTTCAGTAAGTTGTCAACCTCTTTCTAGCACACACCGTACAGAGAGGCCATGGTGGAAGATACCGGTTGTAGCTGGTAGGCAGGCCACCTGGTCCGGGGCATGGGTGTTTCCGGTTGGGACCGAGAGGGGAGGCCACCCCTTAGAGCGCGTGATATAAATTTGATCCCATGCTACGCGAGGTTGTAGCCTCCCCACTTAGAGTTTGCTTAGCAGGTGTCGTGGGTGATTCCAGACACGTATGAGATAAGCTGGTGTGTGCGAGTTAGGTGTGTTTTCAACAAAAAGACCGTAGACGGAATTAGTCCCGATGGACTAAAGAAATCCGTTACTCGTGCGTAAAGAGTACACCCTCTGCAGAGATTAAACCTATTCGAATAGCCGTGTCCATGATTAAGGATTACAGTCTGGGATGGGTCAAGTGTCGGCCTTAGTGTCGGTCTTCGGAGGTGAAACTGTTAACCAGGAATGGAACTACTACTTGTGACTTGTGAGAACTATGATGATTATTATTGTTGACTAACCCGTGATATTATGGTTATTATCGAGTATCTCTGGGATAGTTCTACCTCCCGGATATTCACTATGATTGTTTATTTTAAAGCCCTTTATGTGGTGTTGCTCAGACGCCCGACTGTGGCATTTCTTTTAAAGCCCTTTATGTGGTGTCGCTCAGACGCCCGACTGTGGCATTTCTTTTAAAGCCCTTTATGTGGTGTCGCTCAGACGCCCGACTGTGGCATTTCTTTTAAAGCCTTTTATGTGGTGTCGCTCAGACGCCCGACTGTGGCATTTCTTTTAAAGCCCCTTATGTGGTGTCGCTCAGACGCCCGACTGTGGCAT
>NC_041387.1:259408670-259416788 GCF_002162155.2 Triticum dicoccoides
TGGCATTTCTTTTAAAGCCTTTTATGTGGTGTCGCTCAGACGCCCGACTGTGGCATTTCTTTTAAAGCCCTTTATGTGGTGTCGCTCACACGCCCGACTGTGGCATTTCTTTTAAAGCCCTTTATGTGGTGTCGCTCATACGCCCGACTGTGGCATTTCTTTTAAAGCCCTTTATGTGGTGTCACTCAGACGCCCGACTATGGCATTGCTTGTTATTTGTTTCATAAATTTTAATACTACCATGTTATTGCATTTTTATGAATAACTTGCTTGCACGCATCAGAGTTTCATTTATCGTTTGTGACTGACGTCATGAGCATAAAATATTTTTAGCACATCATTGTTATATTATACCTGTGTTCATAATGTTTGCGAGTACATTCAAAGTACTCACTGGCTTGTCCCTGGCTATTGTCTTGGCCAGATTTTCTTGCACGAAGAGGAGCGACGCGATGACAGCCCCGGAACCTAAGTAATGGAGATAGTAGCCTCGCGAAGATAGGAGTTAACCTGGTCAGCTGTTCCCATGGGAAATGGAGTCCCATAGACACTGATGTTTCACAAACCACTTCCGCCATCAACCACTCGAAACCATTTGTTGTACTCACAGGCCAGAATGGTCTTGTACTACATATGTTGTATTCTGCTTGAAATTTCTGTATCAAGTTGGAGCCTCATCAGCTAACAGTAATCCTGGGGCTGATGAGCACGACGGCTTTTTCTGGAAATTTATTACCCGGAAAACCCGGTCGTGGCATGTTATTGTTTGCTTGCGATAGAATTCCCGGAGTGCGAAGCTGTTACTATGAGTCTCTAGGATTCACGGATCGTCAGCAAGGCAAGTACATATTGATCATACTCTTTTCATACCCAGTTTTTATGCATTAGTTTCAATCCTCAAACATTGCATGACTAGGATGCCTTTAATATGTGGGTTTTGGGAAGTAGTTGCTGAGGTAGAACCTATTGCCCTGTTTATTATCAAACCCTTGGGAGTTACTTCTACGCATTGCTTATTTTGCCATGCTATGCTCGTAGACGTGGATTGGGTTTGAGTGATTTCCATGACAGATGTGAGATTGTTAAATTAATGGTTTACTTAAGGTGGCAACTTTAATACACATCTGGGTGGATTGAGGCACCTGGGGTATCCAGTGATTGCCTGTTTTATTTTTGGAAATCCCAGGGTTACCGTGTGATTCTCCTATGGACCGCCACCCAGGCTCAAAGGGAACTGAGTCTATTCATGCTAGAAACTTCCGTGTGCAGCCGCAAGCTATTATGGGATCTAGCATAGTTGAGTAAGTTACGTGAAGCTCTTGAAGAGGTGGATCAGCAGGTAGTGGGTTTGTAGGTTTGGTATGGTCTGCCCGGAGTAGAGAGTTAATGTTTCTGAAAGACTGTGTCTCGGTCATCCGTTTCTCGAACATCATGTAGTGCAAGGAATCAGCGGAGGCGATCGAGTCTTGCAGGGAAAAGTGCGCAAACCTCTGCAGAGTGTACAATCTAATCATGGTTAGCCGTGTCCCCGGTTATGGACAATTAATCTTGCTGGGTTGTTAACTATTTTAATTGGGATCATTGAGTTGGGGTTACCTTCTCAAATGATGTTTCAACCACCATGATAGTTAAATTAAAATTTATTCCTTTGTAGTAGGGAAAAATTGGCTTTTTGCAAAACTGTAACCATAGAGCTTTCCACCAGCCAAATATGCATGTAGTGGTAGTATTATTCTGTTATTGCTCTTTTGTGTTACATTGCCAGCATATTCCATCTGCTGACCCGTTCTCGGGCTGCAACGTATTATGTTGCATACTTTTCAGACGAGGAGTAAGGTTCGTAGGTCGTTGCCGTGCAGCTCAGCTATGCCGTTGGAGTTGATGGACTCACTTTATCTTCCAAGACTTCCACTATTATCGCATTAGATGGCCTTAAGCCATCTTATTGTAATAAGTTCTCTTTTGAGACATTCGATGTAATAAGTGTGTGATTGCTACTCTGTTATAAATCCTTCGAGTACTGTGTGTGTCAGCATTACCGATCCAGGGATGACACGGAAGCACAGAGACTTGACCATCTGAGGTCGGGTCGCTACAAGATGGTATCAGAGCACACGCTGAGTGTAGGACACGACCACTAAGATAAACCATAGGTCACTCTTCTCTTCTCATTTCTGACTCCTCTTCTTTTTCCACTCTTTAGGATGAAGGAGATGAAGAACAAGTTTGCACAACCAGATGAAGACTCACCTTTTGGACGCCACTTGAAGGAAGTCACTAGGTACTTGAATATTGGAATACCAAGCTTCACCGGGACGTACAACGCCACTCTACCAGAAGAAGAGCACTGGATGATTCAAGTACGAGTTCCAGGAAGAACGTTCTCGCCAAATTCTAAACCCATAGAGTTTTCTTTTGAAGCGCCCACTTGGAGCCTTGGCAAGAGTATGGCAGCTCATATTACCATGGGACGCATTGGAGAAATCTACAACAAGGACCTTGAGGACACCACCTATCAAATATGTGGGCGCCGAGATGAACAATGGGAGATGATCAGCACCAGGAAGGATAGATCTATCGCAACCCTTATCCAGGAGCAAAACCAGCACCTTTGACGACAGGAGAACCAGATGTGCGCAGACATGATCGAGTTGAAGAAGGCGAAAACTAGGATCATCGAGCTGGAGGAAGAACTTAAGTTCACACGCGATGGATATGAGGAGGAAATCAAGACCCTATTGGAGAAGAATGACGACCTAGTCGAGAAGATCAGAATTTTCATGGGAGGACCAGTTCCGAGAGAAGATGACGGAGACCCCATTTGTCCGGACAACTACATCATCATCGATGACACCGATTCAGATTCAAGTGATGATGACTACGAAGATGAAGCTGGAGCAGACATCATGGAGTCTTCCACCGATCAAAATTTCTAGATGAGCACCATATAATAATAGTATTCCCCCATGTAACTAGTAGTAGTGAGCACTTTTGCGATAGTCCTAGACCGTTTTGCATGCCCTTGCTTGACTGATTGAATGAATGCTTGTGTTTGCCTCATATACATATGGGTAGTGTTTCTCCCCTAGATCTTTTTCTATTCTAAATCTCTTCCATCTAAACCCATCAGATACCTCCAAGAAGAGACCCCGATTTTGTTTTCCCACCGGAGATCACCCAGTTGATCCAGCAGCAGAATGCCTTGATGCAATTGCTAGTTCAGAACCAGGGCAATGCCAATAACAACAATGCCAACAACAAGCCGCCGCCAGTGGATAACCTCGCCCATTTCTTAAGGTTACAACCGCCGGTGTTCTCCAGTAGCATCGAGCCAATAGTTGCATATGATTGGCTACATTGTATTGGAAGGGAGTTAACCACCGCAGGATGCACAGATGCTGAGAAGGTGCGTTTTGCCGCACACCAACTGGATGGACCTGCAGTAGCATGGTGGGAGAATTTCACAGCCACCTATCCTATCGACACTGTCACATGGGCTCAGTTTCAGTAGGCTTTTCGTACTTCCCATGTCTCGACTGGAGCTATGCAGATGAAGAAGCGTGAGTTTCGCAATCTACGCTAGGGGAACCGTACTGTTGGCCAGTACGTGGATGAGTTTAGCAAGTTATCACGTTATGCCCCTGATGATGTCGCCACAGATGCCGTGAAGCAGGAGAAGTTTATGGAAGGGTTGAATGATGAGATGAGTATGCAGTTGATGGTAGCAACCTTCAACAACTACCAGGAGTTGGTAGATAAGGCCCTAATGATTGAAGGAAAGCAGCAGCAGATTGAGAATCGTAAGAGGAAGTATGGACAAGGGAAATACAACTCAGGAGCTCACCAGAAGCCTCGTTTAACCCCGAACTCGGGAGGACTTGTTCATAACCATAGAGGTCATAACCATGCTGGAGGAGGATCGCATAACCATAATGGTGCGAAGAATGGGAATGGGAATGGAGCCAACAATAATCAGAATCGCTCTAACCCATCTACACCCGCAAAGAGGGACTTAAGTCAAGTTGTTTGCTACAAGTGCGGGAAGACCGGGCACTATGCCAATGACTGCTCCGAAGGAAAGAATGGAAACGGAAATGGGAGCGCTGGGAAGAAGCCCAATTCATTCAACAAAGGACAAGTGAACCACGTTAACGTGGAGGAAGTTGAAGAGTAGCTGGACGCGGTAATAGGTAAGTTTTTGGTTCAGTCATTTACGGCAATCATTCTTTTCGATACTGGTGCATCGCATTCATACATATCAAGGGGATTTGTGGAAAAGCTCAAGTTACCAACCCAAACCCTTAGGACACCCCTTTTAGTGAGCTCGCCTAGAGCAGAGTTCATGGCTAGCAGTTGGTGCACCCAGATACCCCTAATCATTGGCACACATGTATTTCCGTCTGACCTAATTATCTTGGAGTCGCAAGTATTGGATGTGATATTAGGAATGGACTGGATGTCGAAGTATGGAGGAAGTATTGACTGTGCTAGTAAGTCAATTTACCTTACCACCCCGGAGGGAAAAAGGATTAAGTATGTATCTAGGCATGTGCCTAGGAGGAGCCAAGTAAACGCCCTCACGAGAGTTGTACAGGAGGAAGTACCTGTAGTAAAGGATTTTCCGGATGTTTTCACCGAAGAGTTACCAGGTATGCCACCGGATAGAGACATCGAGTTTTTGATAGAGCTATTGCCAGGTACATGGCCGATATCCAAGAGACCCTATCGGATGCCAGCAAATGACCTGGAGGAAATTAAGAAGCAGATCAAAGAGTTGTTGGAGAAAGGTTACATTCGTAGAAGTTCATCACCTTGGGGAGCCCCAGTACTTTTGGTGGAGAAGAAGGATAAATCCCTGAGGATGGTCGTTGATTACCGAGCTCTGAATGAAGTAACGATAAAGAACAAGTATCCCTTACAGATGATTAATGATCTGTTTGATCAGTTACAAGGAGCTAAGGTGTTTTCAAAGATTGATCTATGATCAGGATAATTAGTTGAAGATCCGAGAGAAGGATATACCAAAGACAGTGTTTACCACGCGGTATGGATTATATGAGTACACGGTCATGTCATTTGGACTGACTAACGCCCCTGCCTATTTCATGCGTATGATGAACAAGGTGTTCATGGAGTATTTGGACAAGTTTGTTGTGGTATTTATTGATGATATTATGATATACTCGAAGAACGAAGAGGAGCATGCAGAACACTTGCGTTTGGTTCTCGAGAAACTCAGGGAACACCAGTTATACGCCAAATTCAGCAAGTGTGAGTTTTGGTTGAAAGAAGTTGGATTTCTTGGGCATGTTATATCAGGAGAGGGTATAGCAGTGGATCCCAGTAAGGTTCAGTCGGTCACTGAATGGTTGGCACCCACTTTAGTTGGCGAGATCCGCAGTTTCCTTGGACTCGCAGGATATTATCGGAGATTCATTGAGAATTTTTCCAAGATTGCTAAACCAATGACTGAATTGTTAAAGAAGGATACTAAGTCCAAATGGACGGAGGATTGCAAGACAAGTTTTCAAGAGCTGAAGGAACGATTGACTACAGCCCCAGTGCTGACCTTGCCAGATATACGTAAGGAGTTTCAAGTGTATTGTGACGCCTCTCGCTTGGGACTTGGATGTGTGCTTATGCAGGAAGGGAAAGTTGTTTCGTATGCCTCACGACAACTAAAGCCACACGAGTTGAACTATGCCACACATGATCTGGAGTTAGCAGCCGTAGTGCATGCGCTAAAGATCTGGAGACATTATCTTATTGGAAACCGTTGCGATGTGTACACGGGTCATAAGAGCTTGAAGTACATTTTCACCCAGAAGGAGTTGAACCTCAGACAGAGGAGATGGTTGGAACTTATAAAGGATTACAATATGAAGCTACACTATCATCCAGGAAAAGCCAACGTCGTAGCAGACACTTTGAGCCGGAAAAGTTATGCTAATGTTCTTGTGAGCAAAGGAATGCCAAAAGAGTTAGCTGCGAAGATCATGGAACTTCGGTTGGAGATTGTTCCAAAAGGCTTTCTTGCAGCAATGGAGGTTCAGTCGACGTTGTTGGACAAGATTCGAGAAGCTCAGAAGGAGGACAAAGAGATTGCTGAGATAAGAGAGAGGATGGGCGAAGGTAAAGCCAAAGGTTTTCGCGAGGATGAGCACGATACCTTGTGGTTTGAGGACCGGATTTATGTGCCCAACAATTCCGAGATCAGGAAGTTGATACTTCAGGAGGCCCATGACTCACCATACTCGATCCATCCCGGAAACACCAAGATGTATTTGGACTTGAAGGAACGTTTCTGGTGGACTGGTATGAAGAAGGATATTGCCGAGTATGTAGACGTATGTGATGTATGTTAGAGAGTGAAGGCAGAGCATCAGAAACCAGCAGGACTGTTACAGCCTATGCCAATACCCGAATGGAAGTGGGACAAACTTGGTATGGACTTTATTACCGGATTACCCAGATCCAAGGCAGGATATGATTCTATATGGATAGTTGTGGATCGATTAACTAAAGTAGCCCACTTCATCCCGGTGAAAACAACGTATACAAGTGCAAAGTTGGCCAAGATATATATGACCAGGATCGTATGTTTACATGGAGTTCCGAGGAGCATCGTATCAGTTAGAGGAACCCAGTTTACTTCAAAGTTTTGGCATCAGTTACACCAGACTTTGGGTACCCGATTGGAATTCAGTACCGCTTTTCACCCTCAGGCAGATGGACAGACAGAAAGAGTTAATCAGATTCTGGAGGACATGCTAAGAGCATGTGCGCTAGATTATGGATCTAGTTGGGATGACAATTTACCATACGCGGAGTTCTCTTATAACAACAGCTACCAGGCCAGTTTGAAGATGGCACCGTTCGAAGCTCTGTATGGACGCAGATGTAGAACACCATTGATGTGGGATGAGGTAGGAGACCGTCAATTGTTTGGACCAGATTTGATCAAGGAATCGGAAGAGAAGGTTAAACTGATCAGAGACAGACTAAAGATTGCTCAGTCCAGACAGAAGAGTTATGCAGATTCAAAACGCAAGGATGTAACCTATGAAATTGGAGATAGAGCTTATTTATGAGTATCACCTTTGAGGGGAGTAAAACGTTTTGGAGTTAAGGGAAAGTTAGCCCCAAGATTTGTAGGACCGTATCGTATTTTGGGACGGATGGGAGAAGTTGCCTACAAGATGGAGTTACCTGAAGGGTTGTCAGGAGTTCACGATGTGTTTCACGTATCACAGCTGAAGAAGTGCCATGCTGAGATGGCTGATATACCATTGAATGATACAATACCTTTGGAGGCGATTCAGCTGGATAATAATCTGACCTATGAGGAGAAGCCAGTAAAGATTCTTGAGTTTGATAGTCGTGTCACTCGCAACAAGGTGATCAAGTTTTGCAAAGTTCAGTGGAGTCATCATACTGAGGAGGAAGCCACCTGGGAGCGAGAAGAGGATATTCGCAAGGACCACCCGCACCTATTTTCTAGCCAACCCGAATCTCGAGGGCGAGATCCATCTTAAGGGGGGTAGGTTTGTAACATCCCAAATTTCCAATTTGGCATGTTATACATAGGTCATCCATGCATATCATATTTTATTGCTTTTTCGTTTGCAATCCTCGAAAACCTAAGCAAGTCAAGGATCTTCGGAGAGAGTTGGGGATTTTCCAATTTTCATATTTGAAATTTTTATCAAATAGTGAAGACGGGGATTTTGATTTTTGATTATTTCTCTCCGGAAAATATTTCATTTTAAAATAATAAATGAGGGGAGATAATATGACTTCTCCAAAACAATTGAAATATCGAAGGAAAAATGTTAAAATCATTATTTGGATTTTATTTGAGTTTATTCGGAATTTTATTTGCCCTAGAAAAATTTGCATGTTTTAAAAATTGCATTTACGGGCCAAGAAAAGTTCATCTTGTTCTAAATATTTTATTTAGACGGAGAAAACTTGTTTTGGAATTTTTAGATTTTTATTTATATTTTTCTAGGATTTTTATAGTCGGCGGAATGTTTAAAAAAACCGCGCCCGACTGGGCCAAAGGCCCAGACGAGCAGGCCGGCCCAGCCGCCCGCCGCCGCCGCCTCGTGCGTGCGC
>NC_041387.1:259417149-259489203 GCF_002162155.2 Triticum dicoccoides
CACCCCGCGCCCTCCCAAGCCCCGCCACCCCTCGCCGAGCCGCCGGAGCCGCCCGCCCCGCCGGCGACCTCGCCGGTGGTAGCCACACCCCCCCCTCGCCGCCGTTTTTTTAAATAAACCCCTTCGGTTTTTTTGAAAAACCCTAGTTCGTTTTTTTATTTAGATCGGTTTTATTCTTCGGTTTATTTATTTAGCGAGCGTTCGCTCGTCCGTTCGTTCTAACGAACGTGTTCATCGTTTACTTTCTGTTAACGAACGTTCGTTCACTTAGCCTTTCGTCGTTTTTTTTATCGGATTTATTCCGCGATTTTTCTGATCACGATTTCTGATCCGATGTTCAAACCTGTTTATCTTTTCGCTCGTTCATCGGAATCAGGCGATTCAAGCGCCTGGAGTTTCATCTCGAAACCTTCTTTCCGAATAATCAACTCAAACAAGTTTTTATCTCTGTAAAATTTGACCCTAGTTCAGATTAGTTAACGGATCTTGTTTCTTTTGCCGTTTGAGTTTCGTTGCTCCGTTTGATTTGATTCTTTTTGCAAACCGGAGTTCTTAAGTTGAACTCTCCGGTCAAACTCTTTTATTTGGAGTTCTACTTGTGCATCTTTGATTGTTGCTTATGTATGTTATTGTTTGCTTGCGATAAAATTCCCGGAGTGCGAAGCGTGTTACTACGAGTCTCTAGGATTCACGGATCGTCAGCAAGGCAAGTAACATATTGATCATACTCTTTTCATACCCAATTTTTATGCATTAGTTTCAATCCTCAAACATTGCATGACTAGGATGCCTTTAATATGTGGGTTTTGGGAAGTAGTTGCTAAGGTAGAACCTATTGCCCTGTTTATTATCAAACCCTTGGGAGTTACTTCTACGCGTTGCTTATTTTGCCATGCTATGCTCGTAGACGTGGATTGGGTTTGAGTGATTTCCATGACAGATGTGAGATTGTTAAATTAATGGTTTACTTAAGGTGGCAACTTTAATACACATCTAGGTGGATTGAGGCACCTGGGGTATCCAATGATTGCCTGTTTTATTTTTGGAAATCCCGGGGTTACCGTGTGATTCTCCTATGGACCGCCACCCAGGCTCAAAGGGAACTGAGTCTATTCATGCTAGAAACTTCCGTGTCCAGCCGCAAGCTATTACGGGATCTAGCATAGTTGAGTAAGTTACGTGAAGCTCTTGAAGAGGTGGATCAGCAGGTAGTGGGTTTGTAGGTTTGGTATGGTCTGCCCGGAGTAGAGAGTTAATGTCTCTGAAAGACTGTGTCTCGGTCATCCGTTTCTCGAACATCATGTAGTGCGAGGAATCGGCAGAGGCGATCGAGTCTTGCGGGGAAAAGTGCGCAAACCTCTGCAGAGTGTACAATCTAATCATGGTTAGCCACGTCCCCGGTTATGGACAATTCTTAGTATCTAGTACTTGAGTATTCGCATGTATCTCAACACTTCTAATTAATCTTGCTGGGTTTTTAACTATTTTAATTGGGATCATTGAGTTGGGGTTACCTTCTCAAATGATGTTTCAACCACCATGATAGTTAAATTAAAATTTATTCCTTTGTAGTAGGGAAAAATTGGCTTTTCGCAAAACTGTAACCATAGAGCTTTCCACCAGCCAAATATGCATGTAGTGGTAGTATTATTCTGTTATTGCTCTTTTGTGTTACATTGCCAGCATATTCCATGTGCTGACCCGTTCTCGGGCTGCAACGTATTATGTTGCAGACTTTTCAGACGAGGAGTAAGGTTCGTAGGTCGTTGCCGTGCAGCTCAGCTATGATGTTGGAGTTGATGGACTCACTTTATCTTCCAAGCCTTCCGCTGTTATCGCATTAGATGGCCTTAAGCCATCTTATTGTAATAAGTTCTCTTTTGAGACATTCGATGTAATAAGTGTGTGATTGCTACTCTGTTATAAATCCTTCGAGTACTGTGTGTGTCAGCATTACCGATCCAGGGATGACACGGAAGCACAGAGACTTGACCGTCTGAGGTCGGGTCGCTACATGCTGAGGGTATGTACCAGTAGCTATGTGTTTGATCTCTCTCTCTCGTGTTCTCTCTTGTGTTCCTCTATGGCACGATCTTGATGTATCCCGAGCTTTGCTATTGTAGTTGGATCTTATGATGTTTCTCCCCCTCTACTCTCTTGTGATGAATTGAGTTTCCCCCTTTGAAGTTATCTTATCGGATTGAGTCTTTTATGAGAACACTTGATGTATGTCTTGGTGATCAACTTGCGTGTTTCGTGACATTGGGAACCTATGCATAGGGGTTGGCACACGTTCTTGACTCTCCGGTAGAAACTTTGGGGCACTATTTGAAGTACTTTGTGTTGGTTGGATGAATCTAAGATTGTGTGATGCATATCGTATAATCATGCCCATGGATACTTGAGGTGACAATGGAGTATCTAGGTGACATTAGGGTTTTGGTTGATTTGTGTCTTAAGGTGTTATTCTAGTACGAACTCTTTTATAGATTGATCCGAAAGAATAACTTTGAGGTGGTTTCGTACCCTACCATAATCTCTATGTTTGTTCTCCGCTATTAGTGGCTTTGGAGTGACTCTTTGTTGCATGTTGAGGGCTTGTTATATTATATATCTATGTTATTATTGTTGAGAGAACTTGCACTAGTGAAAGTATGAACCCTAGGAAAGTTTCCTATGATTGCAATACCGTTTACGCTCACTTTTATCATTAGTTACCTTGCTGTTTTTATTATTTCAGATTACAAAAACCTATATCTACAATCTATTTTGCACTTGTATCACCATCTCTTCGGCGAACTAGTGCACCTATTCAATTTACCATTGTGTTGGGTGTGTTGGGGACACAAGAGACTCTTTGTTATTTGGTTGCAGGGTTGTTTGAGAGAGACCATCTTCATCCTACGCCTCCTATGGATTGATAAACCTTAGGTCATCGACTTGAGGGAAATTTGCTACTGTCCTACAAACCTGTGCACTTGCAGAACCAACAATGTCTACAAGAAGAAGGCTATGTAGTAGACATCAGCAAGCCCACCAGGTGGCCTAGCCCACCACCGCCTCCTCCTCTGTCGTCGTCCTCCCCTGCCAGGAGGACAGCGCGTTCCAACGCGTGCACGCACATGCCCCGGCCACCTCCTCCCTCCTAGCCCGCCTGGCTCCCACTCGATGCGCCTAGACGACGCCAGCGCGACACCTGGACGCCTCGGACCTCTTTCTCCCTTCCCCGAACGCTCTTCCCCTGCTCTATTCTCTCCACCGAGTGCTGTCGTCGCCGCCGATCGACGTTGTTGCGGCCACCGTGCTCCCCTCGCCTCACCAACGTGTCCCCGAGATCCGTCACGACGTCATCATCCTCTCTGCCAAGCCACGCGAGCGGAAGTGCCCTGCAGCGTCGTCCCCAACCACTTCTTCCTCCTCGGGTCGTCGGAGATCCCCTTCGCTTCTACGATCGTTCGGTTCCTCCCGACCTCGCCGACCCGTTCGTCGTGACCGCTGTGAGCTACTGGCCGTTCTCCCCCTCTCCGTTCTCCTCCTCACACGCCGTAGAGACTACACCTAGCTCGACCGCACCCGCCACCGCCTGCACTCGCCGCCGACGCACCTCCGGCGACCATTTGGTCCACCGGGCATGTCCATCGCCTTCGCCGCATCACGCACGCACACACCAGCACTCCAGCTCTCCCTCACGCGCACCACAGCGCCGCTCGCACCTCTCCCGGGCTCCAGCCGCCAAGGCTGAGCTCCTCGCTATCGCCTCCGGCCACCCCAGCCCCGGCTGGCACCACCGCCTGACGCGCGCTGGTCTGTGCTCTCGAACGAGCCCAGCCACGCTGTGAACGAAGCACCGTAGCCCATTTCCATGGTGCTCCGCCGCCTCTGGTCATCGCCGGCGGCTTAACGCCAGCCTAACCCTATTTAGGTTAGTGCTAATAACCCCCCCGGCTAATTAAGTTAGGTTAGTATTAACTAAACTAGGTTAATATAGTTAAAGGCTTACATGTGGACCCCAGTGTCAGGTTTGACCTGGGCTAACGCTGTTGACCTGATGATGTTACACAGACGTCATGTTGACGCAGTAATATATTTTCTGGATTTAAATTCAATCAGGAAAATTCAAGAAAATGATATAAACTTCAAAAAATCATAGAAATTCAACCGTAGCTCAGATTGAAATAATTTATATATCAATAATTATCAAAAAATGCAATCTATCCGTCTGTACTAGTTTCATGCATGACAAACTAACTTAAACCTACTGTATAAGTGAAACACTAAAATGGCATTTATTAAAGACTTAACTTAGAGTTGCATTTGAATTCTTGATTCAAATGGACTTCAACCAAATGAATGCTAGTTGAATAAGCTGGAACATCATCACATCTACATGCCATGTTTATGCATCATATTGTTGCATATGCTTGTGTATTGATTGCCGACACCATTCCTTCTCGATACGTCCTGCTCCGGAGACCGTTCTAGAGTACCTGTCTGAGGAGCAGTGCCCCCTCTATTGATCTACCAAGCAAGCAAACCCCCTTGTTCATTCCGATACAATCCTACTCTCTCGCTCCTACTCTCATTTATTGCATTAGGACAACAACGATTCAATTGCTACTTTGTGTTGTAGTAGTTGAACCCATTCCTCTGCATGACCTGTCATTGCCACAGTAAATAGTTGAAACCCACTATCATGTGCAGGAGTTGATTGAAGCCATTGTTGTGTGTTGCTGCCATGCCATGCCTTCTATTGCTTAGAGTGTGTCCGGTATGATTCATTGGGAATGAATTTGAGTGTTACGATATGTTCTGGTGCTGAGAGTTAAGTGTATGAACACGATTTGATAAAGGTAGTGGTGAGAGGCCATGTAGGAGTACATGGTGGGTTGTCTCACTGGAACCGTCCTTAAGCACTTAGTTCTGTGTATGTCGTCCAATGACTAGCTACTACCACACATTGGGCTCCAGGCGCTCCAAGCCCTCTCGACTTATTAACCATCTTGATCTCGGTCCAGGAGTCGCAACTAGTTTCTGGTGTTTGTAGGTAGTGTTATTTGTCTACCAAGTGGCACCCGGCAGGGTGGGCTTTGGACAGACTATGCCCATGTGGCCTAGTGTACTGAGTGGCACCCGGATGGTGGGCTCAGGAACCCTGCACACATCGTTTGGGGCCGTGATGGAAGCCTCGGTCAGACTCCCTTGCGGATGGAACCCGAATAGGCGATAAACCTGGACAAGGATCTTGTGTGGCCGACACCCTCACCAGGCTTCCGATTGAAGGTTGCCGAGATACATGACGTGTACATGGCGGTATGTGGCGAGAGCGTATGTGAAGAAGTACACCCCTGCCGGGTTAACATGATCTATTCGAATAGCCGGGTCCGTGGTTATGGACTTCTTGGATGCTTATGTGGTACATAGACAACTTGAAGTGGATACTCTAAAATGCTCAAGACAAGTGTGAGTGCTATGGATGGCCTTCTCGGAGGGAGACGGGGATGAATCCATAGTAGTGTATTGTGTGGTGATTAGTGGACTCGTGTGCACCATCTCACCTCAAAGAAGTTCTCGTAGTCGTAGAACAGGATAGCCAGTGAGTCAAAGTTGGCTTGCTGCAACTAAACCCCACATTACCCTCTTGATACAAATGCATGTATTATAGGATCTGATGTAAGTCTTGGTGAGTACCTTTGTACTCATGTTTCTTTATTTATGTTTTTGCAGCGGAGACTTCGGTCTTACTTGTTTCTTGGACTTACAAATAGCTTGTACCTCAGTTACGATCTTGATCGGATGTTGTAGATAGTCAAGCTCTTCAGCCTTTTTCATTTATAGATGTTTGTACTCAGACATGTAATGCTTCGGCTTGTTGCTTGTTTGCTCTGAATGTTGGGTCATGTGACCCCTGCTTGTAATATATGCTATGATGGCTCTTCTGAGCCTATATCTATATGAGTTGTTGAGTTTTGTTGTGATGCCATGTTGTACAACACATACATGCATGTTATGCGTACGTGTAAGGTGTATTGCTGTGTGTGGGA
The DNA here is from genome assembly GCF_002162155.2 of Triticum dicoccoides. Classification (NCBI taxonomy): domain Eukaryota; kingdom Viridiplantae; phylum Streptophyta; class Magnoliopsida; order Poales; family Poaceae; genus Triticum; species Triticum dicoccoides. Next base: position 259,423,191 of record NC_041387.1, read on the forward strand.
TCTGACTATCTAGTTGTTTATCCTTAGTAGCCTCTTTTACCGAGAAATGTCTCCTAGTGCTTCCATTGAGCCCTGGTAGCTTGCTACTGCTCCGGAACACTTAGGTTGGCCGGCATGTGTCCTTCTTCATTCTTGTGTCTGTCCCTTCGGGGAAATGTCACGCGGAGTTTACCGGAGTCCTGTAAGCCTACTACAGCCTGGATGCTCCGTAGTCCTGCTAGCCCAGCTGCTACAGCCCGGATTCACTCGCTGCTGACCGACACGTTCATTGTTGGGTCATGTATGCCTGTCCCTGTAAGTTAGTGCCACTTTGGGTTCATGACTAGCCATGTCAGCCCGGGTTCTTTGTCATATGGATGCTAGCGACACCGCCATATATGTGTGCCAAAAGGCGCAAATGGTCCTGGGCATGGTAAGCCAACACCCGTGGGAATACCATGCGTGAGGGCGCAAAGTGATATGAGGTGTTACATGCTAGATCGGTGTGACATAGAATTGGGGTCCTGACAGCTTTGGTATCAGAGCCTGACTGCGTGTAGGATTACCAAGCCAAACTGGTCGAAGTTGAGTCTAGAAATTCTCTAGTTATGTAAGGGAATTGATTGTGCGAAGGAACGTAAGGCTCTTTTTACTCCTTATACCTCATGGCCTTCTGATCTGAGTCATCCTACCTTTCCTACGGGGTTAAGGAACTAGGCTTTCTCTTCCGTCTATCAGGATCACGTGTTACTACTCCGTAGTCCCATAGGATTGGTTGATTAGAGTCATATCCCAGTTTCGAGTATTTCCGGTGTAGCCTGTTTAGTACTATCCCAGAACCTCGAGTGGTGATGTTGAGTTGCTGTACTACTCCATTTTAGCAGGATGTCCCATTTTTGGCATTTTACTGCCGTTATGCTACCGGAATTAACCTAGGAGTTCGAGAGATACTATTTTCCTTGTCCTACATTCTACAGCCTATAGTTGATGCTGATTCTGTCCTTGGTTTCGTTTATCAGGATGTCATCAGTTAAACGAAGTTCTATTGCTCGTAGCCAGAACCATGAAGATGGCAGGGATGAGAATCCTCCCGATCCACCTTCATTGGCAGAGTTCATGTTAGAGATGGAGAGGAACAAGCGTGAGTCTAACCGCTTGTTGGCACGTATCAAGGAGAACATCTCATTCGCTTGCACCCACCTACCTTTCATCACTCCATCCAGCCACTCGATGCAGATGACTTGCTCCGCAGCATCACTCATAAGTTGCGTTCCACAAACATAGCTGAAGATGACAAGGTCACCTATGCTACATACCACCTGGATGGCCCTGCTAGTCTTTGGTGGCAGAACTATGAGGCTATGCTTCCAGCTGGCCAGATTCCTACCTGGAGAGATTTCACTGAGGCTTTTCACGAGCATCTCATTCCTCAGGCCCTCATCGACCGCAAGAGAGAAGAGTTATGTAGTTTCACCCAGAGTAAGATGGTTGTTGATGCTTACAGCAGAGAGTTTGAGAACCTCGCCCGCTATGCCACAGAAGAGGTGTCCACGGACGCCAAGAAGCAGGCTAGGTTCCGGAAGGGTCTCAACCCCAAGTTGCGTCGTGATCTCCACATGCATCATTGATACCTTCCAAGCTCTTATAAACAAGGCCATTAATGTAGAGACAACTCAGCTCACTTACGAGGAGTCTCGTAAGCACACCCGTGATTTGGGATCTTCTTCCAGTTTTGGTTCTCAGAAGCGCCAGATTTGTGTTCCAAACTCCGCTCTTCCTTCCGGATATTCACCAATGCCATCTTATGTGGTGCCTCCCCCAGCTCAGTCGTACGTTCCACCCAGGCCTACTGGTAGACTGCTTATCAGTGCGGGTCCACGTCCAACTTCAGGGACTTGCTTCACATGCGGGAAGCAAGGACACTGTGCACGTGACTGCTCTCAGGCTAGTTCTGCTCCACCCCAGCCAAAGATGTCTATTGGCTGTGTTAAGCCATCAAGTAAGACGATCAATACCAAGCCAACTCGCACTAAACGTGTGCGTGTGGATCACGTCTCAGCTAAAGATGCTCATGATGATCTGGATGTGGTTCTTGGTACACTCCTTTTCAATTGTCACCCAGCATCAGTTCTGTTTGATACTGGAGCATCTCACTCCTTCATTTCTGAGGGCTATGCTCGTTTGCAAAACATGTCATTTTATGATATGCCAACTCCGCTTGAAATCCAAAGCCCAGATTCTAGATGGCAAACCACCAGAATAAGCTATGGAAATGAAATCCTTGTTGATAGACTTGTAATCCTTGCATCATTTGTAACCCTCAAGTCCTCAGATATTAACATCATCTTGGGTATGGACTGGATGACAGCTCATCATGCCAAGATTGATTGTTACACCAGGTCCGTTCAGGTTACACACCCATCTGGCAAGATAGTCACTGTCTCCACTAGAGTTGCAAAGCGTCAGCTCTATTCTCTTAATGCTAGCCCCCTTCCACACCTTGAACATATCCCGGTAGTCTGTGACTTTCCGGATGTCTTTCTAGAGGAACTGCCAGGCATTCCACCTGACAGAGATGTGGAGTTTGTCATAGATCTTATCCCAGGAACCGCTCAATTTCTAGGAGACCTTACAAAATGGCACCTTTAGAACTAGCCGAGCTTAAGAAACAACTCGATGAGTCCTTGCAAAAGGGTTTCATCCGTCCTAGTTTTTCTCCTTGGGCTTGCCCTGTCCTTTTCGTCAAGAAGAAGGATGGTACGGACCAGATGGTTGTAGATTATCGTCCCGTTAATTTGGTCACGATAAAGAACAAATATCTGCTCCCCAGGATCAATGACCTGTATGATCAGCTCCCTGGATCCTTAGTCTTCTCCAAGATGGATTTGAGGTTAGGCTACCACCAAATCAAGATCAGAAATGGGGACATTCCTAAGATAGCTTTTGTCACTCGTTATGGCCAGTACAAGTACACCGTCATGTCCTTTGGTCTAACCAACGCTCCAGCTACTTTCTCCCGCTTGATGAACTCGATCTTCATGGAGTACTTAGATAAACTCAGCGTGGTTTACCTCGATGATATTCTTATTTACTCAAAGAACAAGGAAGAGCATGCCGAACATCTTAGACTTGTGTTAGAAAAACTCAAAGAGCACCGCCTTTATGCCAAGTTCTCCAAGTGTGAATTTTGGTTGCCAGAAGTGACCTACCTAGGCCACGTGATCTCTGGTAAGGGCATTGCTGTCAATCCCGAGAGAGTGAAGGCCGTTCTTGATTGGACTCCACATGAAATAGTTAAACAAGTTAGGAGTTTCCTTGGTCTAGCTAGTTATTGTTGCCACTTTGTTGAAAACTTCTCCAATGTGGCCAAACCTCTCACGGAAATTCTCAAGAAGGATAAAAAGTTTGAGTGGTCCCCGCAATGTGAGTACAGTTTTCAGGAACTGAAAAGACGCCTGACTTCTGCTCCCATACTTGTGCCAGTGGATTTCACTAAAGACTTTGTTATCTACTGCGATGCCTCACGACAGGGACTAGGATGCATTCTTATGCATGATCGTCATGTGATTGCCTATGCATCTCGTCAGTTGCATCCACATGAGGAGAATTATCCTACACATGATCTAGAGCTTGCAGCTGTAGTCTATGCACTCAAGACCTGGCGACATTACCTTCTTGGTAAACGTTGTGAGATCTACACCGATCACCAGAGTCTCAAGTGTATCTTCACACAACCAGATCTGAACCTTAGGCAAAGACGTTGGTTGGAAGTGATCTCAGATTATGATCTAGGGATTACCTACACTCCACGCAAAGCCAATGTCATGGCTGATGCGCTAAGTCATAAATCCTATTGCAACAATCTCATGTTGCAGTAGGGCCAACCACTTCTTCATGAGGAATTTTGTAAGCTTAACCTTCACATTGCTCCTCACGGATTCCTTTCTACCTTGGTGGCAAAACCTAATCTTGAGAATCGGATTATCGCTGCTCAAAAGCAGGACACGGGAATTTCCTGAATCAAGAGAAACATTAAGAAGGGAGTTGATGGTTGTTTCTCTATGGATGAACGAGGTGTTGTTCACTTTGGGAACTGCTTGGTGGTTCCCAAGAATCAACATCTGCGAAAATTGATTCTTAAGGAGGCGCATGAATCTCCTATCATGATTCGTCCCGGTAGTACTAAGATGTATCAGGACCTACGCCAGAGGTTCTGGTGGACTAGGATGAAGAGAGAAATTGCTCAGTTCATTGCCAACTGTGATGTTTGTCGTCGCGTTAAGGAAGAGCATCAGAGACCTGCTGGCACCCTCAGCCTTTAGCTATTCCCGAATGGAAATGGGATAAAGTTGGTATGGACTTCATCACCGGCTTTCCCAGGACCAAGAGAGGGAATAATGCTATCTTCGTAGTCATTGATCGTCTCTCCAAAGTGGCGCACTTCCTACCTGTTCGAGAGAGTATCACTGCTAGTCAGCTCGCTGACTTATATATTTCTCGAATAGTGTCACTACATGGTGTTCCACTAGAGATCCATTCAGACTGTGGCAGTCTTTTCACTTCTCATTTCTGGGAGAGTTTCCAAACTGCAATGGGAACCCATCTTTTCTTCAGTACCGCTTTCCACCCTCAGTCGAGTGGTCAGGTGGAAAGGGTCAACCAAATTCTTGAAGACATGCTTAGAGCTTGCGTTATCTCATTCGGTATGGATTGGGAGAAATGTCTTCCTTTTGCCGAGTTTGCATATAACAATAGCTATCAATCCAGTCTCAAGAAAGCTCCTTTTGAGATTCTCTATGGATGAAGATGTCGAACACCTTTGAACTGGTCAGAAACCGGCGAAAGAAAATTCTTTGGACCGGACATGATCTAGGAGGCAGAACAACAAGTTCGCATCATTCACGAGAACTTGAAAACAACCCAGTCTCGTCAAAAGAGTCAGTATTCTCATCATCAAAAGGATATGACTTATGAAATTGGCGACCAAGCTTACCTTCGGGTTACTCCTTTGAAGGGTACCCATCGTTTCGGTATCAAGGGCAAGTTGGCTCCTCGTTACATTGGTCCTTTTCGCATTCTCGCTAAACGAGGAGAGGTTGCCTACCAGTTGGAACTACCCCCACATCTTTCCAGAGTGCACGATGTCTTCCACGTCTCTCAACTCAGGCGTTGCTTCTCGGATCCCATCCGTGGAGTAGACCACGAAACGCTTGATCTCCAAGATAACCTCACATATCGAGAGTACCCGGTTCGCATTCTTAATCAAGCAGAGCGTGTCACTTGACGTTATAACATCAAGTTTCTCAAGGTTCAGTGGTGTCATCATCCGAGAGAGAAGCTACTTGGGAGCGAGAAGATCGTCTTCGACTGGAGTACCCTACTTTCTTTCCGTTGACCCCTGATTCTCGGGACGAGATTCTTTCAAGTGGGGGCGAGTTGTCACATCCCTAGTTCTGGTATGAACTAGACTAGCTAGTCATGTGTGCATCATGTTTAAATTCCATTTAAATTTGAAATGGGGATTTGTGAAACCCTCAGAAATCATTTTTGGAAATGACCCAAATAAAAAGTGCTCCAAAAAGGTCCAAGAAAATGTTCATATTGCTCTCTGAAAATATTGGGCAGAGATAAAAATCAAACCCATATTTTAAGGAGCTCATAGATATTTATTTTCGGAATTTGGATTAATCCAATAATTATTTTGCCTTGGATATATATATGTTATATATATAATATATGTCCAAAAATTATGCTAGTTGTCGAGGAGCTCTGGAATAATATAACTAGCTCCTACAAAAATTGGCATAAGAAAATAAAATGACTTAGTATTTTTATTAAATCAAAACAAATGTGAGAAAATAGAAAAGAAAACAAATTGCATAAGCTTACCTGTGCGGCCCAGCTGGGCCAGCCCACCAGAGCCAGCCCACCAGGCGGCCTAGCCCACCACCGCCTGCTCCTCTGTCGTCTTCCTCCCCTGCCAGGAGGACGACGCGTGCCGACGCGTGCACGCATGCGCCCCAGCCACCTCCTCCCTCCTAGCCTGTCTGGCTCCCACTCGACGCGTCTAGACGACGCCAGCACGACGCCTGGATGCCTCAGACCTCTCTCTCCCTTCCCCGAACGCTCTTCCCCTGCTCTAATCTCTCCACCGAGCGCTACCGTCGCCGCTGATCGACGTTGCCGCGGCCGCCGTGCTCCCCTCACCCCACCGACGTGTCCCTGAGCTCCGTCACGATGTCATCATCCTCTCCGCCAAGCCACGTGAGCGGAAGCGCCCTGCAGCATCGCCCCCGACCCCTTCTTCCTCCTCGGGTCGATGGAGATCCCCTTCGCCGCTACGACCACTCCGGTTCCTCCCCGACCTAGCCGAGTCGTTCGTTGTGACCGCTATGAGCTACTGGCCATTCTCTCCCGCTCTGTTCTCCTCTTCGCACGCCGTGGCAACTTTACCTAGCTCGACCGCACCCACAATCACCTACGCTCACTGCTGACGCGCCTCCGGCGACCATTTGGTCCACCGGGCATGTCCATCGCCCTCGCCGCATCACGCATGCACACACCAGCACTTCAGCTCTCCCACATGCGCACCACAGCGCTGCTCGCGCCTCACCCGGGCTCCGGCCGCCGCGGCCGAGCTCCTCGCTGTCAACTCCGGCCACCCCAGGCCCGGTTGGCACCACCGCCTAACACGGTCTGGTCTGGGCTCTCGAACGAGCCTAGCCACGCTGCGAACGGGGCACCGTAGCCCGTTTCCGCGGTGCTCCGCCGCCTATGGTCGTCGGCGGCGGCTTAACACCGGCCTAACCCTGTTTAGGTTAGTGCTAATAACCTCCCCCGTCTAATTAACTTAGGTTAGTATTAACTAAGCTAGGTTAGTTTAGTTAGAGGCTGACATGTGGACCCCAGCATCAGGTTTGACCTGGGCTTACGCCGTTGACCTGATGACGTCACACAGATGTCATGATGATGCAGTAATATATTTTCTGGATTAAAATTCAATCAGGAAAATTCCAGAAAATGATATAAACTTCAAAAAATCATAGAAATTCAACCGTAGCTCAGATTGAAATCATTTATATATGAAAAATTATCAGAAAAAGGCAATCTATCCATCTGTACAAGTCTCATGCATGACAAACCAACTTGTACCTACTGTATAAGTGAAACACTAAAATGGCATTTATTAAAGACTTAACTTAGAGTTGCATTTGAATTCTTGATTCAAATGGACTTCAACCAAATGAATGCTAGTTGCATTAGCTCAAACAACATCACATCTACATGCCATGTTCATGCATCATATTATTGCATATACTTGTGTATTGATTGCTGACACTGTTCCTTCTTGATAGGTCCTGCTCTGGAGACCGTTCTAGAGTACCTGTCTGAGGAGCAGTGCCCCCTCTGTTGATCTACCAGGCAAGCAAACCCCCTTGTTTATTCCGATACAATCCTACTCTCTCGCTCTTGCTCTCAGTTATTGCATTAGGACAACAATGATTCAATTGCTACTTTGTGCTACAGTAGTTGAACCCATTCCTCTGCATGACCTGTCATTGCCACAGTAAATAGTTGAAACCCACTAGCAGGTGTAGGAGTTGATTGAAGCCATTTTTTTGTGTTCCTACCATGCCATGCCTGCTATTGCTTAGAGTGTGTCAGGTATGATTCATTGGGAATGAATTGTAGTGTTACAATATGCTTCGGTGCTGAGAGTTAAGTGTATGAACATGATTTGGTAAAGGTAGCGGTGAGAGGCCATGTAGGAGTACATGGATTGTCTCACTAGAACCGTCCTTAAGTACTGAGTTCTGTGTATGTCTTCCAATGACTAGCTACTACCACACATTGGGCTCCGGGCGCTCCAAGCCCTCTCGACTTACTTTTCTACCAAGTGGCACCCAGCAGGGTGGGCTTGGGACAGACTAGGCACACGTGGCCTAGTGTACCGAGTGGCACCCGGATGGTAGGCTCGGGAACCCTGCACACATCATTTGGGGCCGTGATGGAAACCTCGGCCGGACTCCCTTGCGGATGGAACCTGAATAGGCGATAAACCTGGACTAGGATCTTGTGTGTTTAGTCAGGTCGTGGCCGACACCCTCGGCGAGGCTTCCGCTTGAAGGTTGCCAAGATACATAACGTGTACATGGTGGTAAGTGGCGATAGCATGTGTGAAGAAGTACACCCCTGCAAGGTTAACATGATCTTTTCGAATAGCCTGGTCCGCGGTTATGGACTTCTTGGATGCTTATGTGGTACATAGACAACTTGAAGTGGATACTCTAAAATGCTCAAGACAAGTGTGAGTGCTATGGATGGCCTTCTCGTAGGGATACGGGGATGAATCCATAGTAGTGTATTGTGTGGTGATTAGTGGACTCGTGTGCGCCATATCACCTCAAAGAAGTTCTCGTAGTCGTAGAATAGGATAGCCACTGAGTCAAAGCTGGCTTGCTGCAACTAAACTCCACATTACCCTCTTGATACAAATGCATGTATGATAGGATCTGATGTAAGTCTTGTTGAGTACCTTTGTACGCATGTTGCTTTATTTATGTTTTTGCAACGGAGACTTTGGTATTACTAGTTACTTGTACTTCGACAAGTAGCTTGTACCTTAGCTACGATCTTGATAGACAGGCTCTTCAGCCTTTTTCATTTGTAGATGTCTGTACTCAGACATGTAATGCTTCGTCTTGTTGCTTGTTTGCTCTGAATGTTGGGTCATGTGACCCCTGATTGTAATATATGCTATGATGGCTCTTCTGGGCCTATGTCTATATGAGTTGTTGAGTTATGTTGTGATGCCATGTTGTACAACACATAGTTGCATGTTATGCGTACGTGTAAGGTGTATTGCTATGTGTGGGATCTGACTATCTAGTTATTTATCCTTAGTAGCCTCTCTTAACGGGAAATGTCTCCTAGTGCTTCCACTGAGCCCTGGTAGCTTGCTACTGCTCCGGAACACTTAGGTTGGCCGGCATGTGTCCTTCTTCGTTCATGTGTCTGTCCCTTCGGGGAAATGTCACGCGGTGTCTACCGGAGTCCTGTTAGCTTGCCACAACCCGGATTCTCCGGAGTCCTGCTAGCCTAGCTGCTACAGCCCAGATTCACTCACTGCTGACCGACACGTTCGTTGCTGGGTCATGTATGCCTGCCCCTGTAAGTTAGTGCCACTTTAGGATCACGACTAGCCATGTCAGCCTGGGTTCTTTGTCATATGGATGCTAGCGACACTGCCATATACGTGTGCCAAAAGGCGCAAACGGTCCCGGACATGGTAAGGCGACACCCGTGGGAATACCGTGCGTGAGGCCACAAAGTGATATGAGGTGTTACATGCTAGATCAGTGTGACATATAATCGGGGTCCTGACATCTTACCATAAAACACTACCGAGTTCTGGTTGCGAACCATCATCGAGGATAGCAAGTCCTTACTTAAGTCGTGATTAACTCTTAAGAAGGAACTTCTTCTCCTTGAACAAATCAGTCAGTGGCTTGGTGTGCTAGGGATACATGTATAATGAAGGTTGCAAATCTCCAAACCACAGAATACTTCACACGTGCAAGACAGACTTGGGATGATTCCATAGGAAGCAAAAATAACTTTCTCGAATTCACGAGGGCAACTTGAATCGAATGCACATGAACTTAGAGGAAGTCACTTCTTTCATCCAAACATCTACTTCATGAACTAGCATGAAGAAATGCTTTCAAAAGTTTCTGACACTAGTTGTAGTGTTCAACATAATCATGGAGAGGATAAAGATGTTGCGATGGGCTAAAAAACAATTCATTATAGATTTCCATATAGATCGAATTTCTAATTATATGAACACAGTGATAGCATTGGCCAGACCCAAAAGATATGATGGTGTATACTCGAGGAAAGAACCACGAGTAAGACAACATTACAAACATCATTGGTTCTGATTTGATTTGACGATAGCCCATACTCAAATGAAAGATTGGACAAGACAATAGCGCCGACAATTGATCACAAGGATCAATCGATGAAGAGATCATATTTCTTCAATGAACACACAAACACAAGGATATCCCTTTGACATGAACTAAGCTAGGAAAGCTTTTATCTTCCAACTCTCCAAGTTGCCGTTCAGCTTAGCCAACTTGTTCAGGGTATCCAACACAAACTATTGGAGAAGGGTGGTTTACAAGAAACCAACTTGATCATGAGCTCAACATAATGGTCAGGGGTCAACCTGGTGATACTTCTGGGAAGACAACACAGATTGTTCAACACTTATCCTAAGAATCGATACTATTGTGAGGCAAAGAAGAAAACCAAATTTTTGCATGATCTCGCAAAGAAAACGGGAATAATTTCTTCACAATACCATTTTCCACATCTTTTTTCTTTTGCATATCGCATAATTCCATGAATGTGTTAAGATGGGCCGGGACATCCTCATTAGGAGTACTGAAAAATTGATCTTTCATAACAAGATTCAGCAAAGCATCATTAATATCACAAGACTCTGCACTAGTGGTGGGAGGAGAAATCGGAGTGCTAATAAATCATTGTTGTTGATATTGGAGAAATCACACAACTTGGTGTTCCCTTGAGTCATTGTGACTATGCAACAACATTGCACTCAAAAAGACATCTGACTAGAAAATGGCGAAGAAAAAAGAGGGCGAATAAAATGACAAATTTTTGTGAAGGGGGAGAGGAAAATCAGAGGCAAATGGCAAATAATGTAAATTGCAAGGAGATGAGATTTGTGATTAGGAACCTGGTAGATGTTGGTGATGTCTTCCGGCAACGGCGCCAGAAATTCGCACGGAACCGGGATACTATCTTAACTTGATCCTCCTCGTCAACGGCGCCGGAAATTCCTTTTGATGTTGGCTTGAACTACGTCAGTATTTCCGCAAAGAGGATGGGATAATGTAGCACAGCAACAGTAGGTATTTCCCTCATAGATGCGACCAAGGTTATCGAACCAGTAGGAGAACCACGCAATACCACGTAAACAGCTCTTGCACACAAAGAACAAATACTTGCAACCCGACGTAAGACAGGGGTTGTCAATCCCTCACGGGTGAAAAGGATAGGAAATATTCTAGTACTTTGGATAAATACATCTCGCAGGAACACGAGATAAAATAAATAAATAAAAATTGCAGCAAGGTATTTTTGTATTTTTGGATTAATAGATCTAAAAATAAAAGAAAATAAAAATAGATCTTGAAGGCAAATGTGATTAAGAAGAGACCCTAGGGGCGTAAATTTCACTAGTCGCTTCTCTCAAGAAAAATAGCATACGTTGGGTAAACAAGTTACTGTTGGGCAATTGATAAAACTTCAAATAATTATGACGTTATCCATGCAATGATCATTATATAGGCATCACGTCCAATATTAGTAGACCGACTCCTGCCTGCATCTACTACTATTACTCCACGCATCGATTGCTATCCAGCTTGCATCTAGTGTATTAAGTTCATGGAGAAATGGAGTAATGCAATAAGAACGATAACATGATGTAGACATGATCTATTTATGTAGAAATAGACCCCATCTTGTTATCCTAAATAGAAACGATACATATGTGTCGGTTCCCCTTCTGTCACTGGAATCACACACCGTAAGATTGAACCCATCACAAAGCACCTCTTCCCAAGGCAAGAAAAATCGGTCTAGTTGGCCTAACTAAACCAAAGACTCGAAGAAGAAATACGAGGCTATAAGTAACCATGCATATAAGAGATCAAAAGACTCAAATAACTCTCATGGGTAAAAACATAGATCTGATCATAAACTAAAAGTTCATCGGATCCCAACAAACACACTGCAAAAATAGTTACATCAAATAGATCTCCAAGAGACCATTGTATTGAGAATCAAAAGAGAGAGAGGAAGCCATCTAGCTACTAACTACAGACTCAAAGGTACACAATGAACTACACATGCATCAACGGAGAGGCACCAATGAGGATGATGAACCCCTCCGTGATGGTGTCTAGATTGGATATGGTGGTTCTAGAACTTGCGGCGGTTGGAATTCATTTTCGTCTACTCCCCTTGGGTTTCTGGAATATTGGGTTGTTCATAGAGCAAAGAGGTGGTGCGGGAGGCGGCCGAGGTGGGCACAACCCACCTAGGCGCACCTGGGCCCCCAAGCGTGCCCTGGTGGGTCGTGCTCCCCTCGGAGCTCCCCTCGGGTACTTTCTTGGCCCAACATGTGTCTTCTGGTCTAGAAAAAATCCACAAAAAGTTTCACCGCGTTTGGACTCTGTTTGATAATGATTTCCTCTGATGTAAAAACAAGCAAAAAACAACAACTGGTAGTTCACACTATGTCAAAGCAGTAGTAAAACATTGAAGAATGATCATATAACAACATGGAACAATAAAAAAATTAGAGATACATTGGAGATGTATCAGCATCCCCAAGCTTAATTCCTTCTCGTCCTCGAGTAGGCAGAAGATAAAAACGGAGTTTTGATGTGGAATGTTGCCTAACATATTCATCACATACTCTTTTTTGTGTAGTACGGAAATTAGGACTTTTATATGATTCAAAGCAGTAGTCTAGTTTTGACATGAAGACTTTAATACTCAAGCATATTAAAAGGCAACTTTTCTTTCAAAATATCAACACTAAAGCAAGTTAGCCCTAGCCATAGTGCCCCTTAGTTACACCCTCTCATTGATCCATTCATGAAACACACTCGCATATTAGCTACACCCAATAGTCAAGTACGATCATAGTGCCCCTTAGTTGGTGGTTTATAAGAGAAGATGGAGACTAAAAAATAAAAATTGCATAAAGTAAATAGAAAGGCCCTTCGCAGAGGGGAGTACGGATTTGTAGAGGTGCTAGAGCTCAAAGCAAAAAAATAGAGATAAAACATTTTGGGTGGCATGCTTTTCCTGTCAGCGAAAACGATCGAGTAGTTCCAATACTTTCCATGCTAGATATATCATAGGCGGTTCCAAATAGAAAATAGAGTTTATTCCTTTTTCCATCATACTTTCACTTTCCATGGCTAACCGTGTCCATGGGTGCCTTCCATACCAACACTTTCGAAGGAATTTATCATTTCACACCATAAAGTAAATTCATTTTTTATTTCGGGACTAGGCATCCCTAATTCCTTTGTCGTACTCTCGTGCAATGACAAGTGAATAAGCACTCATCTGGAGAATAACACATCTAGCATGGAAGTATATCAGCCACCCCCTGCTGCTTCATGAACGGTACTAAAAGTGCAACTAATCCCCGCGTGGTTTTGGTAATTCATAACAACATATAACTCATTAGACTAATATCCATTCTATTTAAATGTTTCAGAAAGTTCAATGATTGGCATGGCAAGGACTAGAGATGTGGACCCCTCAGAATGCTAAGGACAAAGATTGGCAAAGGCTCAAGACTCTTCATTTTTATTTTAGTGATCCAAGATCACATTGAGTCCATAGGAAAGCCAATACTATAAAAGTTTCTATAAAATGATTGTAAAACATCCAAGAAAGTTAATATAACAACATGGAACAATCAAAAATTATAGATATGTTGGAGACGTAACAAAAGCCTGCGCAGGATCAACCTGAAGCTGAACCCGGAAAAGTGCATGTTGGCGTTCCTTCTGGCAAGCTACTTGGCTTCTTCATGTCCCATCGGGGATAGAGGCTAACACCGACAAGATCAAGGCTATCTAGCAGATTCAGGCACCCAGGAAAATTAAGGACGTGATACGTTTGACCAGATGTGTTGCCGCGCTAAGCAGGTTCATTTCCATGTCTGTCGAGCGTGCCCTGCCATTCTTAAAAATCTTGAAGAAGACATGACTCGTGGAGTGGACCCTAGAGGCAGATGCTGCGCTACAAGATTTGAAGACTTGTCTTTCCTCTGTGCCACTTTAGTCACTCCCAAACCTCAAGAGCCGTTGGTGTTGTACTTAGCGTTAACCAATCAAGTGGTTAGTGCAGCATTGGTGGCGCATCGGGAAGTGGATGAAGTGGATGCCATAGCCTCTATCCCCTCTGGGGAGGAAAGCGAACCCATCTTAGCAAGGTCAGATGTTGTTCAAGATGAGGGAGGGCAAGGCAGCAGAGACAGTCCCAAGGTCATGGCAAGGAAGAACGTAGTGCAGTGCCTAGTGTACTTCGTCATCTCCCCGCTGCAGGGGGCTAGATCGAGGTACTCTGGCATGCAAAAAATGATTTTTGGCCTCGTCATGGCCTCAAAGAAACTGCGCCACTACTTCCAAGCCCACGAGATCACGGTTTTCACCCGCTTCCCTTTGCATACTCAGAAACCCTGAGGTTACTGGCAGGACAGTGGAATGGGCCTTGGAGTTATCAAGCTTTGGTTTCAAGTTTGAGAGCACATCAACTATTTAGAGCAGAGCATTGGCAGAGTTTATCACAGAATGGACACCAACCCCTCATGGGGAAGTGTCGGAGACAGTCATCCCCGCAAAGAAGCACCCCCATAATGGATTATGTATTTTGATGGTGCCTTCTCCATACAAGGTGCAGGGCTGGCATGCTTGTCGTTGCTTCCACTGGGGAGCCCCTTAAGTATGTTGTCCAAATGCATTCCCCCCTGGAGAAGGCTACCGATAATTCTACAGAGGATGAAGGGCTCCTTGCTAGGCTCCGGATTGCAATAGAACTGGGAATCAAGAAATTGATCATCCGCGGAGATTCACAACTTGTTGTGAGACAAGTAAACAAGGGTTACCAAAGCCCATTTGTGGAGGCACACATCGAGGAGTTGAGAAAGTTGGAGGAGCACTTTGACAGATTGCAAGAGCACGTGCCCCGTGCGAAAAACATCATTGCTGATTATATGTCAAAGTGCACTGCACAAAAACTCCCTGTGGAACCATGGACTTTTGTTCTCATCTGACTCAGCCCTCTGTGCCCCCGGAAACAATGGCCATACAGAGGAGAAAACTGGTCTCCGATAAAGCTCACCCAGCAGAGCTTCTCGAAGCCCCCGGCAAAGAGCTTGGTGGGAACAACTCCCCTTTGATCGTTGAGCCAACCCTCCCACCAGACCACCGGTCCCTATGGCGTAGTGCGCTCCCACGAATGAGAAGGCACCGCTAGTCCAAGGTGCCGAGCCCCTGGCCCCAGCTTGGGCACGACACATAGTCCATTTCCTCAAAACGGGAGAACTTCCCGAAGAGGAAGAAGAAGCTGAGAGAGTATCCCGGAGTGCTAGTATGTATTAGTTCGTTGACGACAAACTATACAAAAGAAGGTCCAACAGTGTGAAATTGAACTGCATTTGCCAGGAAGAAGGAAAGGAACTGTTGGCAGAAATACACAATGGTATGTGCGGCTCACACATTGGATCGAGGGCCCTGGTAGGAAAATCCTTCCAGCAGGGTTTCTCTTGGCCCATAGCCCTCTAGGATGCAACTGAGCTAGTCACCAAGTGTGAAGCCTGCCCGTTCAATTCCAAAAACATTCATCAACCGGCTCAAGCTCTCAAGACTATCACTTTTTCCTGGCCATTCTCAGTCTCGGGGCCCAATATCTTGGGCCCCTTCCCCCGTGCTGCCGAGGGCTTTGAATTATTGTATGTAGCAATCGACAAGTTTACAAAGTGGACCAAGGTGTAACCAGTCAAGAAGGTGACCGCACACTCAGCTATCAAGTTCTTATAAGGATTGGTGTGCCGCTTTGGAGTATCCAGCAGAGTGATTGCCGATAACGGCACCCAGTTTGTGAGCCGCACCTTTATGCAATACATCCAAAGCCTTCGAAGCAAGGTCTCCTTCGCCTGTGTTGCTCATCCATGGAGCAACGGGCAGGCTGAGAGGATGTATGCGGAAGTGCTGTGTGGGCTCAAGACGAGAACTTCCAATAAATTGCGAAAATGTGGCATGAGCTGGATTGATGAGCTGCTCGCGGTTCCTTCGTCCCTCTGGACAACACCAAATCAAGCTACCAGCCATACTCCCTTCTCCCTAGTATATGGGGCGAAAGCAGTGCTCGCAATGGAACTCATATACGGGTCACCTTTAGTACTTGACTACGAAGAAGTAGAGCAAGAGTAGCTATGGCATGACGATGCCGTGCTACTAGAGGAACATCATCTCTGGGACGTTGTTCACGGTGGACGCTACCAGTAAGCCCTACAACACTATCATAGCTGCAGGATTCATGCTCAGAGCCTTGAAGAAGGCGACCTTATCCTTAGGCGCGTTTAGTCTGCCAAGGGTTCTAACAAGTTGACACCAAAGTGGGAAGGCCCTTACCGGGTAGAACAAGTCACCAGACCTGGCGCAGTCCATCTATAGACCGAAGATGGCATCAAAATGCAAAACTCATAGAATATTGATCATCTTTGCAAATTCTACCCGTAAGGCGCGACTGCCAGGCTCAGCCCCCGACAGCCACCTTTTGTACATGCCTTGCTGTTGTGCATGTGACCCTTTGTACAAAGCCAGGCGCAGACCCTGTGCAAAGATAATAAAACAATGTGCTGGCGCC
The DNA here is from genome assembly GCF_002162155.2 of Triticum dicoccoides. NCBI lineage: Eukaryota > Viridiplantae > Streptophyta > Magnoliopsida > Poales > Poaceae > Triticum > Triticum dicoccoides. Next base: position 259,439,661 of record NC_041387.1, read on the forward strand.
GAAGACTTGCATGCATGTTTCATTAAGTATAGTTTTGCTATCATAACCAATCCATTTAAGGGAGGATCATATGATGTTGTTTTCTCCTTTGTACTATCAGCACGCCCCCTGCCACTGATAAGCTCCTCAACGGGAAGACCTGAGAGCATCCTAGCATATCGACCACCGGCGGATCCTTCTTGTCAGAGAAATTGGAAGGGTAGCAAGCAAAGATTAGTTTGCCTCCCCATCCACAAGTACGTAACTATATGAAAAGCTTGTGCATAGAAAAACCTTGTCTCCCAACATCTGTGCTCCCTTCCTTTGGTTCAAAGGCTTAGTTCACTCAGGATGGTTGCATTAGTAATTGGGCAAGGGATTGACGAGGGGACGGTTTCCTTCCATGCTCCTAACCCGTCAGGCCGGGTTCAACGGTAGCAATGGAAGGGGTCGTCAAGATGTACCACCAGAAAACCTTGTTTACTTGGTAGTATTAAGGAGTCATTCCCCAACATGGACATGATACATGCACAACTACCTGGCAGGCATTTATTTTTTCAATAATACAGGGTACAAGGATGGATGGAAGATTAAATAATTTAAAGTGAAGTTTGGTAGTTGCCTACATGTTTTAGACTCAAAAAATATAAGTGCCCTGTAATGCCTTTCTTGTCCCTCACCTCTTAGCAGCTCCGGTGGCAAGTGAAGCGGGCAAAAGGATGCCTGGACAGAAGCCCAACTTGACCCCTTCATGGCCCATGGGACGCAGCTTGACAAGATCAGGAGGGCGGGGACGAAGCCGGAAGGGCGGAAGGAGTGGCCAGGAGATGCCCTGGTCAACACTGCCAGGACCAGAGGAACGCTATAGGAGGGACACCGGCAGGGAAGACGAAGCCAGAGTCCATGAGGAAGCCTGATGGAGTCTTGCTGGAGGATGCGGAGGCATCCACACCCAACACCCCGGCAAATTGCTCTGCCAGGGAGAAGACCAGGTGCAAATGATGGTGATGCCGGTGCCTGACTGACGGTGACAGTGCGTCCGGCCCTCAGCTAGATTTTGATCCATCGTCCTCCTGCTCAGCACCGTCGTCTTTGCCCTTAGTGTCTTCTTCATCACTGTTCCTCGAGGATGAGCTTTCGTCGGCAGTCAAGCTGTCCGCTCAACACCCTAAGCGAGCACCCGAACGCCTGAAGACCTTGATGGAGAGAAGGTCTACCTCCATTAACGTAAAATGGAGGACATGCCCCTCCGCCAAGCTATGGGCACATGAGAAGGTTTCCAGCCGCGGCGAAGAAGCATCATGTGAGGTGCGGGGAATTTAACATCCACCACATGTTGCCATTACAGCAACCCCTCATATGCAGCTTCAACCCATGTTTAACCTCCATTACCCATGCAAAAGGAGTAGGAAGCGGGGGGTCGTGTAGCCTGACGATGAACTCCAGTAGCGTGTCTGAGGGAGTCCTGGATTAGGGGGTCCTTGGATAGCCGGACTATATGCTTATGCCGGACTGATGGACTATGAGGATACAAGATTGAAGACTTCATCCCGTGTCCGGGTGGGACTCTCCTTTGCGTGGAAGGCAAGCTTAGAAACTCGGATATGTAGATTCCCTTCTCTGTAACTGACTCTGTGTAACCCTAGCCCCCTCCGGTGTCTATATATACCGAAGGGTTTAGTCCATACGACAACAACAATCAGAATCATAGGCTAGCTTCTAGGGTTTAGCCTCTACGATCTTGTGGTAGATCAACTCTTGTAATACTCATATCATCTAGATCAATCAAGCAGGAAGTAGGGTATTACCTTCATTGAGAGGGCCCGAACTTGGGTAAACATCGTGTCCCCTGCCTCATATTACCATTAGCCTTACACGTACAGTTCGGGACCCCCTACCCGAGATCCGCCGGTTTTGACACCGACATTGGTGCTTTCATTAAGAGTTCCACTGTGTCATCACCATAAGGCTTGATGTCTCCTTCAATCATCTACAACGACGCGGTCCAGGGTGAGGTTTTCCTCCCCAGACAGATCTTCATATTCGGTGGCTTCGCACTGCGGGCCAACTCGCTTCGCCATCTGGAGCAGATTGATAGCTACGCCCCTGGCCATCAGGTCATATTTGGAAGCCTGAACTACACTGCCGACATTCGCGGAGACTTGATCTTCGACGGATTCAAGCCCATGACAGGTACACCCTATATCCACGATGACAATGACCTCGATCTGCCATCAGACAATGTTCAGGAGATCGCACCTGCAGCTGCCCTGGCTTTAGATCCAGTGCAGACCGTGCCATTCGAGGACGGGAGGATGGACCCCGCCACGGAAGCCGAACACTCAACGGCGATAGAGCCGAACAAAGATTTTACTTCCAATGAGGTTTGTCTCATCAGACCCTCACACTCGTTTCCAGCCATAGGCTCCGAACCGCGTGTATCCGCGCCCATCGGATCTAACTAGGCACCGATCTTGGAGTTCAGCTCCACAGACATATTTCAGCACTCGCCCTTGGGGCGATGTGCTAAGCTCATTAAAATTTCTCTCCTTGTTAGGAGACTCTTGGCCGAACTATGTCTGGCTTGAGTGGGAAGCGAACGACAAAGGAATTTGTTACCCACCCACCACCCACTTAATAGCCACTGTCGACGACTTAATAGACATGCTTGATTTCGACTCTGAAGACATCGACGGGTATGGACGATGATGCCAGAGAAGAACAGGAACCACCGCCCACAGGGCGCTGGACAGCCACCTCATCATATGACACATATATGGTGGAAACACCCAAAGAAAACATAGGCGAGGATCAAAAGGATGCAACGGAGGATAATCCTCTTCAGAAACAGCCGAAGCGCCGACGTCAGCGCCGACGCTCTAAACCACGCCAGGGTAGAAATAGCGATACAGGCACAAGAGACAATAGCACTCCGGATGATGCCGAAGACGAAAACAATCCCGCCCAGCCAAGCTTTGAACAGGCCGGACGGGAGGACAGGCAAGCTAGCCCCGATGAACAAGCAATGAATGAAGACTCGGAGGATGACAATTACATGCCCCTCTCCAAAGATGAGGTGAGCCTCGGCGATGAAGAATTTACCGTGCTTGAGGATCCCGTCGAGCAGGAGCGCTTCAAGCGCCAGCTTATAGCCACTGCACAGAGCCTGAAGAAAAAATAGCAGCAGCTTCAAGCTGATCAAGATCGGCTCACTGATAGATGGACTGGGTCCCAGCGGTCGGGGAATACGGATTCGAGCGCCCAACCAAAAGTTACCCGAGGCGCAAGTTGTTACCTCAACTCGAGGACGAGGCACTAGAGCCTATACTACCAGCGCAGGATGCGGCTGACCGACCACCTCGTTGCCGAGACAAAGTGGCGTATCAATCCGAACACCAGCAGCACCCCATCGCCTAAGAAATAGAAACACAAAGGCCCGGGGCTACATGCATGACCTGCAAGATGAATAGGAAAACAAAGGAGGACAGTCAAGATTGATCTACGGATCACGGGGGCGCGCCGCTACACGTGACGATGACCGCCACGCCGGATATACTAAATACAAATCTGTCCGGGCCCAATACAGTAGACCAGATTCATCCGAACTGCGTCGTGATATAGCCCGGCATAGAGGTGCCGCACACTCCCTATGCTTCACTGACGAAGTAATGGAGCATGAATTCCCAGAAGGGTCTAAACCCGTAAACATCGAACCATATGATGGGACAATAGACCCCGCGGTATGGATTGAAGATTTCCTTCTCCACATTCACATAGCCCGCGGTGATGATTTCCATGCCATCAAGTACCTCCCACTAAAACTCAAGGGACCAGCTCGGCACTGGTGAATAGTCTGCCGGGAAAGTCCATTGGCAGTTGGGAGAACCTGGAGGACGCATTCCTTGACAACTTTCAGGGCACTTATGTGCGACCGTCGGACGCTGATGACTTATGTCACATAACCCAACAGCCTAGAGAGTCAGCCAGGAAATTTTGGACTCGGTCCTTAACTAAAAAGAATCAAATCGTCGACTGTCCGGATGCCGAAGCCCTAGCGGCCTTTAAGCATAACATCCGTGATGAGTGGCTCGACCGACACTTCGGCCAAGAGAAGCCGAAGTCCATGCCAGCCCTTACGACACTCATGACCTACTTTTCTGTGGGCAAGGATAGCTGGTTGGCTCGTAGCAACAGCACATCAAGAAATCCTGGCACTTTAGACACCAGAGATAGCAACGGCAGGCCCCGACGCAACAGACACAAGCATCGCAATAATGGCGATAACATCGAAGACACGACCGTCAATGCCAGATTCAGTGGCTCCAAGTCCGGTCAACGGAAAAAGCCATTTAAAAGAAACAATCTAGGCCCGTCCAGACGGGACCCCCGATAAACCAGCCAACCACACCAACAGAGAATGTTGGGTCTTTAAACAGGCGGGCAAATGCCAAAAACAAGGAAAAGGGGTCGCATAGTGATGACAGCGAGGAGCCCCGGCCACCGAACATAGGGGGACAGAAGAAATTCAACCCCCCCAAGTAAAAATGGTAAACATGATATACGCCACCCATATTCCCAAGCGGGAGCGGAAGCGCACACTAAGGTACGTCTACGCGGTGGAGCCAGTCGCCCCAAAGTTCAACCCATGGTCTTCCTGTCCGATCACCTTTGATCGCTGGGACCATCCGACCAGTATTCGTCATGGCGGCTCAGCCGCATAGTTCCTTGACCCTATTATTGATGGATTCCACCTCAGACGAGTCCTCATGGACGGTGGCAACAGCCTGAACCTGCTTTATCAGGATACAGTGCGCAAAATGGGAATCGATCCCTCAAGGATCAAACCCACCAAAATAACCTTCAAAGGTGTCATACTAGGTGTAGAGGCCTGTTGTACAGGCTCAATCACACTGGAAGTGGTCTTTGGATCCTCGAACAACTTCCGAAGCAAGGAGTTAATCTTCGATATCGTCCCCTTCCGTAGTGGTTACCATCCACTGCTTGGACGAACCACATTCACTCGATTCAATGCGGTGCCACACTATGCCTACCTCAAGCTCAAGATGCCCGGACCTTGTGGTGTTATAGTAGTCAATGGAAATACAGAGCGCTCCCTTCGTACGGGGGAGCACACCTTGGCCCTTGCAGCAAAAGTACAGAGCAGCCTCCTTAGGCAGACCCTCAATTCGGCAATAAAGTCCCCAGACACCGTCAAGCGAGTCCTAACTACTCCGCAACAAGATCTTCCGGCCCGTCCAGAGCTCACCTAGCAATTCGGCCTCCATCCTAGTCCCAATCAGGCGGTGAAATTCGTGCCGCGCGTACATAATTACGCACTTACAATACCATGGGCATAGACGGAGGCATAGCTAGACCGTGGTCCACAATGCGGCTCAACCGCCCTGGGATCCTCATACCTTCACCTTTTTCTTTCTTTCAGGTTCCTCTCTTCTTGAGGCTCTTCCGATAACTTGATCATCGGACCCATCACGGGACGAATACACCAAGGAAGCAAGGAGCTTTGATGTACAAGGGAATCACCAGGTGGTCTCTGCTAACGATCGTGATACCTGTTTTACATACCCACACGCAGCTCGCTCTTGGTTAGGGCATGTCAAATAGCCTATTTTCTTATCACACTACTTGTATACATACACCTTGACGTGTTATTCAAATAACAGTGGAAAATAATTTGCAGCGTCAGCTTATTACTTCATTATTTTTTCCTTGACTATTTATTTATTACAAATCACATCCGTACATTCTGGTACGTTCAGTTCGCCATGGGCTTTAGTGTACCCCATAACACGGCAAGAAAGTCCGAACACTTTTGATAGTGTGGCACACCGAACATATAGCATTATATGCACCAGCTCTGAGTCATGTCATGGGTGAATAGTTGGGTTGCCCGGCTTCTGTGCTTGCTACCCTACGTTCCGCTATATCGGCTAGGGTAGTAAAGGGAGAACTACTATGATTGTGTCCCAGTTCTTCCGGACGAGCACCTCAGTAGAGAATGCCAAAAACTGACTATCATGATGCGGCGAGAGCTGGTCGCTGTTCGAGAGGTTTCAAATCCTTCAAGATTTTTTCTGCTTTGTGCGAGGAATCGGTCTTTGTCCAATTTAGGCGTGTATAGCGCCCCAAGTTCAGCCTTCAGAATACCAGGGGCTACGCCAAAATTTAAAATTATAGAACTTCTATGGCAAAGTGAGGGTGATAAAATTGTTAGTCCGATTGCCTTGTTCGTTGCGCTAGACACCTCCTTAAAGGACCAAAAACTTGGACCAAAAATTTTGGTTTCCCGTTTTATAAGTCTCAATTTGATTGTCCACCATCACATGCTCAGATTTCAAGGTGCATTAATTCATCGCATGCAAGGATTATGAGAAACTTGATCAATGCATGTACTTCATGCATGCATGCATTGCAATAAAGGCATCGGTAAACACAATTCTTTGAGGAAAATGAGCGCATTAATTGAGTGCTTTTCCAAACCACGAAAATTATTCCACCACTCATCATCTACCTTGGTTGGTGAGATTTTTGAATTGAGCCCTATAAACCAAAAAGGAGGTAGTACTATATAGCTAGTTAAATTCTCAACCTAGAATGATGTGCATGCCCCATAAACCGAGATGGAGGAAGTAGTAAAAAAGAGGTGATTTTAGTGAGCGGTAGGCAGGGGAGCATGGCCTGTCATGTGGTCCGATGTGTCATGATGTACCAAGGCGATGTGTGTCCCTCATGAGGCAGAACAATGGTAGAAGCAATACGTGGTTTTCTTGAAGGAGATGATGGCGAAGCGGATTCAGCAAAGTGTGACATAATGGTAGCTTCATCCATCGGGGAAGGTGCGGCATTGTGATTTGACGTCTCATTGCTCATTACTACTACTGGGGCGCTATGACTGGGGTGCGTACCCCTGGTTGTTATGCACTATTATTTGGTGCATGACAAGTATACCCGGTTCCTACATGTCCCACATGTCGGTGAGAGCAAGTACAAAATTCATGAAAGAAAGCGTCTCCACTCTTTTAGTATGACAGAGGAGTACAAGACACGACTTGGTTTTTGCTGCTTCGTGCAATCCATTGGTACAAACCCGGACTAAAAAAGGCGAGGGCGAGACTTTTCCCATGTGACAGGCAGGGGAGTTTGGCATAGTCCGTTTGAGGCAATGATGCATGAAGGGAATCAACCAAATAGGTTGAGCAACATAGTTTTGGGAAAATCTGATTTTACGGAGTACGTACCCACTATGGAGGTAGTATACTTACTACTCCCTCCTTTCAGGTTTATAGGGCAAATCTAAAAAAGTTAGTGTTTCCATTTTGTAAGTCTCAATTCTACTCCCTCCTTTCCGGTTTATAGGGCTCAAATGTGAAATCTCATCAACGAAGGCTTTTTGTGAGTGGAGGAATGTATCTCATACTTTACAAAATTACTCAAATTAAACTCATGCATTAATTTGGATTATTTGCAATGCATGCATGCTTGGCCACTAGATGAGTAGGAACATTACATGCATTGGTGTGTTCCTTTTTAATTCTTGCATGCAAAGACTTAATGCGCCTCGAAAACTAAAAATGAGATGGAGATGAACCTTCTAAATTGGAAAGACAAAGAAGTCGAAATAAGCCCTATAAACTAGAAAGGAGGGAGCACTAGTAGTACCATCACATGTTTGGATTTCGAGGTGCATTAAATCACCCGATGCAAGCAGTATCAAGAGAAAACTCACCAATGCATGTAGAAGTTCACGGAAATTTAGAGGTCATGCATGCATTTGTTGTAATTAATGCATCGGTCAACATAACTTCTTGAGAAAAACGAGTGTACTAATTACTTGTGAAAACTACAGAATTAATTCTACCACTCACTGTCGGTGTCAAAACCGGCGGATCTCGGGTAGGGGTTTCCGATCTGTGCGTCTTAGGCTAATGGTAACAGGAGGCAGGAGACACAATGTTACCCAGGTTTAGGCCCTCTCGATGGAGGTAAAACTCTACTTCCTGCTTGATTGATATTGATAATATGAGTAGTACAAGAGTTGATCTACCACGAGATCGTAGAGGCTAAACCCTAGAAGCTAGCCTATGACGATTATGATTGTGATCATCCCTCTAAGGACTAAACCCTCTGGTTTATATAGACACCGGAGAGGGCTAGGGTTTACATGGAGTTGGTTACAAGGAAGGAAATATAATATTCGGATCACCAAGCTTGTCTTCCACGCAAAGGAGAGTCCCATCCGGACATGGGACGGAGTCTTGAGTCTTGTATCTTCATGGTCCAACAGTTCGGCCAAAGTATATAGTCCGGCTGTCCGGATACCACCTAATACAGGACTCCCTCAGTAGCCCCTGAACCAGGCTTCACTGACGATGAGTCCGGCGCGCAGTTTGTCTTCGGCATTGCAAGGCGGGTTACTTCTCCGAACATTCCTAAATAATTATCGAACACTTGTGTCATGTCTGGATCTGCAATATGATCTTCATACACCACCATAAAGAGAATGATATTTCACAAATATAATATGCTGACAACTTCAAACAAAGTGACGTGACACTATGGTTGGGTCGTTATTCGAATCGTTTTCCCACAACCAGCCATAGCGCATATTGCGAGGCGGTTTCCTTGGCACATCTTGTCACAGCAGAGATCATGTCCCCTTATTACAGGATTTCCATCAATATGGGTATGGGTAACCCAACCACGCAGTCAATCTTGGCGTTTGGGAAATAAGCGATTCTCAACGGGAAAGTGGGGAGGCGCACCATTTTTGCTGCCTCTATAAAGGGGTAAGGATTCCCCATTTTCACCCATGCCTTCTTCCTCCTCTGCTTATCCGTTCCCACATCCTCGAGGTCCAGCGCCCTGGTTCACGCTTTCTCTGTACAGCCAAACATGTCCGGAGCAGGAGGGAAGTGGGTGGCCTCCACCGTGAAGGAGGAGCATATTGCGAAGCTCCGGGCGGCCGGGTACTTGGCCGCAGACATCGCGCATCGGCTGCCAGACAAAGGGTAGGTCACTCCAACTCCGGAACCCCATGAGAGGGTCCTATTTCTCGCCCACTTCATCCGTGGACTGGGATTTCCACTTCATACCTTCGTCCGCGGGCTCATGTTCTACTACGGGCTTGATTTCCATGATCTAGCCCCAAATTTCGTCCTCAACATCTCGGCATTTATCATCGTGTGCGAGGCCTTCCTCCACATGAGGCCTCACTTCGGCATGTGGCTACGAATCTTTTGCGTGAAGGCGAAGATCGTGAGCGGCCAGCAAGCAGAGTGCGGAGGTGCCATGGTGGGCAAGATGCCCCACGTCACGTGGCTTGACGGCTCCTTCGCGGAGACCATGAAAGGGTGGCAATTGGGGTGGTTCTACATCACCGAGTCGCGTGACGCCAACTGGTCGGCAGCCCCCGAATTTTGATCCGGAATCCCCATGCGGCTCACCTCCTGGGAAAAGAAGGGCCTGGCCTGGGGCGAACCTGCAGAGCTGACCGGACTCCAGAACTGCATCAAGAATATGAAGGACAAGAAAATCAAGCTTGTCAACGTGGTCCAGGTCATGCTTGTCCGTCGGATTCTTCCGTGCCAAAGACGGGCTTTTAATCTGTGGGAGTTTGTCCCGACCGAACACCAGACGCTTCAAAAGCTCTACGGCATGACGCACAAGGGCGCCTGGAAGGCGCTGTTCAAGGCCTCCGAAGTACCTCCTACATCCGAGGATCGCGGACTTCACGCCGCGCGACTCCCCTGTCCGGTGAGTTTTCTGACTACCACCGGATTCAGTTCTTCCCAATCTACTCATGGGGGAATCATAAATCATTGCGCGTATTTGATCAGGAATATGTGGAGATAGTGGAGCGGATTGACTGTCTGGCCCCACTGCTAGAAGGTCCAGCAGATGCTCTCCTGATGGAGATGCTAGTCCCGGCGCCCTACAAGGCTTTGGAAAAGAAGGTCGAAAAGAAGGCCCCGGGGACCAGGAAGGGTCTCCGGCGTAAGGTCGCACCGGACGCCTCGTCCGAAGACGACGAGGCACACTCCTCCCCCGAAGGGGAGGAAGAAGAGGAAGGGGCCGCCCCATCCGGAGAGGAGGAGGGGCCTAAGAAGGCGGCCCCGGGGACCAAGAAGGGCCCCCGTCGTAAGGCCGTCCTACCATCGTCGTCCGAAGAGGACGAGGTGGATTCCCCCCGTGGAGGCGGGGGGAAACATGAAGAAACTCTGCCTCCCCGCACTGGGGAGGAGAAGAAGAGGAAAGCCGCCCCGGAGGGGGAAGCTAGGACGCCCAAGAAGGGAAAGGCGTCCCTTCCAGATTACTCCACCACTGCCGCCTATAGCGAGGAGGAGTGGCTGCCCATGGGGAAGCCCCTAGTAAGATCGTAAGTATCTGCACCCTATTGTATTTTAGTGCGACTTCGCTTCATAGTCTTGTTATAACGCCGAACATGTATGCAGTCCGGCCAGGGTCCATCCTGAGGTATCATCTTCAGATGGGTCCTTGAGTGATTCAGCGATGAACTCACTCCCGATGGCCACTACTCCTCGGCCTGTGGATGACACAGAGGTGTTGTCCCAAAGGCTCCCAGAGCAGGGGGAGGTTACTCTGGAGACGCCCCAAGGCGGAATTCCAGACGCCGGGCACATGGGGTACAAGATCCCCGCGGATCGTGCCGATGAGAGCCGCAGCAAGCCGGGCTCTAAGCCGGATACTATGCCGGAACCTTCGATGGTTATGGATTCAGGCAGGCGGCCCCTCGCTAGGGAGGGTGAGCCGTCCGTGCCGATGACTTCCGTTACGCCAGAGGCATCGATAGTTTGCTAGAAGCGCTTCGTGGCGCTTTCATGGATGAAGAGCACCATACTCTTATGAGTGTGGTGATTCAGAAGGTTCTGTCTGCCAAGAGCAGACTAACCGAAGCCTGCACCAGCCTCTTGGCAGGCTTTGAGGCAAGTAATAAAAATGTGTGAAATTATCACCCGATAGGTAGTAGCCCCTGATACTCTATTTGGTGTTCAGAACAGAAAGCCAAACGGAGGGTCAATTATAATCCGCAAGAGTCTAATAGTAGGTGTGCATGTGAATAAGCAGGTTGTGCTGCTTGCCGCTGCTTCCCGCATGGCTGAGGTCGCCGGACTTAAACGGGATCTGCAGTAGGTACAAGGAGAGCTCGGCCTCACGAAGAGGCAGCTCGAAGAGAACAAATGTGAGTGACACCCCGTTTGCATAATTGTAAAGAATAGACAAAAATTGGTGATTCTAACGACAAAGCCTTGTGACTTTGTGATAGGGGCCACTACCGAAGTAGCGTCTCCGAAGAAAGTGCTATCCGAGGCCGAAGACAAGGCTGCCCTAGAGCGCAAGGATCGCGAAAAGCAAGGTGCTAGAGTGGGCGAGGTACAGTAAGAGCTCCAGGAATTCGACAAGAAATTCGAGTCCTTGGAGCACGATCTCAAGATGAAAGAGTCTGATCTTGCGAAGGCCCTTGCAAGTATGAAACACACCAAGGCCGAAGCCGAAAAGGCACAGCAGGAAATCCGGGCAGCCAAGAAGATAGCAGCGGGTAAGACATTCTTTATGCAAAGCAAGCATGTGGAGGAGAAATTTCTTTTACTTACCCGAATTCGGAGCTCTCCAGGGGCATTCGCAGATCTACCACATAGCGTATGTGATGCTGCGGAGTTCTACCGTGCCGAGGAAGGGAGCTCAACAGAGAAGCTGTTCTGGTCCCAGTATGCTGGAGCCGAACACCCAGTGCCTCTGAGTGACCAACTGAAGCAGTTGGTTGAACTCCACAGGGCGTCCGAAGTGGCTATGAAGGATTTCATAGTCCGGATGTGGCTTGATGAGCCATTGCCCGCCAGCTACTTTGGCCTAATAAAGCGGATGGTAAATGCCTATCCGCGGCTTGAGGTGATCAAGCGATCCGTTTGCATTGAGGGTGCCTGCCGGGCCTTTGCCCGTGCGAAGGTGCACTGAGGCAAGCTGGATGCGGAGAAGCTGGTGAAGGACGGGCCGCCGGATGGCAAGGAGCATCACTGTCCTGAAAAATACTATGATGGCGTTATGAAGGGCGCTCGTCTCATGGACGATGAATGTACCAAGGACACGATCCTTGAGTAAATGTACTTATGTCGTTGTTGTAATATAAAGATGAAGCTACTTGCGCTATATAGCACGTTCGATTTACAATATTACCTTCTGTGCAGCTGTTTAAACAACATTCTGAAAGTAGGTCAGTCGTCGGCTTCCTCCCCCACGTAAATAGTACCGGGGTGTTCCTGGAAAAACCCAGACACTCTTTATCAAAATTTTTGGTCCCTTAAGTAGGTGTCTGGCGCAGCGAACAAGGCAATCGGACTATGCGGCTTTATAACTTTCACTTAGCCATAGAAGTCTATAATTTTAAATTTCGGCGAAGCCCCTAGAATTCGGAAAGCCGAATCGGGGCGCTATATACACCTAAATCAGACGAAGCTGATTCTTCGCCTAAAGCGGAAAAAATCTTTAAGGATTTTAAGACCTCTCGAATAGCGACCAGCTCTCTCTGCATGATGCCGATCAGTTTTCGGCTTTCTCTACTGAGGTGCTCATCTAGAAGAACTGGGACACAATCGCAGTAGTTCTCCCTGCGCTACCTTAGCCGATATAACAGAACGTAAGGTACCAAAACAAGGGAGCCGGGCAAACCCAACTATTGACCCAAGACATGATTCGGAGCTGATGCATATAGTGCTATAAGTTCGGGGTGCCGCGCTGTTGAAAGTGTTCGGACTTGTCTTGTCATATTATGGGGCGCCATAAGAAGTCCCTGGCAAACTGAACGTACCAAGGTGTATGGTTGCAATATTAAGTAAACATTTATAGGAAAAATGTGCAAACAACAATAATAAGCTGACGCTATATATTATCTACCATTGATGAATAATACGTTTAAGCGTATGTTTACAATGAGTGCGTTTAAGCAGAAGTAAATAGGAGACATGTCCTATCCAAGGGTGGGCTGCATGTAGGTATATAAAACAGGTATAAAGATCGTGAACAGATTCCACCTGGGTATTTCCTTTGTGCGCAAAGCCTGTTGGCTCCTTGGTTTTTTCTTCTGTGTAAGTCCGACAATCGGGCTCTTCTGAAGAGGCTGCCCTAAAACAGTGTCCTGAAAGATAAAGGGGGGTTATTAAAGTATGTTGCGGTTATACCGCATTGTTGACTGAGTCGCTGTTGAGCCTCCGCCTATGCCCACAGTATTTTGAGTACGTAATTGTGTACGCGCGGCACGAATGCTGCTTTGATGGGGCTTGAGCGGAGGTCGGACTGCTAGTCCCACTCTTGGCATGCCTGACGATCCTGTTGCGGGGTGCTTCGGACTCGCTTGACGGTGTTCGAGGTTGTCGTCGCCGGATTGGTGGTTTGTTGAAGAAGGCCGCATTGTACTTCCGCCGTGAGGGCTGTAGTATGTTCTTCTGTACGGAGAGAGCGGTCCATGTTTCCGTTGACTGTTATGACCCCGCGAGGTCCTGGCATCTTGAGCTTGAGCTTTGCATAGTGTCATACCGCATTGAATTTAGCAAATTCGGTTCGTCCAAGCAGTGTGTGGTAACCACTACGGAAAGGGACAATATCGAAGATTAACTCTTTGCTTCGGAAGTTATCCGGAGATCCGAAGACCACTTCCAATGTTATAGAGCCCGTGCAACAGGCCTCTACTCCTGGAATTACACCTTTAAAGGTGGTTTTGGTGAGCTTGATCCATGAAGGGTCGATGCCCATTTTGTGCACTATGTCCTGATAAAGCAGGTTCACGCTGCTACCACCGTCCATAAGGACTCGTGTGAGGTGGAATCCGTTGATGATTGGGTCTAGGACCAATGCGGCTGAACCGCCGTGACGGATGCTGGTAGGGTGGTCCCTACGATCAAAGGTGATCGGACAGGCTGACCATGGGTTGAATTTTGGGGTGACTGGCTCCATCGCATAGACGTCCCATAGTGCTCGCTTCCATTCCCATTTGGGAATGTGGGTGGCGTAGATCATGTTGACCGTTTTTACCTAGGGGGAAACTTCTTCTGTCCCCCCATGTTCGGATGCCGGGGCTCCTCGTCATCATCGTTGTGCAGCCCCTTGTCCTTGTTTTCAGCGTTTATTTTTCTGGCCTGTTTGAATACCCAACATTCTCTATTAGTGTGGTTTGCTGGCTTGTCCGGGGTGCCATGAATTTGGCACGAGCATTCGAGTATGCGGTCCAGACTGGACAGTCCTTGATTGTTTCTTTTGAACGCCTTTTTCCGCTGACCGAATTTGGATCCGCTGAATCCGGCGTTGACTGCCGTGTCTTTAGTGTTGTCGCCGTTGTTCCGTTGCTTATGTCTGTTGTGCCATGGCTTTCCATTATTGTCGCGGACATCCGAGGTGCCGGAATGTGGCGTGGTGCTACTGCGAGCTAACCAGCTATCTTCGCCTGCACAGAAGCGGGTCATCAGTGTTGTGAGGGCCGCCATGGACTTGGGTTTTTCCTGGCTGAGGTGTCGGGCGAGCCACTCATCGCAGATATTATGCTTAAAGGCCGCCATGTCTTTGATGTCCGGACAGTCGACTATTTGGTTCTTTTTAGTTAGGAATCGAGTCCAGAATTTCCTGGCTGACTCTCCGGGCTGTTGAGTAATGTGGCCCAAATCATCGGCGTCCGGTGGTCGCACGTATGTGCCCTGGAAGTTGTCGAGGAACGCGTCTTCCAGGTTTTCCGAATTGCCAATGGAATTTGCCGGCAGGCTGTTTAGCCAGTGTCGGGTTGGTCCTTTGAGCTTAAGGGGAAGATATTTGATGGCGTGTAGATCGTCTCCACGGGCCATGTGAATGTGGAGAAGGAAATCTTTGATCCATATTGCGGGGTCTGTTGTGCCATCGTATGATTCGATCTTTATTGGTTTGAACCCTTCTGGGAATTCATGATCCATCACTTCGTCAGTGAAGCAGAGGGGGTGTGTGGTGCCTGTATGCCGGGCTATGTGGCTACGCAGTTCGAATGAGTCTGGGTGGCTGTATTCGGCCCGGCCGGACTAGTTCATAGTGTATCCGGTGTGACGATCATCGTCGCGTTTTGGGGCGCGCTCCCGTGATCCGAAGATCGATCTTGGCTCTCCTGCTTTGTTTTCCAGTATATCTTGCATGTCTTGCCTATTGCCCAGGGCCGTAGTGTATTGGAGTGGGGGTGTGGGCTGGTATTCGGGCTGGTATGCCGTTTTGTCTGGGCCACGAGGTGGCCGGTCAGCCGTCTGGCGCTCGAGTCTGTATTCCTCCACTGCCAGGACTTCAGTCCATCTATATATGAGCAGGTCTTGATCAGCTTGGAGCTGCTGCTGCTTCTTTTTCAGGCTCCTCGCGGTGGCCATAAGCTGGCGCTTGAAGCGCTCCTACTCCACGGGGTCCTCAGGTACGCCGAACTTGTCGTCGCCGAGGCTAATCTCGAGGTCTACATTTTGTAGTTGTCCTCCTCCGGATATCCGTCCGTCGCTTGTTCGTCTGGGCTGACCTGCCCGTCTTCCTGCTCGGCCTGCTAGAAGGCAGGCTGGTCAGGGTTGTATTCATCTTCGGCACCATCTGGATTGTTTTCGTCTCCTATGTCGGTACTGCTGTGGCGGGGCTTGGAGCGGCGCCGACGAGGCCCATGCTTTGCTTTCTTCCCTGAGGGGTTATCCTCCGCTCCCTCATCGCCATTGGTTTCCTTCGGACTATCCACCACACATATATCATATGAGGAGGTGGCTATCCACCGCCCCGTGAGCGGTGGTTCCTGTTCTTCTCCTACATCATCGTCCATACCGTCGATGTCTTTGGAGTCGAAGTCAAGCACGTCGGTTAAATCATTGACCGTCGCAATGAAGTGGGTGGTGGGTGGGCAACGAATTCCTTCGTCGCCTGCTTCCCACTCGAGCCGAACATAGTTTCGCCAAGAGTCTCCTAACAAAGAGAGAGATTTTAACGAGTTCAGCACATCGCCAAAGGGCGAGTGCTGGAAGATATCCGTAGCGATGAACTCCATTACCGGAGCCCAACCAGGTTCGGCGGGCTCGCGAGCGCGCGGACTGGGACCTACAGCCGGACACGAGTCCGGGGGTCCGGTGTCACAGGCTTCTTTGGAGGTGAGGCCTATGTTCAACTCTACCGCCTATGAGTGTGCAGCCTGCGGGATGGGGTCCATCTACCCATCCTTGCTCAACGCAATCTGCTCCGGATTTATGTCCGGAGCTACTGCAGGGGTGATATCCCGAGCATTGTCCGACAACAGGTCTAAGCCGTGCTCATCGTGATTGTCCGACGCTCCTGGCGCAGGCCCGAACCCATTGAAGATCAAGTCTCCGCGGATATCGGCCGTGTAGTTTAGATTTCCGAACCTGACCTGGTGGCCAGGGGCATAGCCGTCGATCTTCTCCAGTTGGCCAAGCGAATTGGCCCGCGGTGCGAAGCCGCCGAACACGAAGATCTGTCCGGGAGAAAAGTATCACCCTGGACCGTGTTGTTGACGATTGAAGGAGCCATCAAGCCTTGCAGCGACGACACAGACAATGAAAGCACCAATGTCGGTGTCAAAACTGGCGGATCTCGGGTTGGGGGTCCCGATCTGTACGTCTTAGGCTAATGGTAACAGGAGGCAGGGGACACAATGTTTACCCAGGTTTGTGCCCTCTCGATGGAGTTAAAACCCTACTTCCTGCTTGATTGATATTGATGTATGAGTAGTACAAGAGTTGATCTACCACGAGATCGTAGAGGCTAAATCCTAGAAGCTAGCCTATGATGATTATGATTGTGATCGTCCCTCTAAGGACTAAACCCTCCAGTTTATATAGACACCGGAGAGGGCTAGGGTTTACATGGAGTTGGTTACAAGGAAGGAAATACAATATCTGGATCGCCAAGCTTGTCTTCCACGCAAAGGAGGGTCCCATCCGGACACGGCATAGAGTCTTGAGTCTTGTATCTTCATGGTCCAACAGTCCGGCCAAAGTATATAGTCCGGCTGTCCGGGTACCCCCTAATTCAGGACTCCCTCACTCACCGTCTTCCTTGGTTGGAGAGATTTTGAAATTGAGCCATAGACCAGGAAGGAGGGAGTAGTAACATAGCCTAGGGTAGCTTGTTGCACCACAGACTCCAAGGAAATTGCTGTAGTACTACTCCTATGTACCACTGCACTACTCCTACTACTAAAAGACATATATTTCAAACAATATGATAATCTCTCTAACCAAGGTAGTGACAAGGAGAACAGAGGGAGTAGTAAAATTTTCTCCTCGTCCTGCGAGCCACCATGGGCGTAGGTGAGGGAGCAGGCTTAGGCGTAGTAAGAAAGCTTCACCTCGTGCTGCGACTCTGCGAGCCACCACACCAGTTGGCGGTGGAGATGGCGTACTAAGCAAGCTTTCCTCGTTCTGCGAGTTGACCGGACACATCAAAAGTAATAAGTACAGAGCATCTCAAGTGTATAAGGCCTTGCCTCTAAGGTAGGCCCCACATGGTTTGCCTCTTACCAGATGAAAAAACCACAATGTATAGAGACTCTGACCAGCCTCTAAGGTGGGCCCTAGCTGATATTTAAAAAGTATTGATTAGCAACACATTTGTCCAATCAGTACTATTTCTCTTATACTCATACTTTCTTATGCTTCCTAAGGCTGACAATTGGGACCAGATGGATTGTTACATTGTTAGAGGAAGCCTCTAAGGTTAGACGTGATGCCCTAAGCCTCTAAGCCTCTAAGAGCAGAGAGGGCTTAGAGGAAACAAAAAGTAGACATTGTGGATGCCCTAAGTGCCTACTTTCCAGTCTATGTGACTCAATTTGAAATCCACAATGCATCCATAATAGATGTTGACTGGTGCAATAAGTTTGTTACTTCCATAGTTCGCAAAAGTACTGAGCATGTGAGATGGTGAACAGAGGGAGTACAATACCATTAGTACTACAGTTCCTTTGTAAGGGTTGTAGTAGTCCCTCCCATTCACATGTTCCCATTTTAGGCTTTAGTAAAAATGTTGCACGCAAGGATTAAGAGAAAGCTCGGCAATGCATGTACTCTCTCAATCCATATAGGGTATAAAATTCATTTTGGAGGCTAACTTTGACCACATGTTAGAGAAATAATATGACATCCAACTTAAACAAATCTTACCATCAACTCCGTACGTGGTCTTATACTGCTAACACATGCATGCGTTGCAATTAATATGTAGATACAGTAGTAAACACTCACTATCTATTAGGAGTAGTACTAGTAGTACTCTACACTACTTCTACTATGAGGCCATCCAACTGTGTCCCGATATAGAAGACCGTAGACACCGATTATTCGTTCATATTTAAATTTGTTTTCACATGGCAAAAAATCCATGAAAACAATACATGGCAAAAATTCATGTCGAACGAGGGATTGGAATGTGCTGTGAGGGGTGGGGCTGTGAGGGGCTGTTTGGATCTTTCCCGGGGTAACCAAAATATTGGCGACCCTTTTTTCCACCTGTGCCTTTGCAACTGATGAACGAGGAAGAGCTCGAGTGCTCATGCATCCTCCAGCGCGCGTGTTGGAGACGAGCTCGCACGAGCTGCGCTTTTTTGTCCCACCACGCCACCCGAGCCAGCCGCAGACCAACTGGCGACCCACAAATTCTACCATCAAACTGTAGCCGCACACATTTTGACAACAACTGAACCAACCAGACACAATTCGTGCAAACACGGTGATATTTCATATAAACAATGACGGAATTCATATAAAATACTGAATTTTCAATCAAAGATGATGGATTTCATTACATTCAAATCAACCAAGCGGTGCTAGTCCTAAGCAACACAGGTATAATAGTACCTAGCCTAAATGGTCGCCCGCCAAACATTTCTCTTCCTCATGTCCGGCAGCACGATCACTGGACTCCCGGGAGCCCCGGAGGTATATGCTTCAGTGCAAAGGATGGCTTGTTTCCCCACCGCTCAACACACATCGTTGGTTGATGCCCAAGATGGAGTAGGAAGGAGGCTTCTCCTCTTCCACTGAGCCCATGTAGGGTCGACGAAGGTCCTCACAACAAACGGATCTGGCAAGACACCTCCTGTGTACACCGGCATCGCCTCCGCGGTGGCCTCCCGTGTTCTACTTCTCCTCGATGATGGCGGCGTACACGAAGGCGCTGGCCTCCGACTCGTCGCTCTCTATGCACCCGGCTTCTGTCTCTGCTTGCATGGCATGGCCGCAGGCATGGGAGTCTCGGCCACAAAAATGGGAGACACGGTCATAGACACGGGAGGCACGGTACGAGACGGCGGTGTGGACGGCAACGATGATGCCCGTGCTCCCCGCCGTGTCATGGTGGAGTAGATCACCGCTCCTCGTCTCGCCTGGAGCAGCGAGTTGATGAAGCACGCGCCGACTTGGGGCAGGCTCGGCAGGCCAACCAGCCGGCTTGGATGTCGGATAAATATTCTTTGTAAGCCATTGTAAGAGTGGAAAAAATGGTGAAGGAGATAGGGAGCGGCGGGTGTGTGCGATTCTTTGCCGGCATCCCTTGTTTAAATAGGATATTAAATAGACGGAAGACGGGAGGTGCTCGGCCAGTGTTGCGTTTAATGTCGGCCCGGTCATGAACGGACGTGTGTCCACAGTGGGTTTCTCGGCTTCCACATGGGTTCCATGGAGCCGTTTGAATGCGGCAAGGGGGCGTGTTCATCTAGGCGTGCAGCAAGCGACGCCCTCGACTCTGACGTATGACACTGCGCCGTTCCTCCACTGATGTGTGGGTTTGTTGGGTACCTGGCTTGCATATCCTTGACACAACAAAGGAAGCACAGGGCGGAGGAAGTTTTGGTGGGCCACGGCGGTCAGAGGCGGGCATTTCATAAGCTGATGATTGTTTCTTGAGTGTGACATCATCTGTTTCATGTAGATAAGCCTACTATATAATGTAAGAGAATTTAAAAAAATTCATAGATACGTTGAAAGCCTGTTTGATACGTTGTGATTCACAAAGACTGCTGCAAACATCAATGTTCTGTATCACAGATAAGATTGATTAATACCCATAAAAATCCATGTCCTTAACAAAGGGTGCATGCACGTATAGGTTGCGCATGTGTCTTGTGTCGTGTGCTGTGTGCATGCAGGCGTGTGAGTGTTGCGTGCGTGCATGTGTACGTTTCCGTGTTTCATGCATGTGTGCATGCGTGCGTGTGTTCCTGAGTGCATGTGTATGTGTCAGTGTTGCACGCCTGCATGCGTGCGTCTGTTCGTGCGAGTGTTGTGTGTGTGCATGTGTACATGCGGGGTGAGGCTACACGTCATTCCACTGACTTTTTCTTCTCTAGTCAGTCGATTTCCACCCGTTGGGTACGAAATCAAGGGCCTGCAGTCCATCTTCAACCTCCACCCCCTGAGCCGCCAACCACCACCGGCTAAACCGCCGGCCCCCGCCGCACCGCCCTCCCCGAAGCCACTCCCCACCATCGGTCCACCGGCGCGCAAGCCATCCCTCTAGACCCCCTCGCGCCGAGCTTTTTCTCCAGAGATCCCCACGCCACCGCCCTACCACCGTGCCCCCCACCATCGGCGACCACCGCCCACACCATGAACCGTAAGATAGATAGTGGGGTACCTCTCCGGCGAGCCCCCCTCCCCACTACGGATGGTTCTTGCTTAACTTCAGCGAGCCCCACCCCCTGAAAATCGATGAACCCTAATGTCGATTCAGTCGACTGAAGTGTAGCTAAATCGGTATGTGTGAGTATTGCATGCATTCATGCAAGCACTGGGCGTGTTTGTGCGCATGTGTGATGAGTTTGTATTCACCACAGTGGCTTCTGCGTGCGTGCAATTAAAACGGCCATCTCGGCATACCAGCACAAGGCAATCCTTGTCCGCTGTGGTTAGGGGGCGTGGGCTACCAACCAGAGGTCTCACGACTTTGAAAACCCACCGACCACTAATTTATATGTGCTGAAGGGTGGGCCCCATGGTAATGTGCGCTGCTGAATCTGACCATTTGACTGGTCAATTGATCGTGTCATCAACAAATTACGGAGCTGTATGGTGAGCCAGTGACCGTCTGATCACCATAAAATGTATTTTATTAACACTGTATAGAGTCAAACTACCATTTCTTTCTTTCATATGCGCTGATAGGTGGTCCCCACGGTTACGCTCACTGATGGTGCACCACTAGATGTGCCAGATGGAACGTTTGACTAGTCAGTTGATCATGTCATCAAAAAATACAGAGTTGTATAGGTGCGCCAGTGACCGTATAATCAAGACATGTATTTTTTTAACACAGTACAAACGCAAGCGCTCATGTATACACGCAAACACTAACCGCTATAAGCGCACACATGCAGACCCAACCCCTATGAGCACCTTAAAGAGAGTGAGCCAGCATATGACCTTGAGATTTTACAAAGTCACCATAGGTGCATCTTAGTCGAGGGGAACGTCTCCTCCCGCTGAACGCACATTGCCGGAAAATACTGAAATTAATCCAGGATAAATGCGAGCACCGGGACTATAACCCTGGTGGGCTGGGGAAACCTTTGTCTTCCTAACCATCCAACCACATGTTGGTTAGCACCACAAAGTGTATATGGTGATCGTGAAGAGCTTATTCTGAAGTCTAGTGACCATATCGTGCTTTCGCTTCAAATACAATGACCGTAAGTGTCATCAACAAAATACGGAGCACGCATCAAATACAATGTCTGTCAGTGTGATTTACAAAACACGCAGACGTATCGTGAGTTGGATACCGTATGATCACCACGAGAGTGTGTACGGTGACTGTAATGAGGATATTCTGAAGTCCAGTGACCATATAGTGCTTTCGTTTGAAATACAGTGACTGTCATTCATGAATGTGTCAGGGGCATGAATGTGTCTGTACATGAATGTGGTGTATAAAGAGGGGGTGCCCGGTGTAGAAAAGGAGAGATATGCCCTTCATTTATCTTTCCCATGACTAATATTTTAGGAGAAAATATAAACATTCACAATGCGGAACAAATATTATTGGACGCACCATGCAATTAACTTTCATGTATAACATTGTACTATTGTATATGCTTATTTTGCTAGTGGCCGATTGCGTGTGAGTGTGGTGGGCACATTATTTCTAGTTGTGGTGGGTCAACGTGAGGACTCATGGGTCGGGTCCATCCTATGCCACATAGGTTGGACTAAGACGAATTATACGAAGACCCATGTCGAGGACTCGGTGTACAAGACAAAGCTACTAGAGTCGTTGAGGACTCTATCCCCACTGATGATAAGCCGACTATATGTGATTTGTAACCCTAGGCCCCGAGTATGTTATAGAAGCATGTGGGCTAGTTCGTCCATAGTATACACACACGCGCACAATGCCTGGTATTCACATGTACTTTGTACACATCCCTATCACAAATATACAGTACCGAGAGTAGGCTTTTTCCTCAACTGCAAGGGCTCGGACTTGGGTAAAACTTTGCCTCGTATTACCATCCAACCTAACAGTCAACGATATCCTACTGAATGATCTGATGGAATCATATCGACGAACTACTAAGAGAGAGGTGTGTATGTGGGGGGGCAATGTGTTTCGGATTTAGGGATCTGGCAACCCTTGAGAGGTTTGAACTCTGGGGTGCGTGCCGAGATCTTAACCTGCCCAACCTACCTACTCGTGATCCTCCTAGCCTAGCGCGTCGAGCTCAAAGGGACACAAAGACACAAAGATTTATACTGGTTCGGGCCACCATTGTGGTGTAATACCCTAATCTAGTGTGGTTTCGTGGATTGCCTCGAGGGGCTATGGATGAACTAGTACAGTGGATGAACAAGCCTCAGGAGGTGAGGTGTTCTTGAGCTGGTGTGGTGTTCTACCTGTTGTGATTTTGGTCCCCTTCTATGGTGGTGGCTAAGTCCTATATATAGTTGCCTTGGTCCTCTTCCCAAATATGAGCGGGATGGGATCCCACAACGGCGGGATTTGAATGGGGACAAGAAGTACAGTATATCCTGACAAAAGTAGTCTTCGCCTGCGAAAAGCCTCTGGTCGTGACGCGGCGGTGAGCTCGGTGATGACCTCCGTCCTGCCGTCCTAGCGATCTTGGTCTTGTTGCACTAGAATGGAAACCTTTGGCTGATTCCTCGGGACTCCGCTCCTGTGGCTTGCCTCCATTGCACCGAAGAGGAAACCTGCGCTCTGCACTCGCCTGGCGCCCGCCTGGTGCCCGCCTGGCCTTGGTCGTCATGGCTCACGGTAGTCGAGCCTCGTGACGTACTTTAATAGAACTCTCTACCCCTCAGGAGCCCTCTTGAGGAGGCCACCTCCTTCGGAGGTCTTGGCGTCGTCCTCCTCGCGAGGCTTGGCCCCTCGCGAGGGCGCGGTGTTGGTGTTGAAGCTGGGTCGTACTAGGCCGTCGATGGAGTCATGTGGTGGGCCGTAGGCAGGCAGGACTGGATACCCCCAAGTCTAGGACGCCGACAGTAGCGCCCAAGGCATGCTCGGGCTTGGCTTCTAGGAGAAACCAGAGGGCAAGTGCGGAGCGTCGCAGGCCCTAACTGCCCGCGGCCTTCATGACGTGTGCCGATTGATTCGACGTGGGCGACTCCGCTTCCCCACACTGCCTCGGCAACTGCTCGACTTGACTGGTCGATGCGGCATGCAGTAGGTCATGATGGCACGAGGTCGTGGAGGCCGGAGGTTGGCCTCCCTTGGCTATAAATGTGAGGGCGGGGCAGAACCCCGCATCCATCTTTCTTTCATCTTGCTCCGGCCTGCTTCTCTCCTCTCTGTCTTGCTCCCATGGCGTCACCGAAGAGGTTTTCAGCGGCCGAGAAGGGGAAGGCCTCCATGGAGGGGCCAACCTCTCCTCCTCGCAAAAGGGGCCGTGGCCGTCCCCGCAAGCATCCTCCGGTCCCTCCTACAGCATCCAGGGGGCACAGGAGCGCGCCCCCCAGAGGCAGCGTTGCTCTAGGCACCCGCGATGGCACCTCCTCTCGCGGCAGGGGCCACCGGCTTCGAAGCAGCCCCCATGATGAAGGGACGCGCGCCGTGATCATGCGCCCACCTCGACCGTGCTTTTCCTCACTGGAGGTGCTCCCTGAGTTCGTGGTGTGGTCGGAGAGCCCTGCTGGCAACTCGCTCCGGCTCCCACACTTCTTCTCCGGTGAGCTTCCTTCTTCAAGGCTTAATGGCCTCTCGCTGCAGACTAATGGGTGCTACAACAGAGCTTCGTGGGTTGGTACCGTGGTCTCCGCCTCTGGCAGCGTGGTGCTGACCTGTGGCTGGCAGACCTTTGCCCGCGCGCGTGGCCTGGGAGGAAGGTGCACCCTCCACTTCAAGTACGATGGCCTGGCGACCCTCTATGTGATGGTGTTCAGGTGGGACGGCTACCGCGTGGGGTGCTGCCCGGAGGACAGCAGCGACGACGATGGTGGTGATGGCGAGCTTGGCCTTGGCGACGCGTGCTCCTCCTCCTGTGACGGCGGCTCTTCCTCGAACGAGAGCTCGAGCAGCGGTGCCTACGACCGGCCCCCGCGTCATCGTGCTCGTGTCGAGGACGCCGGTGGTTATTCCCGACAAGAAGCTGGGGGACGATGAACTTGGACTGAAGGCCGGTGGCCCCAAATCTCTTATGGAACAACTGGTGGAGCACCGGGCTACCTTGAGGCGCTGCTTGAGGATGTGGCACTGGTGTCAAGCTTTTATGCCTTTGGGACCTCTTTGTTTTGCTTTTCCCTTCTCCTGCAATCCAAAAAAGACAGAAGAATGTACCCTGCGGGGGCGTGTAATGAACGGTTGTTGTTATGCCTTTTTATGTTATACCTTAGGTACTTGACAGAACCCCCAGGAGGTACGCCCTTTGCCCTCAAGAGCTGCGGCAGGGCAGAGCTATCCTTTGAAGGAAGAGAAAATTTGTCGAGCGACTTCCTCCCCCTTACGTGAGCCCCCTGCCATAGGTTAGCTTGGACCTGATGCACCGCGTCATGCTGCCCGGGGGCACAGACATGAGGGATGCTGGCGCTAGTGGACACGATCGAGGGCTCCTCGCGAGGATGAAGCCGAAACAATGGGGTTCGGCGCGGTGTGTGCGTGCAAAGGAAAGCCCTGGGCGCACACACCTACCTAGCCCCACGTGCGAAGAGCGCGAGGAGAAGTGGCGGGCGACTGCCACCTCTCTCACGTCCTTAGACCAAAACAGCTTAGGAGAAAACACAACTCGAGGAACCAGCATTCGAGAATACCAAGTCCATTGAAAGACTACTAGAAAACTGCAAGCAACTTCAGAAAGCTAATGAACAGCCGCGTCCGGCACCTAATCTAGTCTTCTCACCGACGTGGAGCTAAGTGCTGTCATTAGGACATGGGATGGAGCCCCCCTGAGGCCCCATGGCGACTCTCAGGAGACTCTGGGGCATGTACAGCCCCACTCATTATTACGTGAGAGTGTCATGAGCGGAGACCTTCACAGGACGGAGCCTTGCTTCACAGGCCGGAGCCTTTCTTCACATGCCGGTCCTGGATGTTTCAGGCTTTTTGGATGGGGACCCCGTCCTGTGTCTACGCGCACGGCGCTAGGCCTAGAGACACGGGCAATCCTAAACGGGCCCTCCCACATGGGAGAGAACTTATGCAGACCCTCCCTAGAGAGCACCCGCCTCAGGACGAGATCTCCCACCTCTAACGTCCTGGAGCGGACGCGGCAGCAGTGGTACCGCTGCAGCGCCTGCTGGTACCTCGCTCCTCGGAGCGAGGCTTGAGGGTGGCGTTCCTCCCCCAGCACGAGATCCATCCTCCGCGTGGCATCCTGTTGCGTTTCATCTAATGACAGGACCCGCGTGGAGCGATGCTTGACCTCGTGAGGGAGAACTGCTTCTACTCCGTAGATGAGGAAGAACGATGTTTCTCCTGTTGGCTTGGTTGCGGTGGTGCAGATGGACCACAACATGGACTGCAACTCATTGAGCCAGCCCCTGCCGCAGGCCTCGAGCTTCTTCCTGAAGGTGCGGGTCTTGAGGCCCCTCAGGACTTCCGCATTGTCCCTCTCACCCTACCCATTGCTCCATGGATGTGCTACTGAGGCATAGCAGATCTGCGTTCCAAGGTTAGCATAGTATGTTTTGAAAAGGTGGATGGTGAACTATGAGCCGTTGTTGGTGATGATGCGATTGGGGACCCCAAATCGGCTCATGGTTCCCTTGATGAACTTGATGGCTGATCCAGCTGGGCTGGTGCGCACGGCTTCTACCTCCGTCCACTTGGTAAACTTGATGATGGCGACGTAGAGGTATCGGTAGCCCCTTGGTGCCCAAGGGAACGGTCCCAAGATGTCCATCCCCCAGACGGAAAATGGCCACGTGAGCGGTATCGTCTGGAGGCCCTGCGCGGGCTCATGGAGCTGTATGGCATGAAACTTGCATGCTTCACAAGAGCGCACCAGCTCTATAGCACCGTTGAGCATGGTGGGCCAATAGAAGCTGCTGCGGAATGCCTTGTCCACTAGGGTGCGTGATGAGGAGTGATGCCCGCAGTCCCACCATGTATGTCCGCCAGCACCTCGAGCCCCTGTTCCATGGAGATGCACCGCAATGAAACATCATTGGGCCTCCTGCGACATAACTCACCATCCTTGATGTAGTACGCGGTGGCCTGACGGGCCACACGCTCAACGTCCTCCTCCTTCTCTGGCAGGGTCCCTTGAAGCAGCTACACCTTGAACTCTGCAGTCTAGCACCCATCCTGAGACTCGAGTGCGAGCAGCAGCGGGATCCTAAGGGGTGACCATAGGCTGGGGCACCCGTCTCGGGTGCCTGTGGCAAGTCCTCTTGAGGTGGTGCTCGGGCTATGACGTGCAGGGTCGCAGATGGCTTGAAGAGCCGCTCCTCAAACACCCCTGGCTCCTGACGGAGCTTGCGAGAGGCTCTTTTGGTGATGTCGTCTGCTTCCTTGTTCGTCCCGCGCGGCATGTGCTGCAGCTCCACGCCCATGAACTGCTTCTCCATTTTGCGCACCTCCTCTAGGTATGCCTCCATGTGCTTGTCCTTAGGCATGTACTCTTTGTTGGAGAAATTGATGAGAAGCTGAGAGTCGCCCTTGATGGTGAGGTGCTTTACTCCCAACGCGGCCGCGGCCCTGAGCCCGGTGAGCAGGCCTTCGAATTATGCGATGTTGTTGGAGACCTTCTCGCCCCGCTGAAAGTAGAGTTTTACTGCATAACAAAGCGTGTCCTTGGTGGGTGAGATGAGGATGGCCCCCGCTCCTGCGTCTTGTCGAGCAAACACCCCATCAAAGTACATGATCCATCCATACGACTCTTCATATCCTGGCAGGAGGGAGCAGTCCTCGCCTTCCCAGTGGTCTGGAGCGTCAGTCCACTCAGCCACGAAGTCCGCAAGGACCACGCCATTCATGACCCTGGTGGTACTAAACTTGAGATTGAATGCTTGAAGCTCAATGTTCCATTCGGCAACTCGCCCCGGCTGTGCTCGGGCTCCGGAGCACCCTCTCCAGCAGGTACGTTGATACAACCTTGATGGGGTGGCCTTGAAAGTAGTGGCATAGTTTCCTGGAGGAAACTAGAAGTGCGAGCAAGAGCTTCTATGGCATGGGGTAGCGTGCCCGGGCCTCCCTCATTACCGTGCTGACGAAGTAGACAGGGTGCTCGACGAGGAGCGGAAGCATGAACAGAATCTTGTTGTTCACGACGACGCAAGTCCCTTATGGCCTCGTGAGGCCCGTCCTCCAGAGCCTTGGCAGCCGCGAGGTCAATCGTGGCTTCAGGAGGAACATCGGCCACTGCGCCGGCCGAGCCTTCAGAGGCCTCGCCCTAGGGGTGTTGCGCCTTGCTTACCGGTTGCGCATCCTGCTGCAGTTTCTTGATCGAGCGTTCCTTCCTTAGCGCCACCAGGGCGGTGCTGGCTGAGTGAGGGGTTGCTGCCACATAGAGCACCAAGGGTTCGAGAGGGCACGGTGCCACCATCACGGGCGGACTGGTCAGATATCTCTTGAGGTCCTGGAAGGCTGCGTCTGCCTCGGGGGTCCACTCGAGCACCTCCTTCCTTTTCATCAGCTTGAAAAACGAGAGGGTGTGCTCCCCCAGCTTGGAAATGAAGCACCCAAGTGAGGTTATGCATCCAGCCAGCTTCTGCATCTCCTTCAAGGTGTGTGGGGGGGGTTCATATCCTATATCGCCTTGACCTTTTCTGGGTTAGCCTTGATCCCTCTATGTAACACCAAGAAGCCCAGCAGTTTGCCGGAAGGGACCTCGAACACACACTTCTCAGGGTTAAGCCGAAGATCCACTATCCGCTGGCTGGCAAGTGTCTCCTCCAGATCTTCTATCAATGTCCTGCCCTCCCGAGACTTCACCACTGTATCGTCAACATAGGCCTCTACATTCCTCCCGAGCTGCGAACCCACGATGATGTGCATCAACCGCTGGAAGGTTGCTACGGCGTTGCGCAGACCTAAGGGCATGCAGGTGTAGCAGTACACCCCGTATGGGGTGAGGAATGCCGTCTTCTCCACGCCCTCCACGGTCATCTTGATCTGATGGTAGCCGAAGAAGGCATCTAGGAAGCACAACAGGTCGTGCTCGGTGGTGGAGTCAATGATCTGGTCAATGAGAGGGAGCGGGAAGGGATCTTGTGGGTAAGCCTTGTTGAGGTTGGTGAAGTCGACACACATGCGCTCCTTCCCTCCTTTATTGGGGACGATGACGGGGTTCGCCAGCCACTCTGGGTACCGCACCTCTGTGATGATCCCTGCGGCTTGTAGCTTACGTGTTTCTTGGATGATGAAGGCCTGCTTCTCGGTGGACTGGCGGCGAGCCTTCTGTTTCACCGGCCGCACATTTGGGCATACCCACAGGTGGTGCTCGATTTCCCCCCTTGGGACCCCAGCCAGGTGCTTGGGTTCCCAAGCGAATACATCCTTATTGGCCCGCAAAAAGTTGATCAATGCCTCCGATATCGGGTTCCGGTAAAACCCTTAAGGTTCGAACAATGGGGTGCGCACGAAGATCTTCTCCCTACCGATCCACACCCCAAAACTTCGTCGTGAATCTAAGATACACGATGAACAACACAAGGGACACGAGGTTTATACGGGTTTGGGCCACCGTTGTGGTGTAATACCCTAATATAGTGTGGGGTGTGGTGGATTGCCTCTGGGGCTGATGATGAATAGTACAGAGGAAGAACAACCTCGCGAGGGGTGTTCTTGTGGTGGTGTGCTTGGAGAGGAATTGCTTCGTCTCTTTTGGCTCTAGGCCAGATCCAGATGCCTTCTACTATGGTGGCTATCTCTATATATAGAGGCCCTGGTCCTCTTCCCAAATTTTGAGCGGGAATGGAGCAACAATGGCCATTTTGAAGGGGGACAGCTAGTACAAGCTATCCTGACTAAAGGTGGTCTTCGACTGCCAAAGGCACTTATGATGACGCCGTCTTGGGCTCCATGGTGATCTTCGTCCTGCCGCTCTGCTGGTCCTGGTCTCGTTGCACCGATATGGAAACCTTTGCCTAATGCCTCGGTACTCCACGCCTGCGCTTGCCCTCTTTGGACCAAAGTGGAAACGAGGACACTGCACTGGCTGGCGCCCGCCTGATCTTGATCGTCATGGCTTGCGTCACGAGCACCTCGCGAGGTACTCCTTGCCTTGATCTCTCTGCCTCCTCGCGAGCATGCCTAGTGAGACCGCCCTCGAGGAAGCCTTGCATCGTCCGCCCCGCGAGGCTTTGCCCCTCGCGAGGGTCTTGAACTTGGGTTGATGAAGACGGGCTGTACTGGGCCACTGCTCGAGCCACATCGCAGGCGGCAGGCAGGCTAGTCTAGGGACCCCCGTTCCTAGAACGCCGACAGTAGCCCCCGGGCCCAAGGCGTGCTTGGACTTGGCTTAGCAGCAAAGCCAAAGGGCAAGTGCGGAGCGCCGCGGGTCCCAACAGCCTGCGGCCTTGGTCGCCGTGTGGCGGTTGATTGGACGTGGGCGTCTCCGCTTTCCCCACGCTGCCCCGGCAACTGCCCGATTTGACGAGTCCCTGCTGCATGCAAAAGGAGTCATGATTACCTGTGATCATGGAGGGCGGCGGTTGGCCTCCTCTAGATTATAAGTACGGGGAGGCATGAGCCCCCGTTGTCCATCTCTTCTTGCCCCGCTTGCTTCTTCTGCCTTGCTCCTCCTCTATATTGCCGCCAATAGCACCGATCTGCCGGTTCTCATACGAAGAGAAAGGAAAGGCCGCCCGGGAGGGGCCTAACCCGCTCCCATTGAAGAAACGGCCGCCGTGTCGAAGTGGCAGGGACGAAGATGTCGAGGCCTTGGTACGAGCGGCCACCTCCTGGGTTCCCGCTTCCTCTGTAAGCCGGGGCCGAGGGCCCTAGAGAAGA
The DNA here is from genome assembly GCF_002162155.2 of Triticum dicoccoides. Lineage (NCBI taxonomy): Eukaryota > Viridiplantae > Streptophyta > Magnoliopsida > Poales > Poaceae > Triticum > Triticum dicoccoides. Next base: position 259,470,057 of record NC_041387.1, read on the forward strand.
AGACGCCGAGCGACGCCTCCCGTGATGTTGGCGAGGCCGACGAGCCATGGCGGTGTGTGTTCTTGCTCCTGGAGTCCACGCCATGGACTCTTCTCGCGAGCTCGTGCTCCATGCTGCGATGCCTCCGAGCTCCTGGATCCGCTTTCCCCCCTTCTTCGCCTTCGGGATGCCGCCGAGGGGGCCTCAAAAGCTTTGGTTGCAGCACGCCGACTGCGGTACCCTGCCGACCGAAGCGGAGGTTGAAGTCGTCGCTCCGGGCAAGGTCTACATGACCCGAGGCTGGGGCGAGATCGCCCGGGTCTGCCGAACAGGGGGTGCCCTTCTGATTCATTTCGAATACGATGGCGCCTCCTTGATGCTCTTTAAGGTCTTTGATGCAGAAGGCCGTCGGCTGGAGTGCTGCCCAGAGGAGGCAGCCAGGATATCGACGTGGCAAGGGCTAGGCCTGCCACCCGCTTCCCCAACGGTTCTTCCGGCAGCAGTGGCGATGCTTGGGGTCCAATGACTCTCCCGAGCTCTTCGCGACTCCGGAGACGAGCGACGGCAGCTATGTGCCCCTGAGCTCGCATCGTGCCCGGAGTAAGGTGGCTGCATCAGGCTGCCAGCGCGGCTGATATGGATGGGGTTGGCGTCGGCCTCCCGTGGTCCACTGTTCATGATGACGTCGGCCATGTGGGCGCGTGTAGTTATGGCTCCTTAGGATTCACACCTTTTATTCCCTGCGAGGAATTAAGAAAACACCCCATGGGGGCTTGTAAAGGGTCCACAATGTCTTTTGTTGATACTATCCTTATTATGAAGCGGTGCGGATGCATGTCCTGTTCCGACTTGGCTCCCCCTTTCTAACCTCGCCATGACTTGGTGCTCTACACTGGTAGGTCCCGGTCCCCAGGAGGGCTTCAGCCGTCGCTGGTATGCTAGGTCGTGATGCCGTGGTCAAGGCGATGAGGTGAGCGGACCAAGGTGCAGTAAGAGCCCCTGAGGCGTGATGCTCAGGAGGTCCCCATTAGCGCTCAAGCAGCCACCGAAAGGTGAGAAAGGAAGGCAACGTTGCCGTCACAGAGCCGCATTAGGTGGGGGTTTTGTGCCGCAACAATTAGCTATTCCAGTGGAGACTTATCTCGAGAGCATGGAGTTGTTCGTTCGCGAGGCGCCGGACTTGCGCATCTGCAGTTGGGATGTAGCTTGGTTAGGCCTTCGCGAGCTTCCTTTCTCTTCCCCGCACTCTCCTTCGTGCTCTACGTCCTCATGTCCCGGCCCAAGAGCGAGCTCAGCCACCGCTCGTGTGCTAGGTCGCGATGCCGTGGACAAGGACAGGGGGTGAGGGCTGGAGAGCCAGTAAGAGCTCCTGAGTCGCGATGCTCAGGAGCCCCCTTTTAACATGCGAGCAGATCACGCGGGCAAGAGAGAAAGAGAGCTCACAATGCCTCCCGTTTTAGGCCTCAGGAAGCCCCTGTAAACCAACACGAGAAAAGCACGTGTTGCCATTATGATTGGCGGCCGGCCATTGGTTGCTCGAAGAGTGGTGAGGGCACTGAGGGCCTGGTGAGGTGAGTCTTGCGGGGCTGCCGCGGGCCAGAGCTCGATCACTCAGATTTGTCGACGTTGCAGGGACGGACACATGCACAAGCGCCGTGCCAGCACGAGCGGCTCCAAAGGTAGGTGTCAATAGAGCAGGCGATTATGACAGGCAGGTTAAGCATGAAACGCAAATCGTCTTAGATAAATGCAGGAAGGATACATGCCACTGGGTCAGGCCCGAGCGGCTTGGGGATGATGCAGCCCGAGGGGCGCCCCCAGCAAGGTAAACTAAAGACATAAGCAAAAGGGATACATGCCGCAGAGACAAACCCACGCGACCAGGGAATGATGCAGCCCTGAGAGCGCTCCCAGCTGAAATGAACTCAAAAGATGTCACCTAGTACCATTGTAGAGGGGGTGTTGAAGTAGCTGAAGACGCGTGGTGATGAGGCCGATCCTCAAGAGCCACCGGAGCCCTGAACCTCGGGAGGCTCTAGGGGTCCAGGTGGTTCCTCGAGCACCATCTCCATCTCCGCCTGGACCGCGTGGTGCCTGGACTCCTGAGCTGCCAGAAAGCTCCGCAGATGACGCTAGTGGGTGGCAGCCGCTTTCGGCAGACCGAAAGGCATGCGAACGTTGCTATGCGGCGGACCCTCGCAGCGTCCCACACGCGAAGGCCAGAGGCGTTCCGGAGACACGACTCGGCTAAGCCCTGGGTAGTCGATCCAGACGCGCAGCCCACCATCCTCGCCTGGATGGGGAGCTACGCCAGGTAGGTGGCGATCGCCGCGTATGACTCTTGATTCTTGAAGCTCCTGAGTGTCCTTGGTGATGAGCTCTTGAGGGATGGGCCATGCTTGCCCCATGCCTTCCTGAGGGAAACGTGCTGCGAAGCACGCCTCCAAGTGGTGCCCGAGCGCCTCCCTCGCGATCTTGGCAAAGTCTGAGGCCCTCCATAAGAGAGCCCCTGAGCCCTACCCGAGGGGGGCTCAGGGCGCGCCTTCCTATGCGATGGAGGGAGGCGCCCCTTGCATGAGCGCGGATCCTGATGCGACACCTCCGGAGATGCCAACCTCCTTAAGCCTTGAGCTGGGTGATGTCTTCTTCTTCTTCTTGGGAGCTGCTTCGGGAGGGTTCTCGCTCCTGCTGTCTGGGTCCTCGATCGATGCAGCTTGAAAGGCGCACTTGAGGGAGCACACCGCATCCTTCTCTTCGCAGGGGATTGTGATGATTCCCCCGCTTCCCAACATCTTGAGGACATTGTAACCATGGTGAGTTACCGCAATGAACTTGGCCAGGGCTGGATACCCGAGGATGGCATTGTATGCCACGCGAATGTGGGTAACTTCGAAGTCGACGAACTCGGTGCGGTAGTTCTTGCACTGTCCGAACATGACAGGGAGGCAGACCTGCCCTATTGGAGTAGTGGAGCCATCAGTAACTCCTGAGAAAGGCTTGGTTGGCTGAATTTGGTCGTAAGGCACTTGAAGGTTGTTGAACGTCTCAACGGACAGAACATTGATTTCTGCACCGCCAGCGATGAGAGTCGTGGTAACTTGCACGTCGCTGATGACTGGGGAACAGAGCATTGGGAGGATGCCAGCCGTAGCCGCACACTTGAGCTGATCCGCTAATCTTAACGTGATGGCGCATGTGGACCACCTGAGCGGGCGCATGGCCTCGAGCTTGGGAAGGACTCCATTCACCTCGCGAGCAAACTGCTTGAAAATGCGCCGAGAGGCTGGGGCCTGGGCACCGCCCAGGATGCAAGCGATAGCACATGGCTCCTGGAAGCCCCCAGCCCCCTCGTCCTGGTGGTCGTCATCATTCCTCCTTGGCGGTGGTGGCAAAGGGGGAAGGCCTGCTTTGCCCTGCGTGCGATCCTCGCGAGGCTGGTCCTGCCAGCGATCCTCGCGAGGGTGGTCACGCCACTACTGGCAAGGGCCTCGATCGTCCCACCATCCTCCGCCTCTTCCTCCTCCTCGGTCGTAGCCCCGATCATTGCGCTCGGGGCGTAGACCGATGTGTCCTTCTCGAACGGCTTTGAGCTCCTGGCATTAATTGGTGTTGTGGGTGTAGAGGTTGTGGTAGGTGCAGAATCGGCTACCCTTGGACGACTCTAGCCGGTCCCTGGCATGCTTCGTGTCTGGTTCTGCTGCGAGCACAGTTGCTCCTTTGCGCTTCACGTCCTTGGCCTTGGCTTTCTTCTATTCTGGGTCTGCAGCTGGAAGCTCAAGGAGGGAGAGGCGCGCCTCCTCAGCTCTTGCGCACTTGGTCGCCAGGTTGAACAGCTCCAGAGATGTGCACAGATCATCATGGATGGCAAGCTCCTCCTTCATCTTAACGTCGTGGACGCCACCAGAGAACGCTGAGATGAAGGCCTCCTCAGTCACCTTGGGAATCTTGAGGCGAGCGCTGCTGAAGTGCTGGATGTACTTCTCCAGGGTCCCCCCAGGCTACTGCTTGATGCATGACATGAGATTGAGGTTCGACGTCTAGTGGTCCGCCTATCCACGGTTGGTTTTTACAGAGCTCTCATTGTCTCTTAATGATTTGTAACACCTCGGATGTAACTTTCCATATTTGTAACTCCAACTCTTGCCATTTTCGGCTATGTGTTATGATATTCCCTCCGTGGTTGGGTTTTGTCTTTTGTTTTGCATTTTGTTCATGTCATGCATCTCATATCATGTCATCATGTGCATCTCATTTGAACACGTGTTCGTCTCATGCATCCGAGCATTTTCACCATTGTCCGTTTTGCAATCCGACACTCCCACATGCACCGGCGCACCCCTCTTGTCTCTTTTCGTGAGAGGGTGTTAAACATTCTCGGAATGGACCGAGGCTTGCCAAGTGGCCTTGGTACACCACCGGTAGACCACCTGTCAAGTTTCGTTCCATTTGAAGGTCGTTTGATGCTCCAACGGTTAACCGGCTAACCGCAAAGGCCTTTTGATTGTTGCAGCCCAACACCCTCCAAAACTGCCCAATAACCCATCTAAGTCACTTCCATGCTCTCCGTAGTTGGATCACGATTGTGTGGGCGAAAACCGCACCTCATTTGGAGTCTCCTAGCTCCCTCTACCTATAAATATGTGATCCCCGTCCAAACCCTAGCCCCGCTCCCCTCGCGCCGCCGGACGAAAAACCTGCTCATGGACGTGTCCACCGCCCTCTCCGCCGACCACGTGTCGACTCCGAATTCGTCAACCGCTGCGCCCACTTCCCTGCGCCGCCGCGCGCCGGCCCGTCGGGGCCCAGGCGGGGCCCTCCTGGCCCGTCCGTGTCATCGGGCCGTCCCGCGCCTCCCTCCACGAGCCGCCGCCGGTCGCCGCCCCGGTCGCTGGTCACCGCCTCCGCCCGTCGCCCGTGCCTCCATGCCGGTCGCCGCCCGCCGCACCACCGCGCCCCTCGGCCTCCTTTCGGCCAGATCCGGCCGGCCCCGTCCCCGCCGACCTCGCCCCGTCCTCGCTGGCGCCTTCTCCGGCCGCTACCGCCCGTTCTCCGGCGAACCTCGTTTTCCGCGCTCCTCCAGATCCAGATCCAAATGGAGGTTGACCCGAAATTTCCTCCAAGTCCTTTTTCTATCATAATATGTTGCCTACTTTGACCTGTCATATCTCCTTGCATACTGCTCGGTTTCATGCGCATGACATATCAAAATGTTCACCAGGAGATGCTCTTCATTTTCTCCCATTGTCCCATGTTTTTTTGATTTCATCTTGATGGCTAAATCATCGTTGCAAAAGTGCTATATGATGTTTACTATTGTCTGTTAACAGAACTTGATGTTTTATCTTTTTTGTTGCATTTGATGTGTGCATCTTATGAGCATGAGATCTACATGTGTTTTGAACTATGTCATGCCTTCTTTACAGAGGTCCTTGCCATGTATTTGTGTGATTTATGTGGTTACTAGAATAAGTATGCAAACTAGGCTTCGTGATGTTGCTGATTTCAGTCCCTGTTCTACTGTTATTTTGATGCCATGTAAACTTGATGCTACAGAGAGATCCATGCTTATTTTCAGATACTTCAGTAAGGATGTTTTTAAATATGGTTATGCTCTATCCATCCATGCCCCTGTTTGCAATTATGGAGTAATCTAGCATGTCATTTTCTTGCTCTACTTTTCCTATAAAATGTTTCCTGGCAGATTATTTACATGTTCAATTTTGCCAAGGTTGTTGTAATTGATCCTTGCATGCTATGAGCTTGTTCTTGCCATGGTTAGTTTCATAAACAGTTCTTCTTGCTGGTTCTATGCTTATCTTGTCATGCAATGACTTGTGGGAAGTGAATCGAGCTCGCAAAGATGCCTTCACAATTCTGTTAATGCCATGCTCTATTTTGCTGCCAAGTCTGAATCTGTTAATGACACTTGCTATGTTTACATGGGTGCCATCATATTTTCTAGTCCTTTTTGGCTCATGGCCAGTAAGGGACTTTTGTTCGGTGCATTTAGTAGTATAATGCCATTCCATAAGTTTCTATGATATGGTCTTGTAGCATGATGTTTGTTTGCTATAAATATGGCTTCCTGATGATGTTTCTGCCATGTTCAGTATTTTCAATAAGTCCGTGGTGCTGTTATCTTTTGCACTTTAACCATGCATGTTTGAACCTGCTATTGTGTGATCTAGCCGTAGCTCAGTGTTAATCTTTTGTTAAGAATCTCTTGTAGATCATTTCCATATGCTTTGTTGCTATGTTGTGGTGCTGTAGCACATTTTCTTGATGTATTCTAAGTGCTATCATGCTGTTAATTGGAGAACCGTGTCATTCTTGTTTTGCTTTCCATTTGCAAACCGTACATCCGTTCCCGGTGATCTTTATATCGATTTCAACCGAAATCATCTCATGTTTCCAGTGACATACTTGGTTTGCCAACTTGATGCCTTGTTCATCCTTTTTCCTCCCGGAGCACGCATACACATTGCATATCACATGTCGCATATCATGCCATGTATTGCATCGTGCTGCTTGTGCATTCCACCATGATTGATTGTGGTTCCATTGCTTGTGTTCTTGCTTTGGGTAGAGCCAGGAGACGAGTACGTGAATGAGGAACCTGTTGAGTACGCTAACGAGGATCAAGCTTTCGACAACTCTGAGTACTTTGCAGGCAAGAGGACCATACCCTCGAAATCACTTCTATCTTTGCTTTGCTAGTTGTTTGCTCTATCGCTATGTTTGCTCTACCTACCACTTATTGATCATGCCTCCGATATTGCCATGCCAAGCCTCTAACCATCCCGTCCTAGCAAACTGTTGTTTGGCAATGTCACCGCTTTTGCTCAGCCCCTCTTATAGCGTTGCTAGTTGCAGGCAAAGATGAAGCTTGTTCCTTGTTGGAACATGGATATTTTGGGATATCACACTATCTCTTGTTTAATTAATGCACCTATATACTTGGTAAAGGGTGGAAGGCTCGGACTTATGCCTGGTGTCTTGTTCCACTCTTGCCGCCCTAGTATCCGTCATAGCGGTGTTATGTTCCTTGATTTTGCGTTCCTTACACGGTTGGGTGATTTATGGGACCCCCTTGACAATTTGCTTTGAATAAAACACCTCCAGCAAGGCCCAACCTTGGTTTTACCATTTGCCAACTAAGCCTTTTTCCCTTGGGTTTTCGCGAGCCTGAGGGTCATCTTTATTTAACCCCCCCGGGCCAGTGCTCCTTCGAGTGTTGGTCCGAACAGAGCTGCCTGCAGGGCCACCTTGGGGAAACTTGAGGGCTGGTTTTACTCGTAGCTAGTCTCATCCGGTGTTGCCCTGAGAACGCGATATGTGCAGCTCCTATCGGGATTTGTCGGCACATCGGGCGGCTTTGCTGGTCTTGTTTTACCATTGTTGAAATGTCTTGTAAACCGGGATTCCGAGACTGATCGGGTCTTCCTGGGAGAAGGTATATCCTTCGTTGACCGTGAGAGCTTGTGATGGGCTAAGTTGGGACACCCCTGCAGGGTATTATCTTTCGAAAGCCGTGCCCGCGGTTATGAGGCAGATGGGAATTTGATAACGTCCGGTTGTAGATAACTTGACACTTGACTTAATTATAATACATCAACCATGTGTGTAGTCGTGATGGTCTCTTTTCGGTGGAGTCCGGGAAGTGAACACGGTTTGTGTCATGGAATTAACACGTCAGATGTCCTTAGTGTCAGGACTTAGTCGCGAGGCCAATGCATCTATGTGGTAGCTTGAGAGGGGTTGAGCGGAATCGAGAGACGCAACACAAGACAAGGGTTTAGACAGCTTCGGGCCCCGGGGAACATCATCCGGTAAAAACCCTACATGCTGTTTGAGGCTAGATCTCATTATCATCACGAGGGAGTCGTCGTAAACCGGCTCTCCTCTAATTGTATCTAGCCCTAGAGATTGTTTCTTCTTCCCCCCCCCCTTTGGGGAGCCCTGCCCCTCCTTATATATATTGAAGGGGTGGGTTACATGTGGAGTCCTACTAGGATTAGGACTAGTTTATCTCTAATACAAACCAGATATAAGTCCAGGACTTAACTCCTTGTAAGACAAATATTCCTTATGCCTTTCCTCTTAAACCGGCCCACCATAGTATGAACCGGCCTTCATGAACCGCCCGTTGGGCCACCGAGTCTTGTCGCTCCTCTGACCCGTCTGCCGGATTAGTAATGAATCATAAACCGCCTGGTCCAAACGGGTCGCCAGTGAATCGTCAAGTCTCAGCGGGGTCTTAAGTAAACCGCCAAGTCCGTCCGGGTTATACTTCCGGCCGGTTTACGCCGCAGGGTATATCCCTGACAGTTTGGGTTATGTGTGAACGTAAGTAGTCTCAGGATCACTTCTTGATCACTTCTAGCTTCTCGACCAATGCGTTGCTTCTCTTCTCGCTCTCACTTGCGTATGTTAGTCACCATATATGCTTAGTGCTTGTTGTAGCTCCACCACCTTACCCGTTTCCTACCCATGAGCTTAAATAGTCTTGATCTCGCGGGTGTGAGATTGCTCAGTCCTCGTGACTCACAGATTCTACCAAAACAGTTGCAGGTGCCGAGGATACTAGTGCAAGTGGCGCAACCAAGCTCAAGTGGGAGTTTGATGAGGACCTTGGTCGTTACTATGTTTCATTTCCTGATGATCAGTAGTGGAGCCCAGTTGGGACGATCGGGGATCTAGCATTTGGGGTTATCTTCTTTTCATTTGGATTTGACCGTAGTCAGTCTATGAGTGTATTTTGAATGATGTATTAATTAATTTATGTATTGTGTGAAGTGGCGATTGTAAGCCAACTCTCTTTATCCCATTCTTTTTCATTACATGGGATTTTGTGAAGATGGCCCTTCTTGCAATAAAACCTACAATGCGGTTATGCCTCTAAGTTGTGCCTCGACACGTGAGAGATATAGCCGCATCATGGGCGTTACAAGATGGTAATCAGAGCCATCCCTGACTTAGGAGCCCCCCCCTGCTTGATTGCATCGCTGGCATTGTTGAGTCTAGAACAAAAATGTTTTGAGTCTTAGGATTATATATATCAGAGAGTCGGATTCTTTTTACTCCTCAATCCCTTCGTCGCTCTGGTGAGGTCTCCTGACGTAGATGTTTTGACTTTCCTCTCCTCAGATTTCACTAAAAAAATTTAGGATCACGCGGGTATCTTGGGATCGTTCCGATAGTCTTGTGACGAGAACATTGTTCTTGGTGCCTCCTGACATCTAGGGGTTGTGGCGGTGTCCCGGGGAGTTGAGCTCCGAGGTGTTGTCGTCACAATTTTATCGTTGTAGTTCTGGAATACATGAGTTTTGCCGACATTGAAAATCTCTTTTATGCAGTTGTTGGTGAGATAACCTCGACGCCACCCAGTATTGGGGAGTTCGGGAGTATTGCCATAGCTTGTATAACGGATGCTTTTCGAAGGTTGAGGTACATGATTTCCGGAGGTTTCTTGGTTATGTGTTGACGGATGGATACAACTGGATGTAGGGATTGTTAGTTTGGGTGAGATATATTGCTTCCCCTGTATCCCCTACACCTGGTTGCATAACCAGAAAGTTTTGGGAGTTTATAGGTGGGATTCAAGTAGCTCTTAGCATTTCTTCCCGCATATATTTGGTTTGTGATTGGGTAATCCTTACCACTTATTTGTTCCAGCTGTACCTTGTTATTTCATTCATCAACCCCTTATCAAGTGGCTTCTCACCTTAATGGACATGATGTTAGCTTTGGAATTCATTCGTTCGTCCTTGTTCGAATGTTTATTGTGAACACTATATGTTGCAATTTTATCCGTTGATTCAACTTGTCTATCTGTCTATCAAGATGCTAACGGATGTCACCCTCTTCAGGATGGCTCCACCAACGCGTCAGAATCCGGAACGCAATGATGGGAGTCAGGCAAACCCTCCACCTCCACCTCCGCCTCCGGAGGCATGGAAAGCCTTGATGGTAGCCACAAACGCCAACGCTCAGATGATGATTCAGCTCATGCAGGAGCGCAACCAAGGCCAATGCAACCAAGGGAATCAAGGTCAAGGGCAGTTCAATCATCAGCCTCAGTTTCCTACCCTCAACCAATTCCTTGCAAATCAGCTGAAGTCTTTCAGCTACTGTGCTGAGGCCACAGACGCCGATGATTGGATCATGGATATCAACAAGCATTTTGAATGTAGCAATGTCAGGCCTGAGGATTACGTCAAGTTCGCTTCTTTTCAGCTCAAGGACAAAGTAGCTGATTGGTACCAGCAACACAAAGATTCCCGAGGAGGTAGAGTGATTACTTGGACTGACTTCTATCGGGATTTTAAAGCTCACCACATTCCTACCAGTGTTGTTGCGAGCAAGCGTGAGGAGTTCCGCAATCTCAAGCAAGGCAGCATGTCGGTGTACGAATAAAACAAGCAATTTCAGAAAATTGCTCGCTTCGCTAAACAAGACGTTCCTGATGAGAAGAGTATGATTGATCAATTCAGAGGTGGCCTCAGAGAGGATCTGCAGTTAGCCCTCGTTCTTGTTGAGCCTACTTAGTTCGATCAATTCTACAACATGCCCTCATGTAAGAAGGTGCTCAGCTCAAGTGTGAGGCTTCTAATAAGAGAATCAGGGATGCAGTTCAGTCTTCTTCTTCCTCACAAGTGGCAGCTAAGCAGCAGAAGTTCTACCTTCCTCCTCCTCCGTTTCGTCATCCTTACCAGCAGAAGAACTCAGGTGGTCGTGGATCTTCCCACCCACCCAACCCAGGCTATCAGAACAAGTCAAATTCTCAAGATCTAGGGTCAAATGCTCCTTATCATCGTCTGCTCTGAAAGGTGACTTGCAACAAGTGCCAGCAGAAAGGTCACTACGCGAGTAAGTGCTTCAACCAAAGGCGCCTCCGCCTCCTCCTCCTGTGAGATCTTCAAGCAATGAAGTGGCCAAGCATAATCCCAAGTCTGCAAAGGTGAACATGATGAATGCAGCACAAGCGGAGGAATCTACTGACATGATAATGGGTAATCTTCCAGTTAATGATATTCCTGCAAAAGTCTTATTTGATATCGGTGCATCGCATTCTTTCATGTCACATCCTTTTGCATCGAAGCACAATTTTGACACAGAGGAATTACTTAAAGCTATGCAAGTGATTTCTCTGGCTAAGCGTTTGAGCTCTAGCATGATGGTTCCGAATGTCGGTATCAAGATGGGTGACTATAAATTTCTGTCTTCTCCATTTGTTCTTGGTGACTCAGATATTGATCTAATTCTCGGGATGGACTGGCTTTATAAGCACAAAGCTCAACTTGATTGTGCTGCCAGAGAGATTCAATTGACACACTCTTCTGAGGATGTTATCATCTATGCCGCTCATGATGAAACCATTCAGTTGTTTACTCTCAATGAGAAGGGTGAGCTAGATGCAATCTCTCATATTCCAGTTGTTTGTGAGTACCAAGACGTCTTTCCAGAAGAGCTTCCGGGTATGCCTCTTCACCGGCTAGTCGAGTTCGTTATCGATCTTGAGCCTGGCACTGAACCAGTTTGCAAGCGTCCGTACAAGCTTTGACCTAAAGAGCTGAAGGAATTGAAGAAACAGCTCGATGAACAAGAGCGTCTGGGTTTGATCAGACCGAGTTCATCTCCATGGGGTTGTGGAGTTCTTTTTGTCTAGAAGAAGGATGGCACGGACCGACTGTGCGTCGATTACCGTCCATTGAATAAGAAGACAATCAAGAACAAATATCCACTTCCCAACATCAATGAGCTATTCTAGCAACTCAAAGGTGCTAAAGTATTCTCCAAGCTTGACCTCCGTATGGGTTATCATCAGATTCGCATTCGCGAACAAGATATTCCCAACACAGCATTCAGAACAAGTTTTGGTTCTTATGAATATAATGTCATGTCTTTCGGCCTTGTCAATGCTCCTCCAACGTTCTCTAGAATGATGAACTTCATCTTCAACCCCTACACCAATGAATTCGTCTTGGTGTATCTCGATGATATCTTGGTCTTCTCCAAGAATAAGAAGGATCATGCCAAACATTTGCGATTGGTGCTCGACAACCTCAGAGAGTATCAATTCTATGCGAAGTTTTCCAAATCTGAGTTCGGGCTTGATGAAGTTCTTTACCTTGGTCACATCATCTCCGCCAAGGGCATTGCTGTTAATCCCGAAAAGGTGTCTGCAATTGTGAATTGGGAACCTCCTCAGAATGTCAAGCAGCTCCTCAGTTTTCTTGGTCTTGCAAGCTATTGCCAAAGATTCGTTGAGAATTTCTCTAAGATTGCAAAGCCTCTTTCCAACCTCATCCAGAAGCATGTCAAGTATGTTTGGACGCTTGAGTGTGACGTTGCTTTCAACACCCTCCAAGAGAAGCTAGTCTCAGCTCCTGTCTTGACTCCTCCTAATGAATCCAAGCCATTCGAAGTTTTCTATGATGCTTCTCTTCAAGGTCTCGGTGCTGTGTTGATGCAAGAGAAGAAAGTTGTGGACTATACCTCTCGCCAGTTGAAGCCCAACAAAAAGAACTACCCCACTCACGATCTTGAGTTGGTGGCAGTTGTCCATGCATTGATAACATGGAGGCATCTCTTGTTGGGAAGGAAAGTGGACATATTCACCGATCACAAGAGCCTCAAGTATATCTTCACTCAACCCAACCTCAACCTCAGGCAAACTCCATGGGTCGAAATGATTCAAGAGTACAATCGAAGTATTGAATATACTCCTGGCAAGGCGAATGTGATTGCAGATGCTATGAGCAGAAAGGTTTATTGCAACAGCTTAATTCTCAAGCCATTCCAACTGGACCTTTGTGAAGCTTTCCGCAAACTGAATCTTCAAGTTGTTCCTCAAGGCTTTCTTGCCAACCTCATAGTCTCTCCTACTTTGGAAGATCAAATTCGTGAGGCACAACTCTTGGATACCATGGTGAAAAAGGTGAAACGTGGTATCAACAAGGGCATTTCCAAATACAAGTGCTTCCACATTGATGACAAAGATACTCTTTTCTTCAAGGATCGTATTGTGGTTCCTAAAGGCGATCTGAGAAAAGTCATTATGAACGAGGCACACAACTCCCTTCTATCCATTCATCCTAGAAGTACGAAGATGTACCATGACCTCAAACAGTCATATTGGTGGACTCGAATGAAGCGAGAAATTGCTTAGTTCGTGAATGAATGTGACATCTGCAGAAGGGTGAAAGCAGAACACCAACGACCAGCTGGTCTCCTCCAATCTCTTGCCATTCCAGAATGGAAGTTTGATCATATCGAGATGGTTCGTGACTGGATTTCCTAAGTCCAAGCGTGGAAATGATGCTATCTTCGTTGTCATTGACAAGCTTACTGAAGTGGCTCATTTCCTTCCTATCAAAGAATCTATCACAGCAGCTCAGTTGGCAGAGCTATACACCTCCAGGATTGTCTCCTTGCACGGCATTCCACAGTTGATTTCTTCAGATCGTGGAAGCATTTTCACCTCTATGTTCTGGGACTCCTTTCAGAAGGCCATGGGCACCAACATTCGCTTCAGCATAGCTTTCCATCCTCAAACAAGTGGCCAAGTCGAGCGAGTCAATCAAATCCTTGAAGACATGCTCAGGGCTTGTGTCATCTCTTTCGGTATGAAGTGGGAAGATTGTCTTCCATATGCCGAGTTCTCCTACAACAACAGCTTCTAAGCAAGTGCGGGCAAGGCCCCATTCAAAATTCTCTATGGTAGAAAGTGACGTACTCCTCTCAATTGGTCTGAGACACGTGAACGCCAACTTCTTGGCAACGACTTGATCACAAAAGTTGAAGAAATGTGCAAAGTCATTCGTGAGAATCTCAAGGCCGCGCAATCGCGCCAGAAGAGCTATTATGATGACAAGCACCATGATGTGGCTTTTGAAATCGGAGACCATGTCTACCTCCGCGTCTCTCCAATGAAAGGCACTCATCACTTCGGTATCAAAGGGAAGCTTTACCCTAGATACGTGGGTCCTTTCAAGATCATTGGAAAAAGAGGCGATCTTGCCTATCAACTTGAACTTCCGTCCAACTTTGCGAACGTGCACGATGTGTTTCATGTGTCACAGCTTCGCAAGTGCTTCAAGACTCCTGAGCGCACTATCAACTTCGAAGAAATTGACCTCCAAGAAGATCTCTCTTATCATGAGCACCCCATTGCTATTCTTGAAGAAACCGAGCGCAAGACTCGCAACAAGTCAACCAAACTCCTAAAAGTGAAGTGGTCACACCATTCGGACCGAGAAGCCACCTGGGAGCATGAGGACCACCTCCGTTTCGAATATCCGGAGTTCTTTCAGTCCTAGATCTCGGGACGAGATCCTCTTATAGTGGTGGAGTGTTGTAACACCCCAGATGTAACTTTCCATATTTGTAACTCCAACTCTTGCCATTTTCGGCTATGTGTTATGATATTCCCTCCGTGGTTGGGTTTTGTCTTTCGTTTTGCATTTTGTTTATGTCATGCATCTCATATCAGTCATCATGTGCATCTCATTTGCATACGTGTTCGTCTCATGCATCCGAGAATTTTCCCCGTTGTCCGTTTTGCAATCCGACACTCCCACATGCACCGGCGCAGCCCTCTTGTCTCTTTTCGTGAGCGGGTGTTAAACGTTCTCGGAATGGACCGAGGCTTGCCAAGTGGCCTTGGTACACCACCGGTAGACTACCTGTCAAGTATCGTTCCATTTCAAGGTCATTTGATGCTCCAACGGTTAACCGGGTAACCGCAAAGGCCTTTTGAGTGTTGCAGCCCAACACCCTCTAAAAAAGCCCAATAACCCATCTATGTCACTTCCATGCTCTCCGTCGTTGGATCACGATTGTGTGGGCGAAAACCGCACCTCATTTGGAGTCCCTAGCTCCATCTACCTATAAATATGTGATCGCCGTCCAAATCTCCAAGTCCAAACCCTAGCCCCGCTTCCCTCGCGCCACCGGACGAAAAACCCGCTGACGGACGTGTCCGCCGCCCTCTCCGCCGCCACATGTTGGCTCCGGATTCGCCAGCCGCTACACCCACTTCCACGCGCCACCGTGCGCCGGCCCGCCGGGGCCCAGGCAGGGCCCTCTCGGCCCGTCTGCGACGTCGGGCGTCCCGCGCCTCCCTCCGCGAGCCGCCGCCTCCCGCTCCGGTGCGCCGCCACCGGTCGCCGCCCCGGTCGCCGGTCGCCGCCTCCGCCTGTCGCCCATGCCTCCATGCCGGTCATCGTCCGTCGCACCACCGCGCGCCCTGGCCTCCTTCCGGCCAGATCCGACCGGCCCCGTCCCTGCCGACCTCGCGCCATCCTCGCCGGCGCCTTCTCCGGCCGCCAACGCCCATTCTCCGGCGAACCTCGTCTTCCGCGCTCCCCCAGATCCAGATCCAAACGGAGGTTGACCCGAAATTTCCTCCGTCCTTTTTCTATCATAATATGTTGCCTACTTTGACCTGTCATATTTCCTTGCATACTGATCTGTTTCATGCGCATGACATATCAAAAGGTTCACCAGGAGATGCTCTTCATTTTGTTCCATTGTGCCATGTTTGTTTGAGTTCATCTTGATGCCTAAATCATCATTGCAAATGTGCTATATGATGTTTACTGCAAATGTGCATCTTATGAGCATGAGCTCTACATGTGTTTTCAACTATGCCATACCTTATTTACAGAGGTGCTTGCCATGTATTTTTGTGATTTATTTGGTGACTAGAACAAGCATGCAAACTAGGCTTCGTGACGTTGCTGATTTCAGTTCCTGTTATGCTGTTCTTTTGATGCCATGTAAACTTGATGCTACAGAGAGATCCATGCTTATTTTAGGATACTTCAGTAAGGATTTTTTAAACATATGGTTATTCTCTATCCATCCGTGCCCCTCTTTGCAATTATGGAGTAATCTAGCATGTCATTTTATTGCTCTACTTTTGCAATAGAATGTTTCCTGGCAGATTGTTTACATGTTATTCAATTTTGCCAAGGTTGTTGTAGTTGATCCTTGCATGCTATGAGCTTGTTCTTGCCATGATTAGTTTGAATGATGTCTTCTTGCCGGTGCTATGCTTATCTTGTCATGCAACAACTTGTGGTGAGTGAATCGAGCTCGCAAAGATGCCTTCATAATTCTGTTAATGCCATGCTCTGTTTTGCTGCCAAATCTGAATCTGTTAACGACACTTGCTATGTTTACATGGCCGCCATCATATCTTATGGTCCTTTTTGTCTCATGGTCAGTAAGGGACTTATGTTCTATGCATTTAGTAGTATCATGCCATTCCTTAAGTTTCTACGATATGTTCTTGTAGAATGATGTTTGTTTGCTCTAAATATGGCTTCCTGATGATGTTTCTGCCATGTTCAGTATTTACAATCAAGTCCGTGGTGCTGTTATCTTTTGCACTTTTGCCATGATTGTTTAAACCTGCTATTTTGTGATCTAGCCCTAGCTCAGTGTTCATATTTTGTCAAGCATCTCTTGTAGATCACTACCATATGCTTTTTTGCTATGTTGGGGTGCTGTAGCATAGTTTCTTGATGTATTCTAAGTGCTATCATGCTGTTAATCGCAGAATTGTGTCATTCTTGTTTTGCTTGCCATTTGCAAACCGTGCATCCGTTCCCGGTGATCTTTATATCGATTTCAACCGAAATCATCTCATCTTTCCAGCGACATACTTGGTTTGCCAAGTTGATTCCTTATTCATCCTTTTTCCTCCCAGAGCATGCATACACATTGCATATCACATCTCGCATATCATGCCATGTATTGCATCATGCTACTTGTGCATTGCACTGTGATTGATTGTGGTTCCATTGCTTGTATTCTTGCTTGGGGTAGAGACAGGAGACGAGTACGTGAACGAGGAACCTATTGAGTACGCTAACGAGGATGAAGCTTTTGACAACTCTGAGAACTTTGCAGGCAAGATGACCATACCCTCGAAATCACTTCTATCTTTGCTTTGCTAGTTGTTCGCTCTATCGCTATGTTTGCTCTACCTACCACTTGTTTATCATGCCTCCCATATTTCCATGTCAAGCCTCTAACCATCCTGTCCTAGCAAACCGTTGTTTGGCTATGTCACCGCTTTTGCTCAGCCCCTCTTATAGCGTTGCCAGTTGCAGGTGAAGATGAAGCTTGTTCCTTGTTGGAACATGGATATTTTGGGATATCACAATATCTCTTGTTTAATTAATGCACCTATATACTTGGTAAAGGGTGGAAGGCTCGGCCTTATGCCTGGTGTCTTGATCCACTCTTGCCGCCCTAGTTTCCGTCATACCGGTGTTATGTTCCATGATTTTGCGTTCCTTACGCGGTTGGGTGATTTATGGGACCCCCTTGACAGTTCGCTTTGAATAAAACTCCTCCAGCGAGGCCCAACCTTGGTTTTACCATTTGCCACCTAAGCCTTTTTCCCTTGGGTTTTCGCAAGCCCGAGGGTCATCTTTATTTAACCCTTTCGGGCCTGTGCTCCTTCGAGTGTTGGTCCGAACTGAGCTGCCTGCGGGGCCACCTTGGGGAAACTTGAGGGCTGGTTTTAGTCATAGCTAGTCTCATCCGGTGTTTCCCTGAAAACGCGATATGTGCAGCTCCTATCGGGATTTGTCGGCACATCGGGCGGCTTTGCTGGTCTTGTTTTACCATTGTCGAAATGTCTTGTAAACCGGGATTCCGAGACTGATCGGGTCTTCCTGGGAGAAGGTATATCCTTCGTTGACCGTGAGAGCTTGTGATGGGCTAAGTTGGGACACCGCTAAAGGGTATTATCTTTTGAAAGTCGTGCTCGCGGTTATGAGGCAGATGGGAATTTGTTAACGTCCGGTTGTAGAGAACATGACACTTGACTTAATTATAATGCATCAACCGTGTGTGTAGCCGTGATGGTCTCTTTTCGGCGGAGTCCGGGAAGTGAACACAGTTTGGGTTATGTATGAATGTAAGTAGTCTCAGGATCACTTCTTGATCACTTCTAGCTTCTCGACTGATGCGTTGCTTCTCTTCTCGCTCTCACTTGCGTATGTTAGCCACCATATATGCTTAGTGCTTGCTCCAGCTCCACCACCTTACCCCTTTCCTACCCACGAGCTTAAATAGTCTTGATCTCGTGGGTGTGAGATTGCTGAGTCCTCGTAACTCACCGGTTCTACCAAAACAGTTGCAGGTGCCGAGGATACCAGTGCAAGTGGCAAAACCGAGCTCAAGTGGGAGTTTGATGAAGACCATGGTCGTTACTATGTTTCGTTTCCTGAAGATCAGTAGTAGAGCCCAGTTGGGACGATCGGGGATCTAGCATTTGGGGTTATCTTCTTTTCATTTGGATTTGACCGTAGTCGGTCTATGACTGTATTTCGAATGATGTATGAATTAATTTATGTATTGTGTGATGTGGCGATTGTAAGACAACTCTCTTTATCCCATTCTTGTTCATTACATGGGATTGTGTGAAGATGTAACGTCCCGGATTCGATGCGCCAGGTGTCCGCCAGTTATTCGCCATCGTTGCCATGTCATTTGCTTGGGTGTTGCATTTTATCATGTGATCACGTGCAGTGCATTGCATACGTGTTCGTCTCTTGCGTCCGAGCCTTTTCCCCGTTGTCCGTTTTGCAATCCGGCACTCCTATGCCCTCCGACGTTCCCCTTTTGTCTCTTGTTGTGAGTGGGTGTTAGACTTTCTCGGAATGGCCCGAGGCTTGCCAAGTGGCCTCGGTATAGCACCGGTAGACCGCCTGTCAAATTTCGTGCCATTCGGAGGTCGTTTGGTACTCCAACGGTTAACCGGGTAACCGTAAAAGCCTTCTTCTCTTTGCAGCACAACACCCCTTCCAAAGTGGACCAAAACCCATCTAAGTCCCCTCCATGCTCTCGGTCATTTGATCACGATTGTGTGGGCGAAAACCGCTCGTCATTTGGACTCTCCTAGCTCCCTCTACCTATAAAACTAGCCCCTCCCCCGAAATTCGCGGATGAAAATCCCCCGAAACCCTAGCCCCGCTCCTCTCCGCCGCCGGACAGGTCCGGATCGGACCGGACATGTCCAGTCGCCGCCCGCCGGCGAATCAGGATCTGCCACCTGTCCCCGTCGGCCCTCTCTCTCTCCTCCCGCCGCTGCGGCCCGCCGGGCCCGGGTCGGACCCGCCCAGGCCCGCGCGCCTCCGCCCGAGCC
>NC_041387.1:259489724-259496759 GCF_002162155.2 Triticum dicoccoides
GTGCTCCGCCGACCACCGCCTCCTCGCCTCCGGTCCCTCGCCGCCTTCCATCGCCGCAGACCGCCGCCGCCATGGCGCCAGCGCCCGGGCTCCGCGCCCTCGCGCCGCTAACCTCCGCCGGAGCCGCGCCCTCGCCGAAGCGCTGCCTCCCGGCGCCTCCCCGCCTTCGCCCGGCCTCGCCCCGACGTCTCCTGCCGCGGCCGGCCTCCTCCTCACCGGGGACGTCACGCCCGCGTCGCCGAACTCCGGATCCGCGCCTCCCACGCCGCCCAGAGCTCGCCGGAGCCGCCCCGCCGCTCGCCGGAGTTCACTCCGGCTAGATCCATTTCGCCTGGACCAGATCCACCCACTCCCCAAACCAAACACGCCCACGCCCCCGTCCCGGATCCCGCCATCCCACGTTGACTTTTCGCGGAGGTATAAATTTCGCTGTCCCTGAGTTTCTGACATTATCATGCCATGTTTGACCTGCTGTATCTCTGCATCCGTAGCTCCGTTTTGTGCATGTAATATGCCAAATTGTTCGCCTCGACGAGTACATCATTTCATTCCATTGCATCATATTCATTTGAGGTCATCTAGATGCCTGAATCATTGTTGTAAGAGTGCTTCATGATGTTTTCTGCTGTCCGTTAACAGAACGAGCTCTTTTGTCATTTTTGCCATGATTGATGTGTGCATCCTGTGAGGTTGATGTCTACATGTGTTTTGATCTATGCCATGTCTTCTTTACAGAGGTGCTTACCATGTATTTTTGTGATCAATGTGGTGACTAGCACAAGCATGCAAACTAGGTTTCGTGATATTGCTGATTTTAGTCCCTGTTCTGTTGTTATTTTGATGCCATGTAAACTTGATGCTACAGAGAGATCCATGCATATTTTGAGATACTTCAGTAAGGATGTTTTGAACATATGGTTATTGTCTATCCATTCATGCCTCTGGTTTCAATTATGGAGTAGTCTAGCATATCATTTTCGTGCTCTACTTTTTCTTCAAAATGTTTCCTGGCAGGTTGTTTACATGTTATTCAATTTGGCCAAGCTTGTTGTAGTTGATCCTTGCATGCTATGGACTTGTTCTTCACTTGGTTTGTTTCACAAACATGTCTTCTTGATGATGATATGCTTATCTTGTCATGCAATTACTTGTGGTGAGTGAATCGAGCTTGTTAAGTAGGGTACATGATGTTGCTGTTTTGCTAGGCTGAATCTGTTATTTCGTGGTGCTATATAAACATGTTGCTACCAATCATTCTGTGCATAATCTGGAGATGATCTATAAACATGTTTTGATCTACATGTCATCCTCTATCCATCCATGCCCCTGGTTACATTTATAGGTTGTTGTAGCTTGTTGTAATCTTGCTCTAAAGTTGCTTCATAATGTTGTTGTCAGCCTGTTAACATTAAGTTCAGTTGTTTCGATGTGTTTTCCTAGTGATCCATGCACCCTATGACCTTGCTCTTTCCATGCTTAGCTTCACAAATATGCCTTCTTACTGTTGGGTGCCTTGCCATGCCATGTAATGATCTGTAGTGAGTTGCACAATCTCATCAACATGCCTTCATAATTATGTTCCTGCCATGTATGAATCTGTAATATAACTTGCCATGTTTACGTGGGTGAAATCATATTTTATGACCCTTTTTGGCTTATGGTCAGTAAGGGACTTTTGATCTATGCATTTAGTATATTCATGCCATGCCTTTGTTTGCCATGATAAGTTCCTGTAACACGTTGTTTGATAGCTCTAAACATTGCATCGTGATGTTATTTTCTGCAAAGTCTGAAATTGTTGTTACTTGCAATCTTACCATGCGTGTTTGAGCATGTTCTAGTGATTTATGGAGATAGCTCAGTGTTCATGTTTTGTAATGCTTTACCTGTACATCATGCCCATTCCTTTTATTATCATGTTGAGATGTTGTAGCATATTGTTTTGATGCTTGCAATATGCCTAGTTGCTGTTTTGGACAGATTGTTGCTATAACTTGTTTCATGTGTGTGTGTTGAACCGTTGCTCCGTTTTGAGTGTGCTCTATATGAAACTTGCTTAGATTTGGATGTAGCTTCATATTATCATGTTTCATCCTTGTTTTGAGGTGTTTGCTTGACGTTTGTATGCATTTTGCATCAATGCCATGTTTAACTTGTTTTGCTCATATCTTGTAGGTCGTAGCTCCGAACTAAATGAACTTTATATGTAACTTGACTAGAATCTCGTGTAGATCATCTTGGTGCATCTTAACTTGCTGTTTAACAACTTGAACATAAGGTTTATTCAGATCTGGACCAATTTCGAAATTTGCATATCAGGACTTACCGGAATTGCTATATGTTGTTCCCGGCCTCATTTAAACTTGCCTTATGTGTTGCTCTTGTTTGCATCATCTCTTGCCACGTGTAGCTTCATGTAGTCTTGTCTTGCAACATACTTGTTTGTGCATCATGTCTTGTATATGTGTGGTGTGTTTACCATGTTGTGTGCTTCTTCTCGATAGTTCCCGTTTCATTGCGATCGTGAGGATTTGTTCGTCTACGCTTGGTTCGTCTTCGTGGCTTCATCTTCTTCATGGACTCGTTCTTCTTCCTTGCGGGATTTCAGGCAAGATGACCGCTACCCTGGATCTCATTACTATCATTGCTATGCTAGTTTCTTAGTTCTATCGCTATGCTGCGTTACCTATCTGTTGCTCTTCAAGCCATCCCAAATTGCCATGAACCTCTAACCTTTGACACCTTTCCTATGCAAACCATTGATTGGTGATGTTACCGCTTTGCTCAGTCCCTCTTATAGCGTTGTTAGTTGCAGGTGAAGTTGAAGATTTCTCCGTGGTGGACAGGATTTTGGTTGGGATATCACAATATCTCTTATATTATTAATGCATCTATATACTTGGTAAAGGGCGGAAGACTCGGCCTTATGCCTGGTGTTTTGTTCCACTCTTGACGCCCTAGTTTCCGTCATACCAGTGTTATGTTCCCGGATTTTTCGTTCCTTACGTGGTCGGGTGATTTATGGGACCCCCTTGACAGTTCGCTTTGAATAAAACTCGTCCAGCAAGGCCCAACCTTGGTTTTACCATTTGCCTCACCTAGCCCTTTTTCCCTTGGGAGTCGCGCTCTCCAGGGTCATCTTTATTTTATCCCCCCCGGGCCAGTGCTCGTTGTGAGTGTTGGTCCAACCTGTCAGCCGCCGGTGGCCACCAGGGGCAACTCTGGGATGGCCTACCGGAAGTTTGGACAATCCGGTGTGCCCTGAGAACGAGATATGTGCAGCTCCTATCAGGATTTGTCGGCACATTCGGGCGGCTTTGCTGGTCTTGTTTTACCATTGTCGAAATGTCTTGTAAACCGGGATTCTGAGTTTGATCGGGTCTTCCTGGGAGAAGGTCTATTCCTTCCTTGATCGCGAGAGCTTGTCATGGGCTAAGTTGGGACACCCCTGCAGGGTATAATCTTTCGAAAGCCGTGTCTGCGGTTATAGGCAGATGGGAATTTGTTAATGTCCGGTTGTAGATAACTTGACACCAGATCCGAATTAAAACGCATCAACCGCGTGTGTAGCCGTGATGGTCTCTTTTTGGCAGAGTCCGGGAAGTGAACACGGTTTCTGTGTTATGTTTGACGTAAGTAGGAGTTCAGGATCACTTCTTGATCATTACTAGTTGACGACCGTTCTGCTTGCTCTCTTCTCGCTCTTATTTGCATATGTTAGCCACCATATATGCTTAGTCGCTGCTGCAACGTCACCACTTTACCCCTTCCTTTCCTATTAAGCTTTGCTAGTCTTGATACCCATGGTAATGGGATTGCTGAGTCCTCGTGGCTCACAGATTACTACAACAACAGTTGCAGGTACAGGTTGTGCGATGATCATGACGCAAGAGCGATGCTTGGTTGTGTTGAGCTCTTCTTCTGCTTCTTCCATCAGGGGATAGGTTCCAGGTCGGCAGCCTGGGCTAGCAGGGTGGATGTCGTTTGAGTTTCTATTTGTGGTTCATCCGTAGTCGGATGTTGCTCTTATGTATCGTGATGTTGTATTCGGTTGGCATTGTATGCCTTATGTATGTATCCCCATCTGTTATGTAATGTTGATGTAATGATATCCACCTTGCAAAAGCGTTTCAATATGCGGGTCTATCCTTGGTGGGACCTTCGAGTTCCTTTTGGATAGGGTCGCATATTGGGCGTGACAAGTTGGTATCAGAGCCTCGACCGACCCTAGGAGCCCCCTTGATTGATCGTGTAGTTTGGCCGTTGTTGAGTCTAGAAGAAAACTGTTTTAAGAGTCTAGTTATATCGGAGAGTAGGAATTCTTTTTAGTCCTCAGCCCCTTCGTCGCTCTGGTCAGGAATCTTGACGTAGGTGTTTTCAATTACTTCTCTTCCCCTTCAAATTTTTCTTTAGGATCACGCAGTTGGTTTTCCGATTGTTGGTTCTCAGCTCTTTTGATCTGGTGCATTTCTCGTCAGTTGACTCGAACCTCTTCATCATTGAGTTCTATCCTCAGTTGTCTTATTTTCCCACCCGCCCTCCCTTCTTATCGGAACTGGAGTCCGTAATCGAGTATCCTTCCTACTCCTGTGAAGTCTTTGCTTTCTTTCGTCAATTATTTCAACCGGTGATTTCTCATCTCGTTCGTCATTCTTCATCTCTTTTACGGTGGACTCAATTCATGTTTTTCGGTTTGATTATATTCTTTCCCTTAGCTCAAGTGTTTTCCCTGCTCGTTCGCCTCTCGCCAGTTAATCATTCCGGAGTTCGTAAGACATCTCAGGAGATTCGTCTGTGTTTGAATTAATTCGAGGTTGTCACCTCATTCAAATATTTCAATTGTTCCGGTGCTTCATCTATCTCTTCAACAATCCTTTTTCAACGGTGTTTTCTCTTCAGTGGGCCCTAACCCACAGGTATTTTCCCAGGATCTTACCTGACTCTTCTAATTCTCCTGGAATTATTCAAAATTCTTTTCAAGTGTGACGTAAGAATGAATTTCATCAGTAAGATTCCATCGCTAAGATCGCTTTCAAATTCTTTTCATTGTTGGCTCAACCTCTTCGCTTTTCATTCTCCTGGAGTATCTCAGTAATTTTGGTGGTGTTTCTCGTCGTTATTCGAAGATTGAAGAAGAGTTTTCCCTCTCATCATTGTCCGTCCTCTCGAAGATTCGTGGTTCTAGCGTCATATCATCCTCTCGAATTATTTCAGTTTGTCAGATATTCTTTTCTTACCCATCCGGAGTTGTCAGGAGTTGATTTATCTTTCTTTTCACCGGAGGCCATCGTTCCAGAAGAATTCTTCGCCCTCATCATTTTAGTTATCGTTCTGTATATATCCCTGTGCTTCGTTCAAGTATTCTTTAATCAGGTCTTTATCTCTTCGTTCTTGTGCATCTAAATCCCCTCGAGCATATTGGTTCTTCTAATTCTTTTCGGCGATTCAGTCTCTTTCATCAGTCATTTTCGAATTCTTACGGTGGTTCGTTCAAGATTCTTTTTCCTCGATTATCATTTTAATTCATTTGTTCTTTTCAATCCTATTGGTGATTCATGAAGATCTTCTCTAGTTTGTGATATGTCACTTATCAATTCTTTTTCAAGAAGAATAAGTAGTATGCAAAATCCATTGTTTGTCATCAATTTATTTTGATGAAGGATAAGCATACAATAAATCTTATTCTTATTTCATCCAAGTGAGTAATTCCTTCCTTCGGAGTTTGTTCATGAGGAATAAATTCTAAGTCCAAGATTTCTCCATCTTTTCTTTCCGGAGTTCAAATTTCCTCGGTCATCTCGTCGGAACCTCCATCTAAATCATCGCAAGGCTCATCTTATTCTTTCATCCTTCATTCTATCTGATCATCCTTTTGTAACCGGAGTTCTTCATGGCGGTTCTTCATGATTTAATTCATTCTTCAAGTTTTCATCAAGTTTTTGTTGGAGGAATTCAAGTATCATTCCATCCTCTCAAGTTCCTGTTCTTTTCCTTCCATGTTTCAGCTGGAGTGCTGCCTAAATCCTTTCAGTCTTATTCATTTCTTATCTCGTTCTAACCGGAGTTGTTTCATAGTCTAACTGATTCCGTGAGCTTTCGATTCTCGTCATTCTCATCGTTCCTCTCTTCTTCTCGAGTGCTCTCTATTCTTTGCTTCTTCTCTTGAGTTCTTGTTTCACCTCATCCCTTTTCCCTTCAGTCTCGGTCCTAAGATCTCGGGACGAGATCTCTTGTTAGTGGAGGATTGTTGTAATGCCTCGGATTCGATGCACCAGGTGTCCGCCAGTTATTCGCCATCGTTGCCATGTCATTTGCTTGTGTGTTGCATTTTATCATGTCATCATGTGCATTGCATTGCATACGTGTTCGTCTCTTGCGTCCGAGCCTTTTCCCCGTTGTCCGTTTTGCAATCCGGCACTCCTATGCCCTCCGGCGTTCCCCTTTTGTCTCTTGTTGTGAGTGGGTGTTAGACTTTCTCGGAATGGCCCGAGGATTGCCAAGTGGCCTTGGTATAGCACCGGTAGACCGCCTGTCAAGTTTCATGCCATTCGGAGGTCGTTTGGTACTCCAACGGTTAACCGGGTAACCGTAAAAGCCTCCTTCTCATTGCAGCCCAACACCGCTTCCAAAGTGGCCCAAAACCCATCTAAGTCCCCTCCATTCTCTCGGTCATTCAATCACGATCGTGTGGGCGAAAACCGCTCCTCATTTGGACTCTCCTAGCTCCCTCTACCTATAAAACTAGCCCCTCCCACGAAATTCGCGGATGAAAATCCCCCGAAACCCTAGCCCCACTCCTCTCCGCTGCCGGACACGTCCGGATCGGACCGGACCTGTCCCGCCGCCGCCCGCCGGTGAATCAGGATCTGCCACCTGTCCCCGTCGGCCCTCTCTCTCTCCTCCCGCCGCTGCGGCCTGCCGGGCCCGGGTCGGACCCGCCCAGGCCCGCGTGCCGCCCCGCGCGCCTCCGCGCGAGCCTCCCGGCCGGATCCCGCGCCGCCGCCGCGCTTCGCGCGCCGCCGCCCTGGTCGCCGG
>NC_041387.1:259497045-259684854 GCF_002162155.2 Triticum dicoccoides
GCGCCCTCGCCGGAGCGCTGCCTCCCGGGGCCTCCCCGCCTTCGCCCGGCCTCGCCCCGACGTCTCCTGCCGCGGCCGGCCTCCTCCTCGCCGGGGACGTCGCGCCCGCGTCGCCGAACTCCGGGTCCGCGCCTCCCGCGCCGCCCGGAGCTCCCCGGAGCCGCCCCGCCGCTCACCGGAGTTCACTCCGGCCAGGTCCATTCCGCCTGGACCAGATCCACCCACTCCCCGAACCAAACGCGCCCGCGCCCCCATCCCGGATCCCGCCATCCCACGTTGACTTTTCGCGGAGGTATAAATTTCGCTAAGTCCCTGAGATTTCTGACATTATCATGCCATGTTTGACCTGCTATATCTCTGCATCTGTAGCTCCGTTTTGTGCGTGTAATATGCCAAATTGTTCGTCTCGACGAATACATCATTTGAGTTCATTGCATCATATTCATTTGAGGTAATCTAGATGCCTGAATCATCGTTGTAAGAGTGCTTCATGATGTTTTCTACTGTCTCTTAACAGAACAAGCTCTTTTGTCATTTTTGCCATGATTGATGTGTGCATCCTATGAGGTTGATGTCTACATGTGTTTTGATCTATGCCATGTCTTCTTTACAGAGGTGCTTACCATGCATTTTTGTGATCAATGTGGTGACTAGCACAAGCATGCAAACTAGGCTTCTTGATATTGTTGATTTTAGTCCCTGTTCTGCTGTTATTTTGATGCCATGTAAACTTGATGCTACAGAGAGATCCATACATATTTTGAGATACTTCAGTAAGGATGTTTTGAACATATGGTTATTGTCTATCCATTCATGCCTCTTGTTGCAATTATGGAGTAGTCTAGCATGTCATTTTCGTGCTCTACTTTTGCTTCAAAATGTTTCCTGGCAGATTGTTTACATGTTATTCAATTTGGCCAAGCTTGTTGTAGTTGATCCTTGCATGCTATGGACTTGTTCTTGACTTGGTTTGTTTCACAAACATGTCTTCTTGATGATGCTATGCTTATATTGTCATGCAATGACTTTTGGTGAGTGAATCGAGCTTGTTAAGTAGAGTACATGATGTTGCTGTTTTGCTAGGCTGAATCTGTTATTTCGTGGTGCTATATAAACATGTTGCTACCAATCATTCTATGCATAATATGGAGATGTTCTATAAACATGTTTTTATCTACATGTCATCCTCTATCCATACATGCCCCTGGTTGCATTCATAGGTTGCTGTAGCTTGTTGTAATCTTGCTCTAAAGTTGCTTCATAATGTTGTTGTCAGCCTGTTAACATTAAGTTCAGTTGTTTCCATGTGTTTTCCTAGTGATCCATGCACCCTATGACCTTGCTCTTGCCATGCTTAGCTTCACAAATATGCCTTCTTACTATTGGGTGCCTTGCCATGCCATGTAATGATCCATAGTGAGTTGCACAAGCTCTTCAACATGCCTTCATAATTATGTTCCTGCCATGTATGAATCTGTAATATAACTTGCCATGTTAACGTGGGTGCCATCATATTTTATGATCCTTTTTGGCTTATGGTCAGTAAGGGACTTTTGATCTATGCATTTAGTAGATTCGTGCCATGCCTTTGTTTGCAATGATAAGTTCCTGTAACATGTTGTTTGATAGCTATAAACATTGCATCGTGATGTTATTTTTTGCAAAGTCTGAAATTGTTGTTACTTGCAATCTTACCATGTGTGTTTGAGCATGTTCTAATGATTTCTGGAGATAGCTCAGTGTTCATGTTTTGTAATGCTTTACCTTTAAATCATGCCCATGCCTTTTATTATCATGTTGAGATGCTGTAGCATATTGTTTTGATGCTTGCAATATGCCTAGTTGCTGTTTTGGACAGATTGTTGCTATAACTTGTTTCATGTGTGTGTGTTGAACCGTTGCTCCGTTTTGAGTGTGCTCTATATGAAACTTGCTTAGATTTGCATGTAGCTTCATATTATCATGGTTCATACTTGTTTTGTGGTGTTTTCTTGATGCATCTTAACTTGCTTAGATTTTGCATCAATGCCATGTTTAACTTGTTTTGCTCATATCTTGTAGGCCGTAGCTCCGAACTAAATGAACTTTATCTGTAACTTGCCTAGAATCTCGTGTAGATCATCTTGGTGCATCTTAACTTGATGTTTAACAAATTGAACATAAGGTTTATTCATATCTGGACCAATTTCGAAATTTGCATATGAGGACTTACCGGAATTGTTATATGTTGTTCCCGGCCTCATTTAAACTTGCCTTATGTGTTGCTCTTGTTTGCATCATCTCTTGCCATGAGTAGCTTCATGTAGTCTTGTCTTGCAACATACTTGTTTGTGCATCGTGTCTTGTATATGTGTGGTGTGTTTACCATGTTGTGTGCTTCTTCTCGATAGTTCCCGTTTCGTTGCGATCGTGAGGATTCGTTCGTCTACGCTTGGTTCGTCTTCGTGGCTTCATCTTCTTCATGGACTCGTTCTTCTTCCTTGCGGGATTTCAGGCAAGATGACCGCTACCCTGGATCTCATTACTATCATTGCTATGCTAGTTGCTTCATTCTATCGCTATGCTGCGTTACCTATCTGTTGCTCTTCAAGCCATCCCAAATTGCCATGAACCTCTAACCTTTGACACCTTTCCTATGCAAAACATTGATTGGCCACGTTACCGCTTTCCTCAGCCCCTCTTATAGCGTTGTTAGTTGCAGGTGAAGTTGAAGATTTCTCCATGGTGGACAGGATTTTGGTTGGGATACCACAATATCTCTTATATTATTAATGCATCTATATACTTGGTAAAGGGTGGAAGACTCGGCCTTATGCCTGGTGTTTTGTTCCACTCTTGCCGCCCTAGTTTCCGTCATACCGGTGCTATGTTCCCGGATTTTGTGTTCCTTACGCGGTCGGGTGATTTATGGGACCCCCTAGATAGTTCGCTTTGAATAAAACTCGTCCAGCAAGGCCCAACCTTGGTTTTACTATTTGCCTCACCTAGCCCTTTTTCCCTTGGGAGTCGCGCTCTCGAGGGTCATCTTTATTTTATCCCCCTGGGCCAGTGCTCGTTGTGAGTGTTGGTCCAACCTGTCAGCCGCCGGTGGCCACCAGGGGCAACTCTGGGCTAGCCTACCGGAAGTTTGGACAATTCGGTGTGCCCTGAGAACGAGATATGTGCAGCTCCTATCAGGATTTGTCGGCACATTCGGGCGGCTTTGCTGGTCTTGTTTTACCATTGTCGAAATGTCCTGTAAACCGGGATTCCGAGTCCGATCGGGTCTTCCTGGGAGAAGGTCTATTCCTTCGTTGATCGCGAGAGCTTGTCATGGGCTAAGTTGGGACATCCCTGCAGGGTATAATCTTTCGAAAGCCGTGCCTGCGGTTATAGGCAGATGCGAATTTGTTAATGTCCGGTTGTAGATAACTTGACACCAGATCCGAATTAAAATGCATCAACCGCGTGTGTAGCCGTGATGGTCTCTTTTCGGCGGAGTCCGGGAAGTGAACACGGTTTCTATGTTATGTTTGACGTAAGTAGGAGTTCAGGATCACTTCTTGATCATTACTAGTTGACGACCGTTCTGCTTGCTCTCTTCTCGCTCTTATTTGCGTATGTTAGCCACCATATATGCTTAGTCGCTGCTGCAACCTCACCACTTTACCCCTTCCTTTCCTATTAAGCTTTGCTAGTCTTGATACCCATGGTAGTGGGATTGCTGAGTCCTCGTGGCTCACAGATTACGACAACAACAGTTGCAGGTACAGGTTGTGCGATGATCATGACGCGAGAGCGATGCTTGGTTGTGTTGAGCTCTTCTTCTGCTTCTTCGATCAGGGGATAGGTTCCAGGTCGGCAGCCTGGGCTAGCAGGGTGGATGTCATTTGAGTTTCTGTTTGTGGTTCATCCGTAGTCGGATGTTACTCTTATGTATCGTGATGTTGTATTCGTGTGGCATTGTATGCCTTATGTATGTATCCCCATCTGTTATGTAATGTTGATGTAATGATATCCACCTTGCAAAAGCGTTTCAATATGCGGGTCTATCCTTGGTGGGACCTTTGAGAGCCTTTTGGATAGGGTCGCATATTGGGCGTGACAGAAGATGACCCTTCTTGCAACAAAACCTACAATGCGGTTATGCCTCTAAGTCGTTCCTCAACACGTGAGAGATATAGCCGCATCATGGGCGTTACACTAGTCCTTGCTATGCTGACTCGGGGACGCTTCGTATGTCATGTGCATTGCCTTGTACATGATGGTGCTGCACAATCGAGCCCGTGTGGGCCCCACCACGAAAACTTCAGACGAAATCTCTATCATATGTTTGTTTCCGGCTTATTCTGCAAGCCAAATCCTTTGTTTTGTTTTATTTGTGGTATTTGAGTTGCTTCGAAGTGAAGTGTTGATTCCATACCTTTCCTAAGCGGTGTTCTCATACTTCTATGTGAATACTAATCCTTCTTGATCATTTATATTGTCATGTGAATTCTCTTCCAACCGGCGTGCTTCTCTTCAAGTGGATCCGATCATTTCAACATTCGTGAGATCAATTCTAAGTTTTCTCAACGGTATCCATTCCATATGCCCCAAGTTCCCTTTGTTTTTCCTGCCCTCCCACCCCTTTTTATTCAAGGACTCAGATTTCTTAATCATGTATCCTTTTATTTGTGATAAGTCTCTTCTTTCTTTTCTCTCAATGTTCTTATCCTGTGATTTCCCGTCAAGATGCTCAACAGTTTCAAGTTCATCATCCTTTCTTTTTGTTTCTTATCCAGTGGATCCAATTTCAAGCTTCGGTGTTGATAATATCCCTTTCCTCGTTTCAAATGTGATCCCATGCTGGTGCATCTCATAATCGTTCAACTCTCTCTATTCGTATCTGGAGTGCTAAAGATATCTCAGAAGAATCATGTTTCCATTCTTAATCCGTTCGAGTTACTTAAAGGTTTTTCTCTCATTCAAGCTATTCAATTCAACTAGTGCAATCCCCCCTTTCAATCAATCTTTCAACGATGTATATTTTTAGTGGGTCCTAACCCACAAGTCTTTTTCCAGGATCTTACCTAACTCTTCTGATTTTCCAGAGTTATTCTCAAATTCTTTTTCAAAGTTTGACGTAAGAATGAATTATCATCAGTCATATTCCTTCTGCAAGATCACTTTGAAAACATTTCCGTCGTGGGTTCAACCTCTCTATTCTTCATTCTTCCAGAGTGTCTCAACAATATTGATGGTTCATCATCGTTATTATCAGCTTTGAAGACCAAAGAAGAGTTTCTCTTAAATCTTGTCCGTTCTCTCGAAGATTCATGGTTCTAGCTTCATGCCATCCTCTCATAATTGTTTGGATTGTGAGAATTCTTTTCACCCGTCTGGAGCAATTCAGGAGTCTTTTCAGTTTGATTCTCCGGAGCCCATCATCTCAGAATTATTCATTCTCAGCTTTCAGCTCTCGTTCTCCAAATCTTACCGGCGCATCGCTCAAGTATGCTCTAGTCAGCTCGTGATCTCCTCATTCTGTTGTATCTAAATTTCCCCAAGTATCTTTGTTTGTTTTCTAATTCTTCTCAGTGATTCTCCCCTTTGCTACGGTCATTTTCAATTCCTACCGGTGGTTCGCTGAAGACCTTATTCAAGTTTGCATTATATCTCTCTTAATCCTTTCAACGAGAATAAGTAGCATGCCTATCTGTTGCTTGTCACCAATTTAAGATGGTGAAGGGTAACCATGACATAAGTCTTATTCTTGTTTTCCTCAAGGTGATTTAATACCTTATTCCGGATTTTGTTCATGATATCATGTTCTCGGTTCCAAGTCGTTCATCTTTCCTTTCCGAAGTTCCAAGTTTCCGCATTATATCATCATGAAGCTCCATCTAAATCATTGAAAGGCTTCACCTTGTGTTTTAAATTTCTCTTCCTTTCTATCACCCTTTTATTACTAGAGTTCTTCATGGAGGCTCTACATGGTGGTTCATCAAGGATTCCTTTCATTCCTCAATTGTTCTTCAAGATTTCTCTCGATATTATGACCCACCTAGCTATACTCAAAATTAAACATGGTGCTCAACACATGTTTTGTTTTGAGGCGTTCAAGCATTCTTCATCTTGCCTTCCAAAGTGCAATTCTTTCTACCTTATCTTTTGAGGTAGTGTTATGTCATTCTTTATAATTTTCCTTCGTGTTTCATGATTCATAAGTTTTCAAGAGTGACATATTTAAATCCATCATTTTATCTTCATTCAAGAGATCTTTTCAACCAATCAATCTTTTTGTTGGAGTTGTATTGGGTTATTTCACCTAAAGCCTTCCCTAAGAAATGTTCATATTGTGGTGCTTATCAATGATCCAAGTTATCTCTCTATCATCTTGGTGGAAGAAGTTTTTCATTTGTTGGTGTTATCAATTATATTACTTGTTTCCATAGTTCGCCTCAATTTTGAGAAGTTTTCCATAAGCCCACTACAAGCTTATTCGTTTCGTTGTTGGTTTTCCAACAACTCCGTATAACCTTCTTGGAAGGGTGCTTTTGAAGCTCGTTTATGGCAGAAGTTGGCATTTCCTTCTCCATTCTGTTATTCCAATGATCAATCTTCTATTCTTTCTTCCAGAGGCATTGTGATGTTGCTCTCTTCACTCATCATCTCGAATTGAGGATCGTGTTATTTTCATGATTATCCATTTAACCGGAGTGTCGTGTCCTCTTTTCAAGTTATTTTCATCTTATCAAGTCTTGCATCTCTTTTGAACCGGAGTGTTGTCCGAATTTGATCTTCCTTGTTCCTTGTTTATCTCGTTTCAACCGGAGTGGTTTTAGTTCCTTCTTGTCCATTGTGCTCGTCATTCATAGCTTTGCAACCTCCAAGGTTCACATGGTGTTCCTTGATTCTCTTTTCTACTGGAGTGCTCTCAATTTCGTTCAACTCCATTGTGTTTTTTTAACTTTTCAACCTCTCAAGTCTCTTTGGTTTCACTCATTTGTCGAAGAAGCAACTTAGTTTTACGTTTTCTCTTCCTCCTCCGTTTCTCTCCGGTGCCATTCTAGATCTCAGGACGAGATCCTCTTGTAGTGGTGGAGTGTTGTAACACCCCGGATGTAACTCTCCATATTTGTAACTCCAACTCTTGCCATTTCCGGCTATGTCTTATGATATTTTCTTCGTGGTTGGGTTTTTTCTTTTGTTTTGCATTTTGTTCATGACATGCATCTCATCACATAGCATCATGCACATTGCATCTGCATGTTTTCTTAAAGCTTGCATCCCTTCGTAGTTGCCGTGTTCCCCCCTTGCCTTCATTGACCGATCCGGGTCCAACCGGGTTTTTCGTTTCCCTCTTGTCTGACCGTTTGACCCTCTCTACACTTTACTCAAACCCCTCGCGCGCATCCGAAAGTTGTCCCGAACCCAACCTACTCTGTCGTTATCGTTGGGTTCAGATCATCCCCAATATCTATAAAGCATCTCCGTTTTGTTATTTGGACTCCCTAGTCAATCCATTCTCGACCACCCGATTACGATCGGACGGACCGAATACCCCCCTAATCTAATCCAGCAGCATATATAAATGAGGCAACCCGAAAATCTAGGGATCCTGTCCCATTCATCCACTCCCGAGCGCCGCCACTCTTCCTGTCTCTTCCTCATCAGGATCTTCCCTGATCCAAAATCCCTTCCTCATTTTCAGATCCACCCAATCCCTCCATCGATCCAACCAGCAGCTCCCCTCGAGCTCCACCTACATCCCATCCTTCCCTGCCTCGTTCCCGAAGCCGTTGGCACCGAGCTCCCCCTGCCTCGCTCGCCTCTCGTGCCGGAGACCTCTGCTCCCGCGCGTCTCCGACCCTCCCCGAGCCTCCTCGCCGGAGTAGCAGCAGCCGACAACCACCAGGTCGCCACGGACTACCTTCTCTTCATTTACTCCCCCTGCTTCTCTCCCTCTCAACCTCTCTAATTTCTCTCGCCTCTCCCTTATCTAGCAGGAACCTGACGCCGGGGACGCTCGCATCCCTAATCTTGCAGCACCACCGCCTGGAACTTCCCCGCCGGAGGCCTTCACCTCGTCTGCATCACCGGCATCCATCCCCCCTGAACCCCGCGACCTCTCTAAACCCTGCGACCGCTGCATCGTCTCTTCTTCGAACACGCCTCTGTCAGCAATCAAAAGAGGTCGCCGTTGCCCCAGAGCTCCTCTATTGCCGTCCCCGACCTGCCTCGGTCCACTGAGAATCCATTCCAGTCCTCCTCCGCGCCAGATATGGCAAGCACCGGCCGGATCTTGCACCGCCGCAAGCCCCGCTACCGGCCACCAAGTCCCATGCGCCTCTCTGCATCGAGCACTGCTCGCCTCCTCTGCTTCGCCCCTGCACGAGCAGGACGACCCCGCCCTGCTTTGCGTTTGTCCTGATCCGGCGCTGGCCCGCCGTCTTCGACCTCCCTCTGCATGCCCGCAGCTCGCCGGTGAGCACCTCTAGCCGCCCGCGCCCGTTCTTCCCTCCTTTATTTTCCCGTTTCTTCTCTATGTCTCTACTCTTTGAAACTCTCTCGCAACCTGTACATGTTCACAGGAGTACATCCCCGCCGCCGGTCCTCTTCCACAGCACGTCGGCGCTGCCATGCCTCGTTTTGACCCCATCCCGGCGACCCTAGTTTGCCGCCGTTCGCTCCCGACTTCCATCGCCGTCTCCTGCTTCGCCATCAGCCTGCTGCTGCCTCTGTTCTTCTGTAACGAGCAGCAGCAACTCGCTCGCCCCGCGTTGACCGAGCGCCCCTCTCGTGGACCAGTTCAAGCGAGAGGGCTCGATCGCCTGCTTGTGGGCCGGCCGCACTGCTTCCTCGCGGCCTACTGCCTCACCAACCGGGCTGAAGCCCATGGGTGAGCATCCCCTCCGGCCCCTTCTCTATGTTGGGCCAGCAGATTCGGCCCGACTCATGTTTTTTCCGATGGAGCGATTTACTGTTTATCCAGTGATTTACCTGTTTTGCAGAAAAAATCTCCAACTTCATGCATATAATAACAAATGAACTATGCATCATATGTAAAAACTTTATATATATAATAACAAATGAACTATGCATCATAATCTGCTACTTTCATCCATGTTTAAAATGTTTAACTTGATGTTTGATCTAGTTTGCTTAAATAACATACTAAAATTGTTTAATTCATAACTAAATAACCATAGCTCCGATTTAAATAAACTTTATATGTAAATGGGGTGGAAAAATGCATAGATTAACTTGGTGCACTTTGTGTTATTGCTTAACAATATTAAAATATGGTTTAGGGCAGAACAGTACCATATTCGAAATATGGACACGAGGATTTTCCGGAATTGTTGTTTATTGTTTCCGGACTTATTTAAACTTGCCTAAATAGTTAGTTTACTTATGCTTCACCTCTTTCCATGTTTAACAACATTTAATATTGTTGGGTACATAAACGGGAGAGAACAAAATAAATGGAAGTGGTGTTTCGTAAATGTGTAACTCGTTGCATATTGAGCTCCACTTAATTTGTAGTATTGTGTGTTGCAGTTTGCCATGCCATGCCTTATTAAACCAGACATGCATCATACTTGTTTGTACATCATGCCATGTTTATGCTTGTGCATTTACCATGTTGTTTGTTTCTTTCCGACGTTGCTTCTTAGTGTAATGTTGCGATTGTGAGGATTCGTTCGACTACTCCCGTTCGTCTTCTTCATGGACCTCGTTCTTCTTCCTAGCGGGATTTCAGGCAAGATGACCGTCACCTTGGATCTCACTACTATCATTGCTATGCTAGTTGCTTTGTTCTATCGCTATTCTGCGTTACCTATCACTTGTTGATCAAGCGACCTAAATTGCCATGTCAGCCTCTAACCTTTTCACCCTACCTAGCAAACCGTTGTTTGGCTATGTTACCGCTTTTGCTCAGCCCCTCTTATAGCGTTGTTAGTTGCAGGTGAAGTTAAAGATTGCTCAATGTTGGACATGATTATGTTGGGATATCACAATATCTCTTATTTAATTAATGCATCTATATACTTGGTAAAGGGTGGAAGGCTCGGCATTATGCCTGGTGTTTTGTTCCACTCTTGCCGCCCTAGTTTCTGTCATACCGGTGTTATTTTCCTTGATTTTGCGTCCCTAACATGGTGAGAGGTGTGGGACCCTCTTGACAGTTCGCCTTGAATAAAACTCTTCCAGCAAGGCCCAACATTGGTTTTAACATTTGCCATAATAATACTTAAACTAAATAATAAATTTGCATAGAATGTCGCGAACCGGAGGTTTTTTCTACATACAGGGCGGGGCCAGCACTAATGGTGTTAGTCCCAAACGGGCAGACTACGGGGCCACCACGGGGCAACCCGAAGATCTGGTTTTACTCGTAGACTTTCCCATCCGGACGTGTCCTGTGACTAGATACGCGCGGCTACTATCAGGGTGTCGACACGCCGAGAGGCTTTGCTGGATTAGTTTTACCATTATCGAAATGTCTTGTGCACCAGGGCCTCGAGTCTGATTGGATGTCCCATGATGGAGGATTGTCTCTGCGGATCGTGAGCTTATAATGGGCTAAATTGGGACACCCTGCAGGGTTTAAACTTTCGAAAGTCGTGTCTGCGGTTATGTGGCAGGCGGGAATTTGTTAATATCCGGTTGTAGAGAACTTGACACTAGATTCGAATTAAAATACCCAACCGCATGTGTAACCGTGATGGTCGGTTTTCGAGTGGGTTGAGAAGAGAACACGGTGGTGTTATGTTTGAATGTAAGTAGTTCAGGATCACTTATTGATCATTACTAGTTTGCGACCATTTGCGTAGCTTCTCATCTTATTCTTGTACTCGTAAGTTAGCCACCGTATCATGCTTAGTCACTTGCTGCAACCTCACCACTTATCCATTCCATACCATTTAAGCTTTGCTAGTCTTGCACCCATGGTAATGGGATTGCTGAGTCCTCGTGGCTCATAGATTACTACCACAACAGTTGCAGGTACAGATAATGCGATGATCATGACGTGAGAGCGATGCTTGCTTACTTTGAGTTCTTCTTCTGCTTTGTCATTCGAGGGATAGGTTCCTGGTCGGCAGTCTCGGCTAGCAGGGTGGATGTTGTTTGAGTTTCAGTTTATGTTTCATCCGTAGTCGGATGTTCCTCTTATGTATGATGTTGTTTTATTCATGTGGCATTGTTTGCCTTTTGTATGTATCCTCAACTACTATGTAATGGTATGACGTAATGATATCCACCTTGCAAAAGCGTCCCCAATATGCGCTTCTATCCTTGGTGGGACCTTCGAGTTCCTTTAGGATAGGGTCGCATATTGGGCATGACAAACGACGAGGAGGCCCACCGACAGGAGCCGTCTGGGTGACCCGGGCAGCGAGAGTAGCCCGACGCTCGACGCGAGCTCGGCGAGCGTCAGCCATGGTTGCGACGAAGCGACGGAATGCAGAAGAACGGAAGGAAGATTCCGGCGCACCCCTACCTGGCGCGCCAAATGTCGGATACCGGGTTCCGGCAAAACCCTTAAGGTTCGAACTCTGGGGTGCGCACGAAGATCTTCTCCCTACCGATCCATGCCCCAAAACTTCGCCGTGAATCTAAGCTACATGATGAACAACACAAGGGACACGAGGTTTATACTAGTTAGGGCCACCGTTGTGGTGTAATACCCTAATCCAGTGTGTGGCGTGGTGGATTGCCTCTGGGGCTGATGATGAACAGTACAAAGGAAGAATAGCCTCGCGAGGGGTGTTCTTGTGGTGGTGTGCTTGGAGAGGAATTTCTTCGTCTCTGTTGGCTCTAGGCCAGATCCAGATACCTTCTACTGTGGTGGCTATCTCTATATATAGAGGCCCTGGTCCTCTTCCCAAATATTGAGCAGGAAGGGAGCCAACAACATCCATTTTGAAGGGGGACATCTAGTACAAGCTATCCTGACTAAAGGTGGTCTTCGACTACCAAAGGCACTAGTGATGACGTCGTCTTGGGCTCCACGGTGATCTTCGTCCTGCCGCTCTGCTAGTCTTGGTCTCGTTGCACTGATACGGAAACCTTTGCCTGATGCCTCGGTACTCCGTGCCTGTGATTGCCCCCTTTGCACCAAAGTGGAAACGAGGACATTACATTGGCTGGCGCCCGCCTGGCGCCCGCTTGATCTTGATCGTCATGGCTTGCGTCACGAGCACCTCGCGAGGTACTCCTTGCCTTGATCTCTGGCCCGTGTAGCCTATCAGCTCGATGTCCAAAGGTCTAAACCGGGGTAGGTTTGTAACTTCACCAAGATACCAGTCACAACCACCTCCAAGAAGCATTTATATGCCGTGGGTGCCTAAACACCCATGCGCTCAACGGAGATCTATCCCGCCGACCATTTCGGAAACCTGAGATTACTATTGTCGGTGCAACAAACCCTGGGTCTATTGCCCTGACTGTGCACAGGCACGAGATCAAGATTGAAGCACTAACCCAAGATAGAGTACAAGAAACCAAGAGATTTGAAGGATCAACAAGCAGATCAGAGGGACCAAGACCAAGCCAGAGAAGCAAGATATTGTCAATATAAAGGGCTCCTTTGCCGGGCAGGCGAGCCCGGAAAGGGACGAGGTCACTCCCTGCAGAAGACAACCAAGGCATCCTGGCAGGGCCTGCCGGGACTTGCGGAGGATAAATCACCTCACCAACCACTCCACCACTAATCACGTCGTCGATTAGTGTGGTGTCAATACGCAGAGTGATTAAGTGGCAGCCATTTGCCACTCGGCAGCCTCTCTGAGGGAGTCCTGGATTAAGGGGTCCTCGCACAGCCGGACTATATACTTTGGCCGGACTGTTGGACTATGAAGATACAAGATTGAAGACTTCGTCCCGTGTCCGGATGGGACTATCCTTTGCGTGGAAGGCAAGCTTGGCAATTCGGATATGTAGATTTCCTTCTCTGTAACTGACTCTGTGTAACCCTAGCCCCCTCCGGTGTCTATATAAACCGGAGGGTTTAGTTCGTAGGACAACAAAAATCATAATCATAGGCTAGCTTCTAGGGTTTAGCTTCTACGATCTCGTGGTAGATCAACTCTTGTGATACTCATATCATCAAGATCAATCAAGCAGGAAGTAGGGTATTACCTCCATCGAGTGGGCCCGAAACTGGGTAAAACATCATGTCCCTAGCCTGCTATTACCATTAGCCTTAGACGCACAGTTCGGGCCCCCCTACCCGAGATCCGCCGGTTTTGACACCGACATTGGTGCTTTCATTGAGAGTTCCACTATGTCGTCGCGATAAGGCTCGATGGCTCCTTCAATCATCTTCAACGACGCAGTACAGGGGGAGGTTTCCCTTCCCGGACAGATCTTCATATTCGGTGGCTTCGTACTGCGGCCCAACTCGTTTGGCCACCTGGAGCAGATCGGTAGCTACGCCCCTGGCCATCAGGTCAGGTTTGGAAGCTTGAACTATACTGCTGATATCCACGGAGACTTGGTCTTCGACGGATTCGAGCCGATGTCAGGTTCGCCGAACAGTTGCGATGGGCATGACTTAGATCTGCCAATAGACAATGTTCGGGAGATCAAACCTGCGGTGGCCCCAGGAATCAATTCGGAGCAGATCACGCCCTCCGAGGACGGATGATGGACCCGGCCACGGAGGCCGCACAGTCATTGGCGTTGGAGCCGAACACCAATCCCACCTCCTATGAGGATGGTGTCATCGGACCCTCAGACTCGCCTCCGGCTACAGGATCCGAACCGCGTACGCCCGTGCCTATCGAATCTGATTGGGCACCGGTTATGGAGTTCACCTTCGCGGATATTTTTCAGCACTGGCCCTTGGTTGACGTGCTAAATTTGTTAAAGTCTCTTTCTTGTCAGGAGACTCTTGGCCGAACTATGTCCGGCTCGAGTGGGAAGCGGACGATGAAGAAATTCGTTACGCACCCACCACCCACTTCATAGCCATTTTTGAAGACTTAACCTACGTGCTTAACTTCAACTCCGAAGACATCGACGGCATGGACGACAATGCAGGAGAAGAACAGGAACCACCGCCCACTGGGCGCTGGACTGCCACCTCATCATATGATATATATATGGTGGAACACCAAAAGAAGGCGATGGTCATGATGCAACAAAGGATAATCCCCTCGATAAGCCACCAAAGCAGCGCCGTAGGCGACGCTCTAAATCCCGCCACAGTAAACACAGCGACAACAACGCAAGAAAGAATAATACCCCGATCGACTCTAAAGGAAACAATGACCCCATGGACCTAGCAATAGAGCAGGATGAGCCAGGGGACGGTGAACATAGTCCGGAGTCGACGTCAGATGACGCCCATCCCAAGGGTAAAATACTCCAACCTGTCTCCGTAGAGGAGAACAATCTGGACAATGATGCACTCATCATCCCAGAAAAACACTTGGAACAAGAGAACCTCCACAGAAGGCTTATTGCCACCGCAAGGAGCCTAAAGAAGCAGAAGCAAAGGCTTAAAGCCGCGTAGGATACGCTCAACCACAGGTGGAACAAAGTGCTCGACACTCAAGAGAAATACGGTGCCGATCGCCACACAAAGAGCTATCCAAAGCGCAAGCTACTGCCTGAATTCGACGACGAGGCCATAGAGCCCATTCGGCCAAAAACGACCGATAAGCCGGACTGACCACCCCGTGGTCGCGACAGGACGGCTAATGATGCCACACACAAGTCAGCACACGATTTACATGAGCTCCTGGACAAAAAGTCCGGTATGGCCAAGTCCATCTATGGATCTAGGAAGCGCGCTTCGACACAGGATCAGAGCTACCAAAACAATCACATTGATCGAATACCAGCTAGGTATCATCATCGAACACAACAACCATCGACAGCATGCCATGACACGTCCAAATACAAGGGTGCCGCACACCCCCTGTGCTTCACCGACGAGGTGCCGGACCATGAATTTTCGGAAGGATTTAAACCCGTGAATATAGAGGCATATGATGGAACGACAGAACCTGGGGTCTGGATTGAGGACTTTATCCTTCACATCCACATGGATCACGGAGATGATCTCCATGCCATTAAATACCTACCCATCAAGCTGAAAGGACCAGCTCGGCACTGGTTGAAAAGCCTTCCTGAAAACTCAATTGGAAGTTGGCAAGAACTTGAGGATGCTTTTAGGGCCAATTTTCAAGGGACCTATGTCCAACCTCCGGATGCAGATGACTTAAGTCACATAATTCAATAGCCCGGAGAGTCATCCCAAAAACATTGGAACAAATTTCCTACTAAGAAGAATCAAATCGTTGACTGCCCGGATGCCGAAGCCTTAGCAGCCTTCAAGCACAGTATCTGGGACGAATGGCTCGCCAGACACCTCGGCCAGGAAAAGCCGAGGACAATGGCAGCCATAACAAGCGTCATGACCCGCTTTTGCGCGGGCGAGGACAGTTGGCTGGCCCGTAGCTGCAACAGTGACCCAGGTACATCCAAAGTCGGGGATGGCAATGGGAAGTCCCTGCGCAATAAAAATAAGCGTCGAAATAATGAACATAGCCCAGATAACACGACGGTCAACGCCGGATTCAAGGGCTCCCGACCCGGTCAATGGAAGAAGCCATTTAAAGGCAGCAGAGAAGGACCATCCAGCCTAAATAAGATTCTAGACAAATTATGTCAGATCCATGGCACACCCGAAAAGCCTGCAAATCACACCCACAGAGAGTGCTTGGTTTTCAAGCAGGCCGGCAAGCTAAATGCCGAACACAAGGGGAGGGAGACGCCAAGTGCAGACGAGGATGAGCCTTGCCAGCCGAACACTGGGGGACAGAAAAAATTCCCAACAAAAATCAAAATAGTGAATATGATTTACGCAACTCACATTGCAAAGAGTAGGCGCAAACACGCACTCCGAGACATAACACTATGGAGCCAGTCGCCCCCAAATTCAATCCCTGATCACCTTTGATCGCAGGGATTATCCGACTAGTATCTGGCATAGAGTATCGGCTTCCTTGGTGTTCGACGCAATAA
The DNA here is from genome assembly GCF_002162155.2 of Triticum dicoccoides. Taxonomy (NCBI): domain Eukaryota; kingdom Viridiplantae; phylum Streptophyta; class Magnoliopsida; order Poales; family Poaceae; genus Triticum; species Triticum dicoccoides. Next base: position 259,513,051 of record NC_041387.1, read on the forward strand.
TTGATGGATACCATCTCACCCGAGTCCTTATGGACGGCGGCAGTAGTCTAAACCTGATATATCAGGACACTGTCCACAAAATGGGGATAGACCCGTCAAGAATCAGCCAAAGCAATACTACCTTTAAAGGAGTGATACCAGGCGTCGAGGCCCACTGTATGGGCTCTCTAGTACTAGAGGTTGTATTCGGTTCTCCCGACAACTTCAGAAGCAAAGAACTAACCTTCGACATCGCTCCATTCCGAAGCGGCTATCACGCACTACTCGGAAGAACGGCCTTTGCTTGTTTTAATGCAGTACCGCACTACGCCTACCTTAAACTTAAGATGCCCGGTCCACGTGGCATCATCACAGTTAGCGGAAATACAGAGCGTTCCTTACGCGTGGAAGAATATGTGGCGGCTCTAGCAGCCAAACACTGAGCGGCCCCTCCAACCAGAATAAACGGTCGTCAAGATCACAGACACGGTTACACGAGTCCGGCACTGCACTAGGTATAACAACCTAGATAAACTTGAGCTGGGGATACCCCCATAAGTGGTGCTAGGGGCTGCTCGCAAAAAAAAGAAGCCCATCGTTTGGCTCGACCCTATTAATACAATAGAATATTGCATTTTCATGGTTCATTCAGATTAACCAACTCTTCGCACGAAGTCTTTCACCTGGGTTTTCCCCTTTTTATAGATGATCATCATGCTACACCCTTCCAGGATACGACACAACGGAGATAAAGGCGCAGACGTGTAGTAGGGCCCCGCTCAAAGGTTTCTCTTTAGATTAAGACCCTGCGTAAACCTTTTTTAATGTCTCTTGTTGCTTCTTCCCCTCCGGACACTTAACACAACCAGGAGGGATACTGGCGTTCTTGACACTTAGTCACGCAAGACTAATGCATGTACCTAGATACACATGGCTTATTATCGAGGGCATTATTCAGCCAAGTATATGTTGTAAAGTCTGAATACCTTAGGGAGTGTTCGGCGTCTCGAGTTTGGCCTTATATGCATCATCTCCGAATCATGTCTTTGGTCAAATGTTGGGTTTGTCTGGCTCCCGTGTTTTGCTACCTTACATTCCGCTCTATCGGCTAAGGCGGCACCGGGAGAACTACTGCGATTGTGCCCTGGTTCATCTGGATGAGCACCTCAGTAGAGAAAGGCGAAAACTGACTGCCATGATACAGCGCGAGGCTGCTCAACCACTCGATGACTCAATGGAATCTTCGCAATTCCTCCGCATTAACGAAGGACAAGTTTCCCCGTCACGTACATACACGCACCATATTCAGATGAACGCGGAAGTACCAGGGGCTATATAGTAGACCCACCGTCAAAATCCTATGGCTAAGTGAAAGTGTAAAAGGTATATAGTCCGATTGCCTGGTTGGCCGCGCTATCATCTCCTTAACGGACCAAGACATTGGACAAGTGTGACTATGCATTTTCTCGAACACCCCCGCATTATATGCGTGGGGGATGAAGCCGACGACTGCAAACTTTCAGGTTATATACATACATAAACGGCCGCACAGGAGGCACTATAATACTTTTGGGCAAAAGTATAAACACAGCCTTTATAATCAAAATAGCATATTTTTTACAATGTAGATACATGTCACTCGGACATGGCACTCTTCGAGCACTGAGCCTGTATTAAACGGGCGCCTTCTAGGACTTCTTCAAAATAGTGCTCGGCCGGGTCCTGACCTCTCGCCGGACCCCGGGTTGCAATAGAGGTGGTTTCCATCCCTGCCTAGTATGTTTTAACACGGGCAAGATCCATCCGCGCACCCTCTATGCACGCCGACCTATTCAAAGCATCGATATGCGACACAGTGCCAAGGAATTGTTGCACTAATCCAAAATAACTGTCTGGCCCTGGTCCCCGTGGCCAAAGATGATCCACGACAGACCTCATAGCAAGCCCGGACAACCTATGGAGCTCGGCCCATGCGGCCTTCCTTTCATTCAACAGCAGCGGACGCGTTGGGGCACTGAACTATGACCAGAATAACCTTTCCACCTTATGGTCTTTCCAATCTTTATAAAATTCGGTCGCATCAGCAGCACTCTTTGACAGGTCTGCATACGCGTCCGCAGCGCTCCACAACTGATCCAGAGGGGCATACTTCGGATCTCCGAACTTCATTCGCAACAAAGAGGGCCTCCCAGCCGTGATATCTCCGGCTTCGCGAAGCTCCTCCTTTATCCCTCTCATTTCAGAGCTGGTTTCCTTGGCTGCCTCTAGGGCCTTCTTCAGGTCAGCCGTTTTCGCTTGGTTTTCTTTTTCAAGGAGCTCATGGCGGTCGGCGGCATCCTTCAGCTCGGCAGCCATATGGGCTATCTTTTCTTTGCTCCGGCGATGAGCAGCCTGTTCGGCTCTTAACTCTTCGACCACCATCAAAGCGGCCGCATCACTTATTCGGGCTTGCTCCTTGGCTCGAGCAAGCTCCGCCCGAAGGATCTCTACGGCGGCAGCTCCATCTGCAGTCACAACATATCATAGATACTAGAATCATGCTCCTCTTAAAACATTTGTTGACAAGTCAAACATACATACCCTGGGCCTCGTCAAGCCGCTTGTTAACAAGTGCAATGTCGGCATCGGCCACGTTAAGCTGCCGCTTCAGTTCGGCAAAATCAGCAGTCCGGTCATCCGCCGGACCCTCAGCTGCCTGCACATAAAGCTGCACGATTATCACCAGAGATTATGATCCTCTGTTCGCCACCTTTGGATGGCAACCAGAGTGTCAGGGGCTACTATATATACAGAGCACACCTAGCATGTGCGGTACCGTCAAAAATACATATATTATTTTTGGCGTACCTCAAAGCCTCTTACCAGACTCATAAAAGCTTCATTCAAACCGCTTTTGGCGGATGAAATCCTCTCAAGCACCCTACCCACTAAGGCACAATGTGTCTCTGAGATGGCCGCTCGCTCCAGAAGACCCATCAGTGTGTCCGGCTGTGTGCCGGACAATCCCGGACTCTTCCTTAGTGGTCATCCGCCCCATGTTGCGGGGAGGCAGGAGGAGGCGTTTCACTCTCCATCATCTTCGGAAGAAGATCCCCCGAACACGAACTTTGTGGAGAAGGGCTACGAGCCAGACTGCAACAAATATGTCTCGGTTATTACTCTCAGAAACAAAACAGGATATGCTTACCCAAGTACCTTTTTTCACTTACAGCTCGATTAAGGGCTGGCCCTCTTGCGGGCGCTGCGCGGTAAGGACGCCCTCTAGGGCAGGCCCCCCTGGCGAGGGTTTCTTCCCTCGTTTGGAAACCTCCGTTTCCAAGTCTTTAGAGGCGGCCCTTTTCTTACCGTGTGGAGAGGGGATTTCAGATTCACCTCCCTGATTATCCTCCTTCGTGAAGGCACTTATTCCCCCGATTTGGATGTGCAAAGTATGAAGCCCATCGGTGGCTTCTCTATTCCTCCCCTCATCTTCTCCTGATGGCACCTAATACGCTGCGCGCTCAAGCATCCTGTTCAATAGAGGATCCGGCGAGCCTTCGGGAAGAGGGGCCGAACACCTAATCCTCTCCGCCTTCCTTATCCAGTCCTAGCAGAGAGAAATTTTATAGAAGAATGTTATAACAAACATAAAGGATGGTGCATTCAGTAGCGGAATTACATACCTGGGTATTCGGACGGTTGTAGTTGAGACCCACGTCCTCGGTGGTGTCCGGACACTTTATTCGTGATCCGAAGAACGACCCGTACATCTCTTAGAGCGTCATGCTGAAGAATTGTTAAATGGTTCGCGGTCCTTCCGGGTTGAACTCCCACTTGAGGAGAGGTCGACCCTGGGCAGGGCCGGACCCGATGAACCAGCATCACTTGCATTATCTTGACAAGGCTGACGTCCTTCTTGACAAGGCTGACATCCTTCTTAAATGGTTCGCGGTCCTTCCGGGTTGAACTCCCACTTGCGGAGAGGTCGACCCTGGCAGGGCCGGACCCGACGAACCAGCATCACTTGCATTATCTTGACAAGGCTGACGTCCTTCTTAAGAAGGTCTCGGATGCGACTCTGCAGCATCAGCACGTCGTTAACTGGCCCCCAGTGCAACCCCTTGTTGACCCATGACGCCGATTGCGGAGGAGGGCCCGGGCGGAACGCTGGAGCGGCCGCTCGCTTTGTACCTCGGGGAGCTGTGATGTAAAACCACTCCCGTTGCCATAAATCAGAAGTTTTGGTAAAGGAACCTTTGGCCATGGGGCATCGGCGCCTTTGTTTATTATAGCGTTCCGCACTCCGCGTGACGCCCGTGAATCACCTTCGGCCTCACATTGAAGGCCTTGAGCCATAGGCTGAAGTGGGGGGTAATGGGAGGAAGGCTTCACACACGACGGTAAACGACAAGATGTGAAGGATGGAATCCGGAGTGTCGGTGTCAAAACCGGCGGATCTCGGGTAGGGGGTCCCAAACTGTGCGTCTAGGCAGATGGTAACAGGAGACAAGGGACACGATGTTTTACCCAGGTTCGGGCCCTCTTGATGGAGGTAAAACCCTACGTCCTGCTTGATTAATATTGATGATGTGTGTTACAAGAGTGGATCTACCACGAGATCAAGGAGGCTAAACCCTAGAAGCTAGCCTATGGTATGATTGTTGTTCGTCCTACGGACTAAAGCCATCCAGTTTATATAGACACCGGAGAGGGCTAGGGTTACACAGAGTCGGTTACAATGGTAGGAGATCTACATATCCGTACTGCCAAGCTTGCCTTCCACGCCAAGGAAAGTCCCATCCGGACACGGGACGAAGTCTTCAATCTTGTATCTTCATAGTCTTGGAGTCCGGCCAATGATGATAGTTCGGCTATCCGGACACCCCCTAGTCCAGGACTCCCTCAGTAGCCCCTGAACCAGGCTTCAATGACGACGAGTCCGGCGTGCATATTGTCTTCGGCATTGCAAGGAGGGTTCCTCCTCCGAATAATTTATGGAAGATTGTGAACACTAGGATAGTGTCCGGCTCTGCAAAATAAATTCCACGCACCACCGTAGAGAGAATAATATTTACACAAGTTCAACCTGCTGACGTATTTGGTGGCGTGACGTCACACCACTACCAAGCCTTCACTTGAATCGTTTTTATTGTACCACCTCAACGTGTTTAGTGAAGCGGTTTCCTTGGCACGTCTTGTCGAAGCAGAGATCGTGTTCCCCTTATTCCGGGATTCCCATCAATATGGACGTGGGTAACCCAACCGCGCCATTGATTGCGGCGCTTGGGAGATAAGCGAGTTTTATCAGGACGGTGGGGACACATGTTCTTGTCCTCCCATATAAGGGGATAAAGATCCAACCCTTATACCTGCGCCTTCTTCCTCCTTGGCTTATCCATCTCCGCGAACTCGAGCTCCAGCGCCCAAGTCCGCACATCTCACCTCAACCTCCTCCAACTATGTCTGGAGCGGGAGGCAAGTGGATGGCCTCCTCCGTCACGGAGGGGCAGATCCAGAAGCTGCGCAGCGCCAGATATTTGTCCAGCAACATCGCGCACCGGCTCCCCGACGAGGGAGAGCTCATCCCCACCCCCAGGCCCCATGAGAGGGTAGTATTTCTTCCCCATTTCCTCTGAGAACTGGGCTTCCCACTCCATCCCTTTGTCCGGGGGCTCATGTTCTACTACGGCCTGGATTTACATGATCTGGCCCCGAATTTCATCCTCAACATCTCGGCGTTTATCGTCGTGTGTGAGGCCTTCCTCTGCATCCAGCCCCACTTCGGCTTGTGGCTCAAGACCTTCAGTGTCCATCCGAAGGTTGTGAAGGGCAGCCAAGCGGAGTGCGGAGGCGCCATGGTGGGCAGGATGTCCCACGTTACTTGGCTTGAAGGCACTTTCGTGGAAACCATCAAGGGGTGGCAATCGGGGTGGTTCTACATCACTGAGCCGCGTGACCCTGAATGGGCAGTGGCCCCCGAATTCAGATCTGGCATCCCCACACGGCTCACTTCCTGGAAAGAGAGCGGCCGGACATGGGGTGATTCGGAGGAGCTGACCGGGCTCCAAGCCTGCGTCCAAAAGCTAGTGGGCAAGAAGCTCATGCTTGTCAACGTAGTCCAGGTCATGCTCGTCCGCCGGATCCTCCCGTGCCAACGACGGGGCTTCAACATGTGGGAGTTCGATCCGGCGCAGCACCAGACTTTGAGCGGGCTCTTCGACACAATGTACGAAGATGTCTGGAAGGTGCTATTCAAGGGCGCCGAGGCTCCCGCATCCGCTACCGAAGATCGTGGATTCAGCTCGCAGCGTCCGGCTGACGAGGTAAGTGATTTTGTCCTTTACGGGACGCTTGTTTGCCATAGTTTGACTCTATGCGGGATCTAAACTCCCTCTCCTTTGACAGGACTGGCTGGTGAAGGCCGAGCAGACTATCTGTCTGGCCCCATTGCCAGAGGACCCAGCGGACGCCCGCTTAACGGGGCTGCTGGCTCCAGCACCCCATGTGGTGCCGGAGAAGAAGGCCAAGAAGAAGGCCACGGGCACTCGGAAGAGTTCCCGTTTTCAGGTGCTATCGGATGATGACTCCGAGGCAGACTCCTCCCACAGAGGCGAGGAGGAGAAAAAGAAAGCCTCTCCCCCAGCAGGGGAAGGGAAGAAAAGGAAGGCCTCTCCGACAAGGGAGGCCGAAGGGTCCAAGAAGGGAAATACTCTTTCCCCGGACTGCTCTGCCAACGCCAGTGACGAAGACGAGGACTGGCCTCCAAGGGCCAAGCCCCTGGCGAGATCGTAAGTATCCGGACTCCCGAATAACTTCATGGTTTTTCTTTTTTGCCACACAATGTCTTTCTAATGCCACATACAATCCTGCAGTCCGCCCAAGGATGATCTTCCCGCTTCGTCGAGCGGGTCCTTAGGTGCGTCGGATATGGATTCTCTTCCGACCGCCTCCACCCCCCGTGACGCGGACGATGCCGAGGTGGGATCCCAGGAAGGGATCCACCAGGAGGAGGAGGCCCCGGAGGTGTCGCAGAACAACCTCCCGGACTTTGCACCGGACTCGGTCCCGGAACCCATATCGGTTCCGGAGTCCGGCGGGCGGCCCCTTTGTAAGAAGGGCAAGACCGTGACGCCGGCAACCTCCGTCCAACCAGAGGCGCCGGATAGCTTGCTGGAGGCGCTCAATGGCGCCTCCATCAAAGAGGAACACCGCACTGTTATGAGTGTGGTGATTCAGAAGGTTCAGCTCGCCAAGAGCGGGCTGACCGAAGCCTGCAGCAGCCTTCTAACAGGCTTTGAGGTAAGAATTTTGATATCTGTAAAATAGTACCGCATAGATAGTAGCCCCTGATGCTCGGTTCAGTGTTCAGAAAGAAAAGCCGGACTGAGGATCTAAAAAGATATACACAGGAGTCATAAAAAGTATGTCAATATGGGATTGCAGGCTCCGCTGCTGACCTCTGCCGCACTGACTGCGAAGGTCAATACTTTGAAGCAAAGCTTCGAGCGGTCCGAGAACGAGCTCGGCCGTGCCAAGAAGCAGCTCGAGGACAAGGAAGGTGAGTAACACCTTAGTAAAATTGTACCTTACAGAAAAGGATTTTGGTTGCAAGAAGAATGACAAGGATAACATGGGTATTGCAGGGGCCACTAACGAGGTGGCGACCCTGAAGGAGGCGGTGTCCGCGGCCAAACGTAATGTGGCCGCGGAACGCACCGAGCGAGAGAAGCAGGAGGCGCGGGTGGCGGAGGTACAGCAAGAGCTTTAGGCTCTCATGGAAAAACAAGAGAGTTTGGAGCGTGACTCGAAGACTCGAGAGTCCGAGATTGCGTCGGCTCTTGAGAGTGCCAAAGCCGCTAAGGCTGAAGCCTATAAGGCCCTCCAAGAAGTCGAGGCGTTGAAGAAAATAGCGGTAGGTAAGGCGTTTTTCATGCAAAGTAAGCATGTGAGTGTGAATTACATATCACTTACCCAAATTCAGAGCTCTCCAGGAGCGTTCGCAGATCTGCCTCGCAGCGTGTCCGATGCTGCCGCTTTCTACAGGGCCGAGGAGGGGAGCTCGACGGAGAAGGTCTTCTGGTCTCAGTATGCTAAGGCCGGACATCCGGTGCCCCTTAGCGACCAGCTGAAGCAGCTGGTCGAGCTCCACAAGGTGGCCGAACAGGCCATGAAGGGCCTCATAGTTCGGCTGTGGCCTAAGGAGGCCATGCCTGGGAGCTACTTCGGCCTGGTGCGGCGGCTGGTGGATGCGTGCCCGTGGGTTGAAGTCATCAAGCACTCCGCCTGTATTGAAGGTGCCTGTTGGGCCCTTGCCCGCGCAAAGGTGCACTAGGGCAAGATGGATGCCAGAAGCTTGTGACGGACGCGCCACCGCAGGGCAAGGAGCATCGCACGCCCAAGATCGTGGAAATCTAGCCCGTAATAGAACATGAGCCCTCTCACGAAGGGTCAAGACTAAAACCTTGCCCCCGGAGGAAGTGGGAAATAAATACGACACTCTCGTTGGGTTCGAGAGTGGGGATGACCTGCCCTTGAGCAGGCAGCCTTTACGGGATTTCGGCGGTGAGATACCTGGCCTCCATAAGCTTCTTGATGTCCTCCTCTGTGAAAGAGGAGGCCTTCCACTGGCCTTGAAGGTTGGATCCGGACATGGTCGAAGGTCCGAAGTTCTTAAGCTTAAGCCTTGGGTGTTGGAACTCAAGGTGCGAGAGGGGAAGGATCGAGCGTGGGAAGAAAAGGACAGGCCTTGACCCCGTTATAAAGAGGACGAATATCAAGTGTCCCCCGCGTGACCGTTTGGGACTTGCCTAAAATCGAGGAGTCATATTAAAATAGGCGCGGTTGGGTTAACCGCACCTGTATTGATGAGAATCCCGTGATAAGGGGAACACAATCTCTGCTTCGACAAGACGTGCCGATAAAACCGCCTCGCGATACGTGTAGTGGCAAGTTGTGAAAAACGGTTCGAATAATAATGAAGGGTCACGCTATAAAAAGTTGTCAGCAGATCAGATTTGTGGAATATTATGCTCTCTACGGTGGTATGTGGAATTTGTTTTGCAGAGCCGGACATGATTCTTGTGTTCAAAATCTTCTATGGAGTATTCAGAGAAGGAACCCGCCTTGCAATGCCGAAGACAATTTGCGCGCCGAACTCATCATCATTGAAGCCTGGTTCAGGGGCTACTGAGGGAGTCCTAGATTAAGGGGTCCTCGGAGAGCCGGACTATATACTTTGGCCGGACTGTTGGACTATGAAGATACAAGTTTGAGGACTTTGTCCCGTGTCCGCATGGGACTCTCCTTTGCGTGGAAGGCAAGCTTGGCAATTCAGATATGTAGATTCCCTTCTGTGTAACTGACTCTGTGTAACCCTAGCCCCCTCTGGTGTCTATATAAACCAGAGGGTTTAGTCCGTAGGACAACAACAATCATAATCATAGGCTAGCTTCTAGGGATTAGCCTCTACGATCTCGTGGTAGATCAACTCTTGTAATACTCATATGATCAAGATCAATCAAGCAGGAATTAGGGTATTACCTCCATCGAGAGGGCCAGAACCTGGGTAAAACATCGTGTCCCCAGCCTCCTGTTACCATTAGCCTTAGACGCACAGTTCGGGACCCCCTACCCGAGATCCGCCGGTTTTGACACCGACACTCTCCCTACAGGAAAAACTCATAGATGACACCCATCCTGCGACGTGTCGAACAAGCAGGCATGGAGCTGGCGAGATAGCCCGGCAAGCCTTGTCGGGCAACCAACGATGTGACGTTGAGCAGTGCATTAAATGTGCACTATCAGTCCACAAAGTTAGGTATGATAGCACTGTTTGCTATCATATCAATGCATAATGACTACTTTGCCATTGTGGTGACCCATTGATCTACAAAAGGAGGCCGTGGCAAACGTCAACGAGGTTAGAAGGTGGGATAACTCACACCCCATATGCGCATAGTCTGCCGCCCTGAGGCAACCCTTACCAGGCAAGTGTACTACACTCGACCACCACATTTTCCACCATCAATCCACCAAAAGCAGGAGTAGGGTTTTACGCCTCGCGGCGGCCCAAACCTGGGTAACACTGCCCGTGTGATCTCTTCTGTGATGCCTCACACTCATCTGCTCTTTGTGCAACACGACTCCCCCCTGCCGAACCAGCAAGGGGCCTCCTGGTCCCACAGGTGGCCGCAGTTTCCTGCGACATCTTTGGCCTTCCAGATAGGGGGGTCGCTTGCGCGAACCTGAGGACATGAGTATCACGTCACCTTTGTCTTCATCTGCATCTTCGACGATGCCATCGACCATCGCATCCAAGGAAATACCCACTTCTTCGGCTCATACATCCACCTAAAAGCTTCGTCACCAACGGCCTCCAACGCGGGGCGCGGAGATGCGCGAGGATGCAGACACTGTTGGGGATGTGGTCGGAGCAGGCGGCACCACCACCACTTCCCCCGCGGGCGATGCAGGAAACCAGCAACATTGGAGGAGAGTAGTATCAGCAACACCCCAACGGCCGCGCTCCACAAGGCCCGGGCAAAGGGGTTACTCCATCTGCGCCCCTTTCGCCCGCCGACGAGCATAGCCAAAGCAACAACGCTCGGATCGGGGAAAACCCGTCCTTCGACTGCTCCCACTGCAAGTAAGGTCGTAGCGCGTTCACCACCCCCGGGGCGGGTCAACCAAGCTACTGCGCTCATAGGAGCCGCTGGCCCTCGAGTGCCTTCGCGGCACCACCCTGCCATCTAGGTGGTCGGACCACAACAGCAGGGGCGTGGTGTTGCCACCACTGGCACCGTCAGGAGCAGAGCGACGGCATGATCGACTTCATTGTCATCCATGCCAAATACAGCCTTGGAGGCCATGGCTCGGGCTCAGCTGCTGCTGAGGTTTCTGCCGGTGGCCGAGTAGATGGACGAATGGCGTGCCACCATCCAATGTCTGCTCGGTTTCGCTGAGGCTGGGGCTCATGGCGAGCTAACCCGCCAAGGCCTCCCCAAGCGACAATGATGGCTCATGCTGCTGCACGTATGGAGGGGACCATCCCCATGGTGCATTATCTTCAATGGTAGCCAGCGAGCGCAAAGAAATCAAGACCCCGACGGCGTCTCGATGGCATCCTCTGACACTCGAGCACATCCAGGCCAATGAGGAACCCCGAAGGATAGGCGGAGAGGAGACACACACGTCATTGAGCAACACCGCAACGACCTTCGTCGAACCAACGCGCTCGGTATTGGCGGGCGCCTACGTTTTTGAGGTTGGCTGCCCTGCCTTTACCTGTGATCTGCGGCAAGTCCGTTGGCCATCCGTTCACACGTTCAAGCCAGAGATACCTGAGAAGTATGATGGGAGGCTGAACCCGGAAGAGATGAGATGGTATTCGCCAACTACTTCCCTTTGGCCCTAAAGTCCAATGTGAGGTATTGGCTGATGCACCTGCTGGAGAACTCCATTTCATCATGGGTAGACCTATGCCACGAGTTCATCGGTGCCGTCACCGGTGGCCACCAGGAGCCGGGCCGACCTAGTGACCTGCGACTTCTCCAACAGATAGAAGCGGAAACCCTCCATAAGTATTTATAGAGATTCATCAAAGTTCATAGAAATATTCCAAATATCCATCCCGTAGCTGTGATAGCTGCCTTTCAATCCATTGTGCACAACCATTGGATCCATTCTAAGATGAACGTGCGGTTACCCAAGACTGTGAAGGAGCTCTATACATTGGTGGATAAGTGTGCTCGGATGGAGGAGGGAAGGAAGTTGCCCAAAGAGGAAGATTGCATTAATGTTGATTCAGAGGATGGTGATGAATCAACCAATCAGAAGAAGAGCAAGAAGCGAAGTAAGAAGCGGAGGGATAAGGCAGTGATGATCGTTGAAAGATTAGGAATGCCTAGTACGGACAAGAAGGCCAAAGTTAAGGCCCCGGCAAGGAAGCTGCCGTGTGCGCTGACTGCCGAGAAGCCACTACTGCCGAGAAGGCCGGGAAATGTGATGACCGTATTGCAAGATTCATCGGACTGAGGGCGACGACCTTCAAGAGTGTTATCAGGTTAAGCAGCTTGTCAAGAGATAAAGAGCAGAGTATGAGATGTGTGATAGGGAAGAGGGTCAGAATGTTGCTGGTGGTAAAGGCCGAGGTGCTGAAGTAAATAGCACCGGCAAACCCTTTCGGAGCCAAGGAAAGCCCGCCAGGGGTTGAGAGAAGAAGAAACTAGTGAGCAAGATATTTTGAAGGCCAATGATGCTATGTGCGTTGACGGGGGTGCATCTCTGCACACCTCTTACCGCCAGCTCAAGCGATGGACGCGAGAAGTCAATGTCGTGAAACCAGCGCCAGAGGCCCGGAAGCCGCTCAAATGGTCACGCACGCCCATCATCTTTGACGAGGAGGATCATCCTACCTGTACCACTGTGGTAGGGTGCCTGCCATTGTTGGTTTCTCCAAGAATTCGCAACCTGAAAGTCACGAAGAAGTTGGTGGACGGTGGGGCCGGACTGAATCTGATTTCCCCAACAGTTATCAGCAAGCTTCAAATAGCGGAGGAAGAGCTAGAGGTTACCAGCATGTTTCAAGGAGTTAATCCTGGTAGGAGTCATCCTAAAAGAAAGATCATGTTGCTGGACTAAGAAGATTCTGTTTGACGTGGTTGATCTCCACCTGCCGTAAAATGGGATTCTTGGACACCCGACTCTGGCTAAATTCATGACGGCATCCCACTATGCCTACAACACCCTAAAGATGCTTTGGCCACTGGGAGTTATCACCATCCCATCAGATGAGAAGGCTGCAATCATTTGTGTGGACAAGATGTATCGGGATGCGGTCGTGGCAGAGGCAGCGGTAGCAGTAGTTCCCGCCAAGGAAAGTAAAGGAAAGAAGAGGGATTGTAGGACCTCCGACAAAGGTTTGGGAAGCGTGCCCCCCCCCCCGAGTGCACGACACCCGTTAACGATGTGCCAGAGTGTTCCAACAGCAAGAGATCCAAGGTTGCTGCACCCCAAGTGAAGAATTTCCCCGCAGGGCTGGCTACGTTGGTGGTACTTTCACGATCAACGCCACCCTCTATGACAAATAGGAAAGCGTGCTCGTTGCCTTCCTGCAGGCGAATATCGATGTGTTTTCCTGGCAACCATCTGATATCCCCGGTGTTCCCAGGGGGTAATCAATCACCACCTTGTTGTCAGCCAACATGCCCGACTTGTCAAGTAGAAAGTCCAGAAATAGGCCTTGGAGAGGCAGTAGTTCATTACAGAACAGATCAAGAAACTTGAAGCAACTGGTTTGGTTAGAGGAGTATTGCATCCCACATGGTTAGCAAATATAGTGGTAGTCCGGAAGGCAAACGGGAAGTGGAGGCTTTGCATTGATTTCATAGATCGCTACAAGGCTTGCCCAAAGGACCCATTTCCCTTGCCGCGTATTGATCATATTGTGGATTCCATTTCATGCTGTGATTTGCTCTCATTTCTGGATGCATATTCTAGATATCACCAAATCTTTATATCCAAAGAAGACAAGGAGAAGACGTCCTTCATCACCCTATTAGGTACGTACTGCTTTATCTGCATGCCATTTGGAATAAAGAGTGCTGGGTCCACTTTTGCAAGGGCAGTCCGGATTGGTTTTGAGCCACAGCTCCACAGAAACATAGAAGCTTATATGGATGATATTGTGGTCAAGATCAAGGATAGGTCCACCCTTATTCAAGATTTGGAGGAGACATTTAATAATTTGTGCAAGATCAACTTGAAGCTCAATCCGGAGAAGTGTGTATTTGGAGGAGACATTTACTAATTTGTGCAAGTTCCTTGGGTTCTTTGTATCCCATTGCGGGATCGAAGCCAACCCTGACAAGATCAAGGCTATCAAGCAGATTCAAGCGCCAAGAACAGTTAAGGACGTGAGGCGCCTAACAAGATGTGTTGTCGTGCTAAGCAGATTCATCTACAAGTCTGTCGAGCATTCCTTGCCGTTCTTCAAAATTTTGAAGAAGGCAGGTCTTATGAAGTGGATCCTGGAAGGAGATGGAGCTTTGCAAGAGTTCAAGACATACCTGTCTACTGCGCCTACCTTGGTTGCTCCCAAATGCCAGGAGCCGCTGCTGCTATACATAGCGGTAACCAACCAAGTCGTCAGTGCAGCGTTGGTAGCACATCGAGAAGTGGATGAGGCAGAGAGTGAGCAGAGACTGGCAGAGTCAAACAGGGAACATGTTAGTAGTGCGCACGGGAACGAGGGCAACCCCAAGGACGTGGCGAGGAAGAAAGTGGTGCAGCACCCAGTGTACTTCGTCAGCTCCTTGTTACAGGGGGCTAGATCAAGGTACTCTTGCGTGCAAAAGTTGATTTTTTGTCTAATCATGGCCTCAAGGAAACCGTGCCACTTGTTCCAAGCCCATGAGATCACGGTTGTCACTCGTTTCCCGTTGCAACGGATACTTCGAAACCCTAAGGCTACCGGCAGAATAGTGGAGTGGGCTTTGGAGCTATCCAGCTTTGGTCTGAAGTTTCAAAACACATCAACTATCCAGAGCAAGGCGTTGGCACAATTTATTGCAGAATGGATGCCAATCCCTGATGAGGAAGTGAGAGAGACAGTTATGCCCGGCAAGGAATCACCCCAAGAATGGATTACGTATTTTCATGGTGCTTTTTCCCTGCAAGTTGCAGGGGATGGCATGCTTCTTGTCGCCCGTTCTGGGGAGCACTTGAAGTACGTCGTCCAAATGCATTTTTCCTGGGAAGAAGCAACCAGCAATAAAGTAGAGTATGAAGGGCTCCTTGCCTGTCTCAGGATTGTAGCTGAATTGGGAATTAAGAAGCTGATCATTCAAGCACATCCACAGCTGGTGGTGAGACAAGTCCACAAGGATTGCCAAAGTCCATTGATGGAGGCATACATCGAGGAAGTGAGGAGATTAGAGGAGCACTTTGACGGATTACAAACAGAACGCTACCCCATGAGGAAAATAGCATAGTTGATCATCTGTCCAAGTGCACCACGCAGAAGCTTCCTCTGGAACCAGGAACTTTTGTTCTCCAACTCACTTAGCCCTCTGTATCCCCAGCACCAATGGCCCGGAAAAGGAGAAAGTTGGACACTGGTAAGTCTCTCCCGGTAGAGCTCTCGGCTCCTGGCAGAGACCCTGTCGGAAACAACTCCTCATAGCCTACCAGACCACCCCCTCCAGCCAAGCCCATGGATCCCGTGTACGAGGCATGTGCTCCCGCAGTAGAGGTGGTGTGGTTAGTCCTTGTTGCCGAACCCCAGGCTACAACTTGGGCAAGGCACAATGTCTGCTTCCTCCAAACCGAAGAGCTTCCTAGAGACCAAGACGAAGCTGAAAAAGTAGCTCGGAGGGCTAGTATGTATCAGTTTGTCGATGACACTTTGTATAGAAGGAGGCCCAACAGTGTGAAATTGAGGTGTGTTTGCCGGGAAGAAGGAAAGGAACTGCTGGCTGAGATATACAAATTCATGTGCGGCCCCCACATTGGATCAAGGGCATTAGTTGGGAAAGCATTCCCTCAAGGATTCTATTGGCCCACAACCCTCCAAGATGCGGTGGAGCTAGTCACCAAGTGTGAAGCCCGCCAGTTCCATTCCAAGAAAACCCACCTGTCTGCCCAAGCTCTTCAGACAATCCCTCTATCATGGCCATTTTTGGTCTGGGGGTTCTATATCCTCGGCAACTTCCCCCGAGAAATCAGGAGCTTTGAATTCTTGTTCGTTGCTATAGACAAGTTTACGAAGTGGCCGGAAGTGACTGTTGTGAGAAAGGTTACTGCTCAGTCAGCTATCGAGTTCTTGAAAGATCTGGTGTGTCGTTTTGGAGTTCCAGCAAGGATCATCACCGACAACGGCACCTAGTTCACGAGCCATGCCTCCATCCAATATGTTCATGCCCTCGGATGCAAGATCTCATTCACCTCTGTGGCACACCCCCGGAGCAATGGACAAGCTGAGAGGGCGAACGCTGAAGTGCTGCGTGGAATCAAGACAAGAACCTTTGATACACTGCAGAAGCATGGCAGGCGGTGGATCAAGGAGTTGCCGGTAGTTCTCTTGTCCCTCAGAACGACACCTAACCAAGCTACCGGGAAGACTCCCTTCTCCCTGGTCTATGGGGTAGAAGCAGTTATGCCCATGGAACTCATTTACGGGTCGCCTCGAGTGCTTGCCTACGATGAAGTAGTGCAAGACCAGCACCTACGTGATGACGTTGTGCTACTCTGGGAGAACCATCTCCGAGCTGCTACGCGTGCTGCATGCTATCAACAAGCCCTGCGTCGCTATCACAACCACAGGGTTCATGCCCGGTGTCTTGAGGAAGGCAACCTTGTGCTTAAGCGCGTTCAGTCTGCCAAGGGTACAAACAAGTTGTCACCAAAGTGGGAAGGCCCTTTCCGGGTAGTACGAGTCACCAGACTTGATGCAGTCTGTCTAGAGACTGGAGATGGCACTCAGTTGCAAAACTCATGGTATATTAAGCATCTCTGCAAGTTCTACCTGTAACCCCTTGAACAAAGGCAGGTCGATGACCCCATGCAAGAGAAAATAAAGAAGCACTGTGGGGGGCCCCCGACCAAGACTGCATGCATGCATGGGCATTCCAAGATCACTACATAAGCATTTCATGAGCATTTGCATATGCATATAGATAGGGTCACATCCTGCATTCATTCTCATCTGCATGAAGCTGAAGGTTCTAGCCGTGAACTCGGCTTCGACAAGGAGTTGAGAAGATTGCCCTACACTGCAATCTACGGCAAGCCAAACAGATGAGTTCTACCTCTTGTCCATTCGTGTTCTGTAAGCTATAACTTATGCATTAGAAAATCTCGCCACTCTTTTTAAACTTAGGTGCTCCCATCCCTAACTTGAATGTTGCTTCGGTCAGAATTGTCATAGTAGCCTTTGGTAAAAGGAAGTTGGTGGGGGGCTGGTCCCTTTGTCTGTAACCCGGCAGATATAGCTCTCCAGCAGACAAAAAGGGTGCCGGAAAGATAGCCTACTGGGAAAACATGTGTATTTACACTAAAGGGACATATCGCCTCTGCATGGACATATACATGCATGGGTTCTCGACAAGGTTTATGTTTTTCACTAACACAACACTAGCATTACAGAAGACAAACATGGGCTCGTGTGATTACATTATTTGAATTAAAATTTTGCAGGTGCCTACAACTTTATGATTGAAAAAAGATAAGTGCCCCGTGATCTCCTCTTTTCATTTTCCCACCCATAGGCACTGCGGTGGAAGGTGAAAAAGACGAGAAAAGCGCCTAGGCGAGAACTCGTCCCGGTCCCGTCGCGGCCCACCCGGAGGTATACGGACAAGATCGGGGCTGGCGTAGGTGTGGAGGAGAAGCATCGGAGCGGGGCGATGCAGCCCCGGTCGCCATCACCAGCAAGAAGACCCAACTCGAGCCCTGGCGGGGTCATCCGCAGAGGCTCAGTCGGGAGATCACTGGAGGAAAGGCGAAGGCGCCAAGAAGGCATCCCTCCCCGGCTATAGCAAAACGAAGCCGGCGATGATGGTGCGGGTGAGGGAAGGGAAGGACGGAAGATGAGGCGCCAGGTCGCCTGTCAGGGGCGAAGCCATCCACGCCATCGTACTCCGACCTGACCGTCCGCCACCCGCTACCTCCACCTTCGCTTGTTTACTCTCCATCACCACCACTCCCGGAGAGCGCTAGGACTCTAACCCAGCCTCCCCTCTAGGAAGACGGCGAGCGGCCAAGATGGCCAAGGGGCTTGAGGAGCATCGCTCCCCACCTTGGCGAATAGGAAGGCACGCCTCTCGTCGACATCGGCACCAAGGCTTCCGGGAGGTTCAGTGCTTGGATTACCAATGATCTCTAGCCCCACCTCTTGGCCGAGCTTTGAAGGAACCAGGAGATCTGTCACAACAAGAACCAGGCTCACTCACCGAGCGTCGGCACCGGCAGTTGGCATCACTCGCCCCAACCAAGAGCCCAAGGGCTGGCCCCAGGCTCTCCCCTTCAACATGACCAGCAGCAGCAGAAGACGGAGGAGAAAAAGAATGCAAGAATGGATGACTCCACCCTCCTCCACCCCTCCTTTTATAGGCGGGTTAGGGAGGGAAGTTGCTCCCTCAACAGGCAACCACCGACCTCCTTCACCAATTCAAGATGACCGGGCCCTCACCTCGATGCTCTCTCATGCCACGTGCGTCCATTAGCTACCGTGCATGATGCATGCAACATACGTGGCTAAGTATATGGGCGTGGTGGGAAGAGTGAATTGGCAGTTTCTACCCCGTGTGTTAAAGTCATTCATGGGCCATTACTAGAGCGGCCCCACCACTACTGGCTTTACATGACGCAAATGGAAACCGAAAACAGGCCCAAAATCAAGACTAATGAAGAAGCAAAGACGATCTCAAGAGACCAGCCCCTTCAACACCCTCGCCTGTGCACTTCTTAGGTCCTACCCCGACGACACCCGGCAGGACGCTCAGGGTAGGCCTGGGGGCTTCTTTCGGTGCAACAAACCTTGGGTGTGTTGCCCTGACTGTGCACAGGCACGAGATCGAGATTAAAGCACCAACCCAAGATAGAGTACAAGAAACCAAGAGATTTAAAGGGCCAACATGCAGATCAGAGGGACCAAAGACCAAGCTAGAGCAGCAAGATATTGTCAAGAGAAAGGCCTCCTTTGTCGGGCAGGCGAGTCCGATAAGGGACGAGGCCACCCCCAGCAGAAGACGACCAAGGCATCCTGGCAGGGCCTGCCGGGAATAGCGGAAGCTAAATCACCTCACCAACCACTCCACCACGACTCACGTCGTCAATGAGTGCGGTGTCAAGCTGTAGATTGATTAAGTGGCATCCATTCGCCACATGGCAGCCTCTCCGTACAGGAAAAACCCACAGATGACACTCGTCCTGTGACATGTCGAACAAGCACGCGTGGAGCTAGCGAGATAGCCCGACAAGCCTTGTCGGGCAACCAACGATGTGACGCTGAGTGGTGCATTAAATGCGCACTGTTAGCCCACAGACTTAAGTGTGATATCACTGTTTGCTATCATATCAATGCATAATGACTACATTGCCATTGTGGTGACCCCTTGATCTATAAAAGGAGGCCATTGGCAACTGTAAATGAGTTTAGAAGGTGGGATAACTCACACCCCCATATGTGTGTAGTCGCGGTCGCCCTAAGGAAACCCTTACCAGGCAAGTGTACTACACTCCACAACCACATTTCCACCATCAATCCACCAAAAGCAGGAGCAGGGCTTTATGCCTCGTGGCGGCCCAAACCTAGGTAAAACTGCCCGTGTGATCTCTGTCGTGCTGCCTCACGCTCGTCTGCTCTTTGTGCAATGCGACTCCCCCTGCCGTACCAGCAAGGGGCCTCCTGGTCCCATAGGTGGCCGTGGTTTCCCGAGACATCTGTCCTACCCCTGACCCGCAATATGTCCGAAATTTCAGATGGGGGCAAAGTTTGTAACTTCCCCCAAATTTCAAACAAGCACGTTCCAAAGTGAAACATTGTTCCTGCTTAGTTCCCCCACCCTCCGTTTCCCCATTCATACTCCATGGGCGCCAAAACGCCCTCTCCACCAACCGTGAAACCCCAGCCTCCTCCGTCCTCCACCCCATCGCGCCCAATCCACCACCGCCGACATCCATTATGCCGGAGACGGTACCCCGATGTCGTTATCTGACGCAACCGTAACCGCAACGCCCTCAAGGACTTAGCAGCTGAATCCAAGGCAGAGCTGCCTCCACGATGACGATGCCGACGTGCGCCGTTCCAAAACCACTTCGACCACGCCATCGTGTGCCTCGCCGCTGCCGCTCCATTGTCGCAACCATCCACTGCACCGGAGCTGTTACCGCTATGCCATTATTTGCCGCCTCAGATCTGGTTCCCCGCAGCCAAGAGACGACAACGGCACCACACTCAACAACTTGGCCATGGGTGCGTCCAAGGCTCCACCGTCCTCCACAACTTCTCATTTGCAGCGAACCACAAGAAGATTGTTGGAAAAACATATGGAGGACACATCAGTGCCAATAGAAAGAGGTACTCCTCTTCCCTTATTCATGCTAATCTTACTTCTCTGCTCACACCATATTCATCCCATGAAAGAAACCAGTTGAGCGCTTCTTACTGTATCTTCTTCATGATATTAAACACACAAGGTTTCCTCCCCTTTACTATTTCACCTTGGCTAGAGGTTAGTAGCCCGCTTGGATTTCAATTCGAGGTCAGTTGATTCACAACTAAAAGAAGCAACACCCACTTAGGCATGTGAAGCACCTAGTCCACATGTTCGCCGGGGAAGCGGCGCATCGGTGTCTATCATTGGGGTGTGGGGCAGAGGAGATCCTTGCGCCCGATATGGAGGTCGGCGGGCCTTGAAGGGATGGTCGGGGGCTGGTGCCAAGCACAGCGGTGCGGTGAGGTCGAGGGGAGGGTGGAGGCAGGGGACTAGGCTGTGGTCGCTGGCATTTCAAGGAATATCATCAACACTGACTAGCTGGAGGTAGATGAAGGCGATCTTCCCATTCTTTATACATTCGATGGTGCAGAAAAAATGGACTGACCTATTTGTTTTCAGTCGACTACTATTTTCATATGACCACACCTTGTGGTGTGCTCGAGGAGCATTTGCATTTCCCAGCCATCCATGTGCTCATATTTCAAAATCCTAGTTTCTAGTAATTTCGTGTGCCATGCATGTTGTAAAGCTATCATATGTATCCCGTCATTTATTTCTCACCGATCTGCTATCTCCTACTTTTACATTGTACTACTTGTGCACACACTTCACCCATACTGACACTATTGTTTTTTAGGCATGGGTATTTCAGACTCTAACACAGTGTTGATGAATACACAAAAGAAAAGACAGAAGTCGCTCCACTGTAATTCGAAGATAAGCACTAAGCGTTTCAGCGCTCTAAAGGGTGTAGCGTGAGTAGATGGATACAATAAATGTAGCTTTGTAGTTGATGATCTCAATTGCCACACACAACCTCTCAGGTGCTTGCTTTAACTTCACGTTGTCAAATGTGGTTGCATGTTGCATATGGTGTCTAGCTTGTATTGCTTCCAATTTGATTAAACTGCATCTGCTTACTTTACACATTATACCTTTGATAATGACATGCCTTCATGTTTTTGATACATACTACATATGTCTATTAACCATGTTTGTACATCAAACTAATGCTCTTTTGTATCCCTCATCAATCACTTAGGATGAGATAGTCCCGCAGTGGGTTGCAGTGAGATGTGCTACTCGTTTAAAGAGTGCAGTGTCATCCTCCCCACATGATTCTCAAGAAACAGCAAGGCTAAATGAAAATAATCAACATAGCTCTCCAGTTGATGACCGCAATTCCACTGCACCACCATCGCAGGTGCTTGCTCTTACTTGGCAATGTGATATGTGGTTGCATGTTGCATAGGGTGTCTACCTTGTAATGCTTCTAATTAGGGTAAATTGCATCTGCTTAGTTAACACATTATATCTATGAATATGACATGCCTTCCTATTTTTGGTACATACTACGTCTTCTCTATTAACCATGTTCTTACATCAAACTACTTTTCTTGTGTATCCCTCATCAATCAGTTCTGACGAGACACCTTCAAGTTGACAGTGTAATATTGGTTCCATCTTGCATATCATTTATCAAAGTGCCACTTATAATGAGACACATCTAACTTGGTAGAGTGATTTTTGTTAGATCTTTCATATGGTGTCTAGATTGCATTGCTTCCAATTTGTTGAAATGGCTTACGCTTAGCGTTTTTCATACATATTCAATCCTCCTGCAATGTGGTTGCCTTACATAAAAGTTGTGTTCGTCAGTATCATGCATCCACGAATTTGGAAGTGCGAATTTCATTCCTTTTTCTGGTGAGTTTACTTAACAAGGCAAAATCTAAAAGGACGAAGGCACGAAATGATGGTGGTCCTCTGGAGCAACAAAAACAAATGATCTATGTAGATTCTCCTGCTACTCCTACTGAAAACTGCAAGTTCCAAATCTCATCTCCCCTACCCCACAACCCAAGGTTCTTCCTGTAACATGGCAGTGTGATATCTTGTTGCATGTGGCATATGGTGCCTAGCTTGTATTGCTCCTAATTTGTTAAATTGCATCTCCTTAGATTACACATTATACATGTGAATATGACATGCCTTCCTGTTTTTGGTACATACTACATCTGACTATCACACCATGTTCTTACATCAAACTACTGTTCTTGTGTATCCTCCATCTATCACTTATGATGAGACAGGCACGTCCGTGGGTTAGTATGAGACGCGCTACTCTTATAAAGAGCTCAGTTTCATCCTCCCCACATGATTCTCAAGGAAGATATTGAACATAGCTCTGTACTTGAAGACCACATTTCCCCTACACCACCATCGCAGGTGCCTGCATTAACTTCGTAGTGTGATATATGGTTGGATGTTGCATATGGTGTCTAGCTTGTAATGCTTCTAATTAGGGTAAATTGCATATGTTTAGTTTACATGTTACACCTGTGACTATCACATGCCTTCCTATTTTGGTACATACTACATCTATCTGTTAACCATGTTATTACATGAAACTACCTTTCTTCTGTATCATGCATCAATCACTTACGATGAGACACCTTTATTCGTTGCATATTGCATATCATTTCTACCAATTTTCCATGCATTGCTTCTAATTTGGTCAAATACATTTATGAGTCCACCCTTTTAATTTGGCAGAGTGATATTGGTTTCATCTTTCATATGGTTTCTAGAAGTTCGAACACCTTGTGCTTAGTTTACACTTTATACATCATACACGTTAATATGTCATGTCGTCCTATTTTTCATACATATTCCATCCTCCTATCATGCAGTTGCCTTACATGAAAGTAGTGTTCGTCAATATCATGCATCAATGAGTCTTGACGAGCAAATTTTATTCCTTTTTCTGGTGGGTTTGACTTGACAATGCAAAATCAAAAAAGAGGAAGGAAAAGAGTAAGGAAGGCGATGATGGTGGTCCTCTGCAGCAACATAAACAGAGCATCTGTATGGATTCTTCTTGTACTGCTAGTGCATTACAGGTTACATGTCTCTGTTCCCCTACTCCACCATGCAAGGTGCTTGCTCTCACTTTGCAGTGTGATATCTGGCTGCATGTTGCATATGGTTTCTAGCTTGTATTGCTTCTAATTAGTGTAAACTACATTTTCTTGGCTTACACATGATACGTGTGAATATGACACGCCTTCCTATTTTCGGTACATACTATATCTGTCTATCACACCATGTTCTTACATGAAACTACTCTTCTTGTGTATCCTGCATCATTCACTTATGATGGCACACATTTAAGTTTGCAGTGTGATATTAGTTTGCATCTTGCCTATGATTTCTAACATGTAGTGCATCTAGTTCGATGAACGCCACCTTTGACGAGACAGTTTTAACTTGGCAGAGTGATATTGATTGCACCTTCCATGTGGTCTCTAGCTTGAAGTGCTTCTAATTGGTTGAAATCCCTTCTACTTAATTACCACATCATAGGTGTGAATATGTTAAGTCATCCAGTCTTTCATACATATTCCATACTCGTGTCATGACTTTGCCTTTCATCAGAGTAGTGTTCATCTGTATCATGCATGAATGAGTTCTGAAGAGCGAATTTTATTCCATTTTCTTATTGGTTTGACCTCACAATGCAAAATCAATAAAGCGGAAGGAAATTGGTAAGGTGTTGGATGATGGTGGTCCTTTCAAGAAACTGAACCAGAGGGTCTCTACATTTTCTAGAACATGCTATACCTGATCACACCATGTTCTTACATCAGACTACTATCATGCATATCCTGCCTCAGTCACTTATGATAAGGCACCTTTAAGTCGCCACTGTGATATTGGTTGCGTTTTGCAAATGATTCCTAGCATGTACTACTTCTAATTTGTTGAAATGCTAGACACTTCGAACTTGGCACCGTGATATTGGATGCATCTTTCATATAGTGTCTAGCTTGCAGTGCTTCTAGTTTGTTGAAATTACTTCTGCTTAGTTACCACATCATAGGTGTGAATATGTCACGCCTCCTATTTTTCGTACATATTCCATCCTCATATAATTTGTTTGCCTTTCATCCGAGTAGTGTTTTTCAGTATCATGCATGAATGAGTTCTGAAGAGCGAATTTTATTACATTTTCTTATTGGTTTGACCTCACAATGCAAAATCAATAAAGCGGAAGGAAATTGGTAAGGCATTGGATGATGGTGGTCCTTCCAAGAACCTGAACCAGAGGGTCTCTACATTTGCTACTCTGCCATCCTCCCAACAAGATTCGCGAGACAACGCAAGGCTAGATAGTCAAAGTAGTTGTGTAGATGATGAGCACATCTCCCCTAATCCACCACCACAGGTGTTTGCTCTAACTAGGAACTATTATATGTGGTTACATGTGGCGTATGATGTCTAGCTTGTATTGCTTCTAACTTTGTTGATTGCATCTGCTTACTTCACACATAATGCCTGTGAATATGACACGTGTTCCTGTTTCTAGACCATGTTATACCTGATCACACCATGTTCTTACATCAAACTACTATCATGCATATCCCACATCAGTCACTTATGATAAGTCACCTTTAAGTCACGACTTTGATATGGGTTGAGTTTTGCATATGATTCCTAGCATGTACTACTTCTAATTTGTTGAAATGCCAGACAGTGTGAACTTGGCAGAGTGATATTGGTTGCATCATTCATACAGTGTTTAGCTTGCACTGCTTCTAGTTTGTTGAAATTCCTTCTTCTTAGTTACCACATCATAGGTGTGAATATGTCACGCCTCCTATTTTTCATACATATTCCATCCTCCTATCATTTGTTTGCCTTTCATCCGAGTAGTGTTTTTCAGTATCACGCATGAATGAGTTCCGAAGAGCGAATTTTATTCCTTTTTATTATCGGGTTGACTTCACAATGCAAAATCAATACAGCTGAAGGAAATTAGGATGGCAGTGGATGATGGTCGTCCTTCGGAGAAACTCAAACAGAGGGTCTCTACAAATTCTACTCCGCCATCCTCCCAACAAGATTCGCAAGACAACACAAGTTGGATAGTCAACGTAGTTGTGTAGATGATGAGAATATCTCCCATACTCCACCATCACAGGTTCTTGCTCTAACTTGGAATTGTTATATGTGGTTGCATGTTCTGTATGATGTCTAGTTTGTATTGCTTCTGATTTTGTTGAATTGCATCTGCATAGCTTACAACTTATACCTGCAACAATCACTTACCCATAAGACACATTTACCATGGGAGTGTGATGTAGGTTGCATATTGCATTGTCTTCTAGCTTGTACTACTTCTAATTTCTTGAAATGGCACTTATGACGAGACACTTTTTACCTAATAGAGTGATATTGGTTGCATGTTCAGATGGTGCCTAGCTTTCATTTCATCTAATTTTGTTGAAATGCCTTCTGTTTACTGTTTTTCATACATATTCCATCCTCCAATTATACGTGTGAATATGGAATGCTGTCTTTTTTGTATATATCCATCCTCCTATCCTACGCTTGCCTTACATCAAAGTAGTGTTCGTCTGTATCATGCATCAACCAGTTATGCAGAGCCAATTTTATTCACCTTCATGTGGTTTTGACTTCATAGGGCAATATCAAAAAAGTGGAAGGAAAAGAGTAAGTTAGGGGATGTTGGTGGTCCTCTGGACCGACGCAAATAGAGACTCTCTAGATGTGCCACTGCTACTGCTAATGAAGTTGAAGTGCCAAGTCTACATGATGATTTCAACTCCCATGCTCCACCATCGCAGGTGCTTTCTCTAAGTTGATAGTGTTATAATTTGTTTCATGTTGCATATATTGTTTAGCCTGTATTTCTTCTATTTTGATTAAATTGCACATTCTGAGTATATATGTTATACATGTGCATATCACATGCCTTTCCGTGTCTAGAATACACTTCATATATCAGTCATAGCATGTTCTTACATCAAAGTACTGTTGTTGTGTATACCGCATCAGTAACTCGTGATTGGACGCTTTTAACATGGCCGTTTGATAGTGGTTGCATCTTGCATTGATTTCTAGGTTGTACTACTTCTAATTTATCGAAATGCCACTTATGAAAAGACACTTTTAACTTGGCAGAGTGATATTGGTTGAATGTCTCATATGTTGTCTAGCTTGCATTACTTATATTTTCTGAAAATCATTCTGCTTAGTTTACACATCATAGATGTGAATATGTCACACCGTCCTATTTTTCTTACATATTCCATCCTTATACGGTTGTCTACATCAAAGTATTGCTAGTCTGTATCATCCATCAATGAGTTCTGAAGAGCAATTTTATTCTTTTGTGTTGTGTGTACGGCTTGACATGGCAAAGTCAAAAAAGAGAAAGGAAAAGAATATAGTAGGGAATGGTGTTACACTTCTGTCATGGGGGAACCACAGCCACCTATGGGGCTGCATCCCCTTTCTGGTTCGGCGGGGGGATGTCACGTTGCACAAAGAGTGGAAGAGCATGAGATAGCACGGCAGAGATCGCGCGGGCAGTTTTTACCCATACTATGATAGCGACGCAGGGCTCGCTGACAGCATGCAGCACGCGTAGTAGCCCGGAGATGGTTCTCCCCGAGTAGCACAGCGTTGTCACGCCGGTGCTGATCTTGTGCTACTTCATTGTGGGCAAGCACTCGAGGGGACCCGTAACTGAGTTCTCTGGGGATACCTGCTTCTGCCCCATAGACCAGGGAAAAGGGAGCCTGCCCGGTAGCTTGATTTTGTGTCGTTTTGAGGGACGAAAGAACCACCGACAGCTCATCGATTCATCGCCTACC
The DNA here is from genome assembly GCF_002162155.2 of Triticum dicoccoides. Classification (NCBI taxonomy): domain Eukaryota; kingdom Viridiplantae; phylum Streptophyta; class Magnoliopsida; order Poales; family Poaceae; genus Triticum; species Triticum dicoccoides. Next base: position 259,539,908 of record NC_041387.1, read on the forward strand.
GCACTTCTGCAGCTTATCAAATGTTCTTGTCTTGAGTCCGTGTAGCACTTCAGCGTTCACCCTCTCAGCTTGTCCATTGCTTCTGGGATGTGCAACAGACGAAAATGAGATCTTGCTTCCGATGGCATGAACATATTGCATGAAGGCGCGACTCATCTATTGGGTGTCATTGCCAGTAATGATCTGGGGAGGAACCCTAAAGCGGCACACCAAATCATTCAAGAACTTGATAGCTGACTAAGCAGTCACCTTTCTCATGGCAGCTACTTCCGGCCACTTTGTAAACTTGTCCATTGCAATGAACAAGAATTCAAAGCCCCCGGCAGCTCGGGGGAAAGGGCCAAGGATATCGAGCCCCTAGACCGAAAACATCCATGACAAAGGGATTGTCTGAAGAGCTTGTGAATGAAGATGGATGTTCTTGGAATGGAACTGGCAGGCTTCACACTTGGTGACTAGCTCGACCGCATCTTGAAGGGTTGTGGGCCAGTAGATCCTTGCCGGAATGCTTTCCCAACTAATGCCCTTGATCCAATGTGGGAGCCGCACATGCCTTTGTGCATATCCGCCAGCAATTCCTTTCCTTCTTCCCGGCAGATGAACTTCAATTTCACACCATTGGGCCGTTGACAAACTAGTACATACTGGCCCTCTAGCCTACTCTTTCAGCTTCATCTTGCTCATTGGGAAGTCCTCCCGTTTGGAGGAAGTGGACTATGTGCCTTGCCCAAGTTGGAGCCTGAGGCTCATCAACAAGGACTAACGGTACCTCACCGCTTGCGGGGATGCATTCCTCGACTGCGGGGACCGGTGGCCCGGTAGGTGGATGCAGCCCAGCAAGTGATGGGGAGTTGTTTCCGGTAGGGTCCCTACTAGGAGCCCCGAGGGGTTCTACTAGGAGAGGCTTACCGGAGTCCAACTTTCTCCTTTTCTGGGCCATTGTTGCCGAATATACGGAGGGTTGAGTAAGATGGAGAACAAAAGTTCCTAGTTCCACAGTTAGCTTTTGCGCAACACACTTTGATAGATGATCAACTATGTTGTTTTCCGCACGGGGTATGTGCTCTGTTTGCAATTCGTCAAAGCATTCCTCCAATCTTCTCACTTCCTCAATGTATGCCTCCATCAATAGACATTGGTACTCCTTGTTGACTTGTCTCACCACAAGATGTGAATCTCCTCGAATAATCAACTTCTTAATCCCCAACTCAACGACAATCTTGAGCCCAACAAAGTGCCTGTCATACTCTGTTGTATTGTTGGTTGCTTCCTCCCGGGGAAAATGCATCTGGACGATGTACTTTAGGTGCTCGCCAATGGGAGCAACGAGAAGAACGCCAGCCCCTGCACCTTGCAGGGAGAAAGCACCATCAAAATACATGATCCATTCTTGGGGCGCTTCCTTGCTAGGAATAGCTATCTCCATTACTTCTTCGTCAGGGGTTCGTGTCCATTCTGCAATAAACTCTGCCAATTCCCTGCTCTGGTTTGTTGAAGTGCTCTCAAACTTCATGCCAAATCTCGATAACTCCAAAGCACATTCCACTATTCTATCGGTAACCTCAGGGTTCCAGAGTATCCTTTGCAATGGGAAGCGTGTGACAACGGTAATCTCATTGTTGGGGGTTGGATACGACATATGCCAAAGGATGGCTTATCATGGTGGGAGCGAGTAGAACGTCGCCGGTGCCTAGAAGCGGGATGAGGGGAAGACATGCACGCCGGCGGAACTTACCCAGCTTCAGGGATCTCCTAGGAGATAACACCCCTACTGCTGCTCTGCGGGGTCTCCGCATGATCACTAAAGCAAAGTGACTACAATGGTGCTCCTGGAGCTGTTTCGGGAGGTAGGAGAGGGCAAGGTTAGGTCTCTCCTCCCTGGGCTATCTGGTCTATCTCTCTCTAGGTCCGAACCTTTGCATGGGTGCCCCGGGGGATTTATATAGGCCTACCCCCCGGGGGTACAATAGTAATCCGGCTAGGCGCGGGTCCCAGCCATCTGTCTCTCTGGCCGCCGTCCTTCCCGCCGGCTTCTAGGGCCCGCCGACTGGCGGGTCCCACGGACAGGCTTGATACTGTAGCGGCGCTCCTGATGACGCAGGCTCGGTCATCGGGTCGTGGCAACAGTGCTGCCTTCTATCGGGCGATCACTATCGCCATCCCCATCTTATCTGATTAATGGCTCGTGGGGCCCGAGAGGAGTCGGCCGACTCCAGGGAGGCCGACTCCCACAGGTCCGTCTTCGGGTTGCCCAGGCCGCCTTCGGCCCACCCACTGACAAGCGGCCCCGCCGCCTTCAGGTCGTACAGGCCGGCGTAGTGGGCACAGTGTACTGCGTACTGTGGCTGAGATCAGGGCAGGCATGGTAACAGTGTCGCATCTCGCCGGAGATCTTCCAGCGATACGGCTCACTGTAGCCATCCCGACCCTTCGTAAGCAGGGGGGAAACGGCCATGCCGTGACCGTACCCCGCGTCGTACTTCAGGATAAGGGAGGAGTCTTGGGCCGACTCTCCATAGTCGGCCCCTCTGGAAGTCGCCTGCTTGGAGTCGGCTTATCTGGGAGTCGTTGTATGGGACTCGGCATATTTTGGAGTCGCTCCTGGGACTCGGCCTGAGGGGCGCGGCCTGCCCCGATGTCTTGAAATGTCCTGGGGCTCGGGTTAGCCTACCCGTGGCCCATTACTCCGACAGTAGTCCCCGAAGCTGGCGAAGCCCTACGGTCGCTGCATTGTGGGGCTTCAACAGCTTCACTCTTTAAAAGTGCAGACTCTGGGGCTCGGCTGCCTTCTTCCCTTGGGCCGACTGTCAAAAGTCGGAGCTTCAGTGAAGAGCCTCAGTTCAAAAGTCGCGGCGGGAAGCCAGCCGGCATGCCTGATACGCTTCCCCGCAGCCATCAGGGCGGCCCTATCACGTGGCGCCACATGGGGAGAACAGTCTGCCTGCCCACGCGCGGGACGGGATGGGCCATTAGGCGGGGCCCGCCACTACCGCGCCTCGGCATACGAACGGATCCGTTGCGGCCGAGGACGGTTGGTTTTCCCACGTCGTTACTGCGTGTAGTAACTTCATGGGTAAATCATGGGGCGGCGTGGGGCATCGTGCGCAGTTAATCCCACGCCCGCCCCCTCGGCTTCTCAGCCCGCAGGGCTATAAGTAGGTGGGGGGAAGCGGAGCGGCACAGCTCGCGCGCCCTTCTTCCCCGTTCCCCCGCCTAATCTTGCCTTCTCTCTCTCTCGCCTCCGTTGTTGAGCTAGAGCACACCATACCACGGCGATGAGCTCTTCCTCCGCCGCGGCCCCCGCCGTGCGCTCCGGCGTATGGGACGCTTCGGAGGTAGAAGAAGAACACATCGAGTTCCTCCGCCGGACACGCCGCCTCCCCAGCGCGGACCTCGTACGCGCCCGCGCCGCACCGGAGGGGGAAATCCGGCCGGCGCCGGAAGAGGGCGAGCGGGTCATATTCCGCTCACACCTCATGCGCGGCCTGGGGCTGCCGGCGAGCGGCTTCTTCCGCTCGTTCTTGGAATTCCACAGCCTTCAGCCGCACCACCTCACACCGAACATGGTAGTGCTACTCTCCGCCTTCGCCACTCTGTGTGAAGGTTTCCTCGGCGTTCTCCCCACCATCGAGCTGTGGGGAGAATTCTTCTCTTCTAAGCTCGGCACGCACATCGCCGGCGTGCTGGCCCAGTGCGGCGCCTTCATCGCGATGCGGCGCTCGACGGCCGACAACCCCTTTCCTCCTGTCACGCTGATCAAGTCGGTGAAGATGTGGCAGCGCTTGTACTTCTACGTGAAGAACCTCGCCTCCGACGGCGACTGGGTGAACTTGCCGCCTTACAACGCCGCTCCCCTGACTGGGTGGCTTCCCAGCTGGTCCCACCGAGTCAAGACGCTGACTCCCGCCGGAGCCGCCGCCGTAGCGCGACTCCGAGACTTGACGCAGTCGGAGGGACTCGTCGGGGCCGACTTGCTGGCCGCCTTCGTGGCGCGCCGAGTTCTCCCGCTCCAAGGCCGGTCTCACCTGATCTGTCAGATGAGCGGCCTCCGAGACCCAAGCCGGATGAGCACCAAGGAGATGCCCCGCAAGGAGGTGGCAAATATGGTGAATTACATCGCGCACTGCGAGTACGAGGAGGACTGGCAGTTCGGCAAGGAGCCGTACTCGCGCGACAACCCTCCACCGGTGGTAAGTCGCGTTTCCCAATTATTTTGTCTTTTTTCGTAGCCGACTCCGGCTTCTGACTCTCATTGGTTTCTTCTGAGCTAGAATCCTCTTATGCAGCCTGCCGCCGGCGCCACGAGATAGCCCCGCGAGTATGTTCCCGACCACGCGGAGAGCAACGTCGACGACCTCGACTTGGGGGTGGCGGCGATGGAAGCCGATGCCGAAGGCGGGGGAGGAGGAGCAGAAGGCGACTTCAAGCCCTCGGCCACCTTCGCTGACTGGCCTGATGACGACGCTGAAGGCGAAGTCGCTCCGCGCCACCAGATGAGGATCGGCCCGTCGGGCGCCGGCTCCTCCTCCGGCCAAGGCGGTGCGAAGAGGCGTCACACTAGGCCGAGTGTGCCCGGCGGAAAATTGAAGAAGTTCAAGGGGCGGCCGCCGCGACCAGACGAGAGGAGGCGGCCGCGAAGGCCAACCGCTTCCGAAGGGAAGTGAGAAGGCTGCCGCTATTATCCGCGTAAGTCTTCACCCTCTTTTATTTTCTTTGTTGAATCTTGTCCGAGTCTTCGTTTATATACTCCCTCCATTCTTCTTCAGGGCCCCTCTCTTCCTTGAGAGAGTCGCCGTCCCCTCCATCATGGGGTCAGCAGAGACGTCCGCCAATACTCGGCGGCCCGACCCTGCCGCCGACCTCCGGGAGGCGACGAAGCGGAATGCGCGGGAGAAGCGCGAGGAGGAGGAGGCCGACCGTTTGGAGAAGGCAGAGGCCGACAGGGCGGCCGCCTCCGCCCAGAAAAAGATGGATGATGCCGAAGCCGCCCTTGCAGCGAGACGGCGCGCCGAGGAGGCCGCGCGTCGCCGATCGGCGATGCTCGTCCCCACACTATCGTCTGCACCGCCGCCTCCAGAGTTCACGGGGCAGACTGGGGGAGCCGGCACCGAGAACCCCATCGCGGAGAAGGAGAGCGGCGAGGCCTCCATGTCGGACGCTCTCGTGCCGCCGCCGCTGCCTCAACCGCCGTCTGGGAGACCACACGGCAAATAGCCGGTGGATCCGTCGGAGCCGCCGGCCATGGACGAGGCCGAAGCGCGGCTGCTTCTCCAAGATGCCTCGCCAGTGCGTCGCTGTCTTGAGAGGGCGACCTCGGCGCCGCGACCTCGGGAGATCGGCGCTGCCAGCTCGGCAACTCAAGACGCCGAGGCCACAAGCGCCGCGCCCATCGGGTGGGTGCGCGGAGGCGGCACTGGGCCGCTAAATCAATTGCTCCTGGAAGTCCAGGCAAAGTTGTGGGCCGAAGGCGACACCCTTGAAGCCTGTACCAGAGCGCACCTGGCCGCGCGAACGGCCGTCCGAGTAAGTTTCTTCTCCTTCTTGATTCTTGTTTTTCTCTGTGGGGGTGTGCCAGCGCACTCACTTGGTGTAGTCCCCGAGTTCCGAGCCGGCTGCTGAGCAGGCGGTTCGGAACTCCCTCTGGCGAGTTCCATACACTAACTTTGTCTTCAATGACTTATCTGCAGGAGTATCATAACCTCCGTGCCACTGCCTTCAACAGCAATGTTGAGGAGTTGAGCAAGCGGGCTGCCGACTTGTCGGAAAGCTGGAGTGAATTCTTCTTCTTCGCGGGGGCGCGCTGGCGCACCCGCGGGCTGTAGTCCCCAAGATTCGGGCCGACTGCTGAGCAGTCAGGCCGGATCTTCCCGGCGATCTTCTATGCTGACGACTGATTTGTTTCCTCTTTCGTTTTTCAGGAGCCAACGCCGCTCTTCAGGAGCAGCTGGGCGAGGCCAATACCGCCCGTCACGCCAAGGAGGAGGAGTGTGGCAGGCTCGCCATGGAGCGCGACCTGCTGGCGGCGCAGCTGGCCGAGCAGAAGGAGATGCTCAAGAAGGCGCAGGACGAGGCCGAGAAGAAGGAAGCCGCTCTCCTGGCCGAGTTCGAGAGCGAGCGCTCCTCCTGGACTGACAGGGAGGCGATGCTGACCTCCGGCTTCCACGAGATCGAGGACATTGTGGATGGTACGTTTCTTTCGTTTCTTCGGGCTTCTGACTATCTGCCAGGCCGACTTCTGATTTTTCGGCTTGCTTCTTTTTGTTTGGGCAGACTTCTTCCCTGGTCACTCGCAAGCGGTCCCTCTGGCCATCGAGGCTGCTCGTGAGGCGCGAAGGGTGAATGGTGAGGAGATCGCCGCCAATGCCCCCCGAACCGTTGATGAACAGCTCCTGAGCATTGAAGTCCGTCTTCGTCCGGCCCACCGGCAGATGCACCGGCCTCAGCGTGCCGTCGCCCAGGCGGTTGCCGCTTTGTGGCCGGATATGCCGGCTCTGCGCACCGCCGGTCGGACCGCCGACTGGCTGGAAGTCTCTGCCGGCCGTCTTGAGGCCTGGAAGGGCTCCTCGGCCCGGGCCGGAGCGCGCCGGGCCTTGGAGTTCATCAAGGTGTGGTATCCAGGGCTGGACCTGGACCGTCTGGCCGCGTTCCGGTCAGAAGCCCAGGCAGAGCTGGAGGCCGTGGAGGGCGCCCTTATCGAGCGTGCGGCGGCCATCGCCGAGTACACGGACACCAGCGTCTTCGTGCCCGAGCGGGCTGAAGGCGGCGAGGAAGTGCCAGCAGAGTGGTTCGGGATGAACCCGGAGTATGGCGAGGACTCGGCGGAGGTGATCGACTCCATCACTGAGGAGGAGGACAAGGCGGAGGCTGAAGGCGAGGCGGAGGTGCCATAAGACGGAGCAGGCGGCCAGCCTCAGCTCGACCGCGCCTCTAGCAACGAGCCGCGTCAAGAGAAAACGACTGCCGCCGGAGGCGATCAAACCGAGACCGCCCAGCCGACTGCCCCGGCGCCTGACACCGCCGTCTCCTCCGATCCTCCAATCCCAGATGCCGCCTCCTAGGCTGCCTTTTTTGCCTCTGTTTGTCTGTCTTAATAATCTTTTGAAAACTTTGTTAGACTCGAACAATTCCACCCGCGGGGTGTATCTTGAACTTCTATTCGAAGATTCGGCCAAGGGCCTATGTAAATATTAATCTGCTTTCCGTATTTCCTTGCTTACTGCTCTTTAGGCTTTTCCTTTTGCCGCCTTCCTTTAGTCGCTGCCTTGTCAGTCGAGCAGCCGCTCTGTGGACTGTCGTTGGGTCAACTGCTTGGCTACTTCGGGAAGGCAAGGACTTGGCCGTTTAGAGTTTTTTTTAGCAAGTCGGATAGAAAGCGACATGCCGACTGCCCAAGAGTCGGCCGTCCTTAATGGAGGCTAATAAAGACGGTGAGCCGGCTACTCATGAGTCGGCCTTCTGCTTCAGAAATGCTGGAGGCCGTCTTATGCAATGTTCGTGCTTTAGGTCCTTAGCCATTTTTCGTGTGGGTGCCCGTTCTTCTCACTCCTGCCTGCCTCACAGTCGCTCTGCGAGCTGCGGCTTTGCCAGGAGGCGGATTGGGCACCGCACACTACTTGTCTGACTATGGGAAGCTTCTCATAGCGCAAGGCGGCGAGTCCCCGGGCCGACTAGTCAGGCCCAGTGCCAAGCGGCTTGTAATGAAAGTAATGTACTCGGAGGCATAATTCTTATCGTACTAGGTCAACTTAAGATAAAAATGACTAGTGTCATGACATGCCATCCAAATGCACTCATGTATCATGCCTCACTAATCATCAGAATCATACCGGGTCAACTTATATCAAGCACTAAACAGTTCAGAACCTCATGGCATTTTTCTGGTCATGTTTATGCAGCAACTAATCATGGCAATAACTTAGCATAATCATTTTCTTACTCAAGAAAATATTATTCAAACTAGTCCATTTTCAATAGCCAATTATTACTCCAAAGACTATCATCACTTATAATAACTTAACTCTAGCTTAGTTAACTCCTAACTTTCTGTCAAACAACATATCCACCTGAATAAGCTTGCAACAGAATCAAAATAATTATTTAACTAGGTGATTTAAATGCATGAACTAATTAACCATTAAAGTTGAAAATAAATCACAAATATTGCAATGGCACCATGAAAATGTTGCTGTGGCTTGCCTTAGTGCAGATGAGCATCACACTCTCCCTGGTGATCCTCAAGACAAGCTCCACCTTCTAAAAACAGTTATAAACACAAAAGGAAAACATCAAGAACCCTTCTGAAATTTGCCAGAAAATCTAGGCAGCAGGGAAAAATCCCATCTTTGGTGTGCTACTAGATATTTGCATACAGAAACCAATGCAAAAAGAATCAATTCATTTGGACTTATTGTAAAAAAGTTGTGGTTGTTTGAAGTGTTCTATAAATTTTGAATTTAAATAAACATAACTGGGGGGGACGTCGAAGGCGTAAACCCGCGGGCGCCTCCACTCGTACCGCTTTGGGCGCGTATAGAGTGGCTGACTAGCGGGCCCCGCTAGTCAAGTGAGGGGGAGGAGGAGAAGGAGACTAAGGGCGGCGGGGCTTCGCCAGAGCACACGTCGACGAGGAGAGCGCGATAGATGGAGGCGCACCTGCCCATACCCATAGGTTAGCTTGGGGTGGTTGGACGTCGTTGGAAATGGCCTCTCTAGCGGCGATAGATGGCAGCAGTCGCCAGAGTTGAAGCGACGGCGACTGGAGGCGGCACCAGGGGCTCCAACCGAGCGGAACGGCACCACCGAGGCCCGGCGGAGACCCTGGAAGGGTCGCCTGAGCTTGGGAGGGGCTGGAGTGGTGCGGATGGACAGAGGGGATCGCCGGCGAGCTCGAGGTCGGGGACGGTGGCCCGAGGCCTTCCGGGCCGGGCCACGGCTTTCTACAGGTTCATGGAGTGTGTGTGAGGGTTGGATGAGGCTCGAGGAGGCTGGGGAGGGCTCTATTTATAGCCGAGCGACGGGAGGTGCTCGGGCTCCGCCGGAGGACACCTGGACGCTGCAGTGGGAAGGCAGCGCAGCTCACATGGGAACTGTGGGCGCATGGAGATGAGCATAGGAGCGAGGAGAAGGCGACGAACATAGTGCACGGTGCACTGTTGGGTTGGCCGGACCGCGCCCGTGCTCACTGCGGCGAGCTCTGGCATCGGCGAGCGCCAAGGTGAAGTAAATGGCATCGGGATGGTGATGGTGGGCGGGTTTGGCAATGTTTGGCAGGTGATGGAAGCGATCAAGTGAGCAACAGAGGCTCGGACGCGACGTAGAGGGCGCCGTCTGCATGCCATCACGCTTGGTCGAACACGGTCACCGCGTGAACTCTGACCTTAGGCCGACCTAAGCCTAAACTTCATGTCTAGCGTGTTGTTCGTGGTAGATATAGGAGTTACCACCGTTAGATTTGAGCTCAGGTGCAGTGAACAAGATTTTTACTTCACTGCAAGTTACTATACACTAACTTTGAGAGGTTGCTGTGGTTAAACAGCTGGGAGTTGGGAGTTGTGCTTTGGTGTGTAGCAGTGAGTTAGGAGGGTAGTGATGCACAACAAAATGCAGCACCAATGGAGCAAGTAAAATGGTAGTTGCTGTAGAAACCACCATTTCTGGCCAGAACAGAAAATATTTTCTATAGCAAAAGTATTCTAAAAGTGGTGTGATATTTTTGCTCAGGGAGGTGACCTATGGTTCAAAGAAGTTTTGAGAATTTTCTCAGATTTTTGTGAGCAAGTAAAATAGGGGTGGCTTTGGAGCACAAGTTTCTGTTTAGGGTTTTTGAGATGAAAATGAATATTTTTCATTAAAGAAAAATATCCATGAAATTATTTTGAGGTAGAACAGAGAGGAAATGATGGTTTGGAGGAGGAGCGAGCCACTTGGGTGAAAGCCAAGGTGATTCCCAAGTGTTTTAAGTCCAACTGAAATGACTCAAATTCAAAATTGAAATCAGAACTCAATTGAAAACCAGAAGAGAAAAGAGGCCAAAAACTAGGCTGTCACAAACCTCCCCCACTTAGGATGAATCTCGTCCTCGAGATTCGGTTGCTCGGGAAAGCAATTATGGATAGTTTGCCTTTAGAAATTCTTCGTGCTCCCAGGTTGCTTCCGCCTCGGTATGATGCTCCTGCTGGACATTATAAAATTTTCTCGTCTTGCTCCGAGTGACCCTTTCCATCTCATCCAAAATTCTTAACGGTCTCTCTTCATATGTTAAATCCTTATCCAATTCTATTTCTGGCATAGCAGTCCTTTTCTCGGGCGGTGATATGCATCATCTCAACTGGGAGACAAGAAACACGCTGTGTACTTCTGAAAATTCTGGCGGTAGCTCTAACTGATATGCAACAATACCCACTCTGGACATAACAGGAAATGGACCAATAAACATGGGTGCCAATTTTCCGCGAGTCTGAACCTTTTTATTCCCTTCATAGGAGTGACTCTGAGGTAAACTTGTTCTTTGGTTCGAAACTGACATGTCGGTGCTTTGCATCATAATAGCTATTTTGTCAGGATTTGGCCAGTCGCAGATGGTCTCTGATTTCTTGTACTTGTCTTTCATCTTCCATCATGAGGTCTGTTCTAAAGAGACGGCTATCCCCGGTTTGAGACCAATTCAGCGGGGTGCGGCACTTATGGCCATACAAAGCCTCGTATGGTGACATTTTTAAACTGGCTTGGAAACTGTTGTTGTAAGAGAACTCAGCATACGGAAGACAATCTTCCCACTTAGGCCCTAGGGCCAAGGCACATGCTTGTAGCATATCTTCCAGTATTTGGATTACTCGTTCAGTCTGCCCATCGGTTTGAGGATGGTAGGCGGTACTATATTTAAGTGTTGTTCCCAAGGCTTGATGGAGATGGGACCAGAAAGCAGAGGTAAATAGGGACCCCCGCTCAGAAGTGATTGTACGAGGAACGCCATGTAAACTGACTATTCCAGACACATATAATTGTGCGAGTTGATCAGCACGGTATGTGGTTCTGATGGGAATGAAATGCGCTACCTTGGTTAACATATCCATTATAACCCATACTGCGTCATTGCCTCGCTGAGTTTTTGGTAGCCCGGTGATAAAATCCATGCAGATGTCATCCCACTTCCATTGTGGAATGGGCAATGGTCGGAGGAGTCCGACTGGTTTCTGCTGTTCTGCCTTTACTTTATTGCAGTTGTCGCAGCAGGCCGCAAAATATGTTGTGTCCTTATTCATCCCATCCCACCAGAATATTTGGCGAAGGTCTTCATACATGTTAGTACTTCCGGAGTGGATAGAATACGAGGATTCGTGTGCTTTGGATAATATTTTCTTCCTTAAACCTTCTTGACTTGGTACACAAATCCTCCCGCGGAACCGCAGTGTACCTAGATGGTCCTTGGAAAAATCCGAGGTCTGTCCTTCTAGCATGTGCTCGACATATTTTTGTAAAAATGGATCATCTAGCTTGGCCTTGCGAATCTCATCCTCGAGGGTAGGAGTAATTTCCATAATATTAGCAAGACCAGCTTCAACAATGACCAGGTTGAGCTGAGCAATTTCTTCTTGGAGTTCGGAAGGCCTGTTATCTAATATACCATTTAAACTAACGGGCTTTCTGCTGAGTGCCTCGGCCACTACGTTGGCCTTACCCGGGTGGTAATTAATTCCAATGTAATAGTCCTTGACTAACTCAAGCCCTCTGCGTTAGCGGCGATTCAAATATGGCTGAGTGAATATATACTTGAGGCTTTTATGGTTAGTAAATATTTGGCACCCTTTTCCAATGAGGTAGTGCCTCTAGATTTTTAGAGCATGAACCACCGCGGCCAATTCCAGATCATGAGTAGGATAGTTCACTTCGTGGGGTCGCATCTGACGAGAGGCATAAGCTACTACCTTGCTATCTTGCATAAGTACACCAAGACCCTGTTTGGAAGAATCACATTAGAGTTCAAAACTGCGGTAGATATCTGTAAGTGTCAACACAGGGGCTGAGGTGGATTGATGGTTGCATTGAGACTTGAACGGCTACGCGCGTATGAGTGTACCAAGGTCCGAATCCTTTCTATGGTTGTCGTGGGCCTACTTTTATAGATCAAGGGGTCACCACAGTGGCAAATCAGTCATTACGCACTAATTAGATAGCGAACAGTGCTACCATACCTAACTCTATAGGCTGATGGAGCGCATTAAATGCGTCGCTTAATGTCATGTCACAGCTTGCCCGGCAGGCTCTGCCGGACTGATTCTCCAGCTTGGCGCCTGCTCGCTCGACACGTCGCATGATGGGTGTCGCTTGTAGGTATTTTTCTGTAGAAAGTGGCTGCCATGTGGCATATAGCAGCCACTTAGTCACCTTGGATCTTGACACCGCACTGATCGACAACGTACGTCATGATGAGGTTGTGTGGTGGAGTACTTTGTCTTCGCATGTCCCGGCAGGCTTGCCGGGACAATTCGGGGGAGACTCGCTTCCGGGGAAAACCTTGCCCCCGCCAGGCTCGCCTGTCAGGAAGGGGAGGTTTTCCTCTTAGCAGTGTCTTGCCCTTCTGGTTAGTCTTGGTCTTCCTGATCTGTGCGTGGGTCCTTCAAGGGGATCGATCCATCTTGCTTGAGTTGAGCATGGTGTTGCGAACTTTTCCTCGTGCCTGTGCACAATCCGAGCAACGGACCCAGGGTCTGTTGCACCGACATCGTCGGGTGCAATGAAAAAGGACCTGCCCTCGAGATTCTGCTAGTACTTATAGTGCAGTAGAAGGTCCAAGTCCACTGACTAAATCTACAAATATAGTATCACCACTAGCTGCAGCATCCGCTTCAACTGTACCGGCATCTCAACGAGTTACTCGTTTGTTTGTTCCGCAACTGGCCAATTCCCAAGTTGCATTCTCACCTCACTCTACTTCCAATCACATATTGAACTTGTATTTACGTATGTGCCATACAACTGTATCTTCTTCTAGGCTAACTGTTTAAACAACAATACCAATCATTCTAAAGTGAAATTACAACAGACAATAGGATCTCGTAGCTATATTGCACACTGCGAGGCTCTTGTAAATAGCTGCTACTTCCTTCTTTTTTTCTGTGCCATATTATCGTATCAATACTGACTTGTTCCAAATACAAAGGAAAGCCTATGCGGACCAAAAAGAACCTAAACCGAATGTAGCACATATCTTCAAGGATTGCCACACCAGCAAAATGAAGGGCATGAGCACACCATTTCAAGCCGTTGTTGTAAGTCCTTACTCCTCCTGCCTTTGAACTGCTTGTTATTGTGATGCGTTCATTTAACTGCTTGGTTTGCAACCAATGTCAATTACTTTGTTCACTTTTATACATAGCTGTCTTAACATATCATTTCACCTTACACCATTTAAAAGAGGCGAAGGATATTCTTTTGGTCTTGATCTGTAATCTAGTTGTGATGTTCACGTGCCCACACAATCATATAATAGCATGTTTGTTTTATATCTGTTTGCCCATGATATGTATGATGATTGTGATGTTCACGTGCCCACACAATCATATAATAGCCTGTTCATTTTATATCTGTTTGCCCATGATATGAATGATGTCATACTATGTTCATCCTACTTTAAAACATGTCTCTTCATCCTTAGATGTCAACAAATGTGAGGAAATAGACAATACAGTAGGCATGCTACATGGACATATGTTCTGAAAGTTATTTTATTATGTAGTTGGCACTACAATACATGCTAATGTATTACAGTAGTTCACCAAAATAAGTTATGTATAAAAGTGAAACCTACATTGTTTTTTTTATCTCATTAGTAACTTATCTAGTACACTAATCTACAAGTTTAAACTTTCAGCAAGCTATGGAACAAATGATTGAACAGCCACAACCACCTGAAGGTGACGAGGCTACCACAGGCACAATGTCACCTCTTGCAGCGGTGCGTCAGTATCTCTCCACTAACAGTGCAAAAACACCTTCCTGCATAATTCTGGGTTGGTTGTCAAGGTAGACTCAACCAAATCGCCTATAGAACAATATCTTTCAGCTAGACAGAGTGATATATATGTGCTCCAGACACATGTCCAATCCCTAATGGACGTCGTTTCGAAAACACGAATAGTGGTTGAAAAATGTCGTCAAGGTATGAATGGTTAAGAAACTAGACTATCAGACATTCGCTTCGTTGTTCAAGAGCAATGGCGGAAAAAAGGGGATGATCATGTTGCTCCATCAGATTCTACAGCCTGAAACATTAGCACTCAGGTCAAATGATGTGTGCTTCTATACATCTGATGGTGCTTTTCTCTGCAAGGATTGCAAACATTATCCCAACAGGCCTTTTCTTGTATGGTTGGAATTCATTTTGTTGTGATACATCATTTATCATGCTACCAAAGGCTGTAGAAATTATGACACTATTTGTGTATGGTGTAGGTTTATCTTACTAATGTATTCGGCTGAAAGATTCGTAGGAGCCCAACGTGCCAACATTTGTTAGGCCCATTCCAATTGGGCTAAAATCAATTATGGGTTGTAATTTGCATGTACCCCACTAAAAATATCTGGGCCTAAATCAACATAAGCTTTCATATTTTTGGTAGGCCAGTGCACCTAGTGGGCCTTTTGCAGGCCTAAACATAATTTGGGCCCTGAGTAACAATAGGTCGTTATCATGTGTAAATATCTCGAGCCCATAAATAACATGGGCCTTTAATAGGCCGAAAGTGAGATTGGGCCCTGATTCTGCCAAATAACCAACTTGTCATTAGCAGGCCAAAATGTTTCTCAGCTCGTGGTGGCCCATTTAAAATGCGGATGGTTCACAGGCCAAAATTCAGATCGGTCGTACATGCACCGACCTACTACACGGGCCTTTAACAGGCCGGAAGTTCGGTCGGGCTTGATTAATATCAGTTTTATATGGGCCGTTAATAGGCAGATGTGATGTTGGGCCACATATGGGGCCAAAAATGACAACAACTGGAAGTGGCCAAAATCTACAATGGGCCTCTAACAGGCCGAATGTCAGACATGGCCAAATATGACCCAAATCCTTCACGGTCATTTATGGGCCAAAAGTTTTAAGGGCCAAAAAATGGGCTCAAATGAAGCACGACCTTTAACAGGCCAGAAATACACCGGGCCATAATTCGGCCCAAATACTTAGGGGACTGTAAACGGGCCAGAAGTGACCATGGGCCGCGATAATGAGAAGTTTAGAATGGGTTGTTGATGGGCCAATTTGACAATAGCTATACAGGCCTTAACTGTGAAAGATTCGTCTGCAAGCACGCCATTAATGGGCCAGCCTGCTAATTTTGACTGGGCCAAGCGGCTAATTTTGACTCGGCCAGCCTTTTTAACCTAAATGGGCCGCTGTTGGGCCTTGCAATGTGTCGACGTATCGCAGGCGCCTCCTGTCCATTGGGCGGTTGACATCTGTCCTTTTCGGGTGCTGACACGTGGTTGCTATAGACAATGATAATTTTACATGTGGAAAATCCCCACTGGTTGGGGCTGTTAATGGGTTATCGGATCCAAACTGGAACCCGGTAGCTTAATAGCGACCCGTTATGGTGGATTCCCCTTGTCGGTCGCCCATGATGAAAGCACTTCTATGATGCACGATTTATCGTCATGGAAGTGGACACTTCTGTGATGGTAATTTTGGTAATGTCATGGAACACTTCTATGACAGCACAGGTATGACAATCTAGATTCTGTCATAAAATCTTCATGGATGTAGATGCATGACAGAAAACGTGACTTACTGTGACAAACACGCATCATCACGGAAGTGTATTTTTTTAGTGCTAGAGAAGGATTCGGAACCTCTCCACTTGTACTCGCGTAGCAGCTCTCTCGAGGCCACCTTGCCGAGTGGAATGATGTGTGTCGTCATATTGCTCAGTCCAATCCACCAAAGTAGGAGTAGGGTTTTATGCTTATCAGCGGCCCGAACGTGGATAAAAACCACCAAAGTCTCGTCGTCGTGTTGCTTCATGGCCTCCGCTCTTTGTGCAACGTGATCTCCCCCTTGTCGAACCACAAAGGGGCCCATGGCCCCATAGTTGATCGTGTCCACCAACGACACCGGGACTCACCAAGGTCGCTGCGTAAGAGGTCGGCGGAGGCGCGCCATGCGCCACATCCCTAGCGAGAGATGGTGGAGGGTGGAGCGAGTGCGAATGCGCTGGGGCATCTCCGGCGGTGTTGACGAGCTCGGTGATGCGCCCAAGCCAGGCTTCATAGCCAACATCAACCGGGTGGTAGCACAGTAGCTCACGCGCCAAGAGCAGCGCGGACTGCGCATTCGGCGGCCCGCGACGGCCGAGGGAGGAAGAGGTCGTATTGGTGCGGCGAACCGGCTGCATAGAGGGGTGCGTGGAGGAGTCCTGGTGCTCATGGGCAGCGGGTTCGATGGTAGTAGCCGTGACCACGACAGAGTGGCGGCGTTTGCCGCGGCCTGCGGGCTCCATCTAAGCATCGCGAGCAGCCTGATGCTCGGCACACACGCGACAAGCATCAACCATGGAGTTGCTGAAGCGAAAGTCTAAGAGGTGTGGAAGAACAGTGGCGCACCCCTACCTGGCGTGCCAAATCTTGGAATCGGGGCTTCGGCGACCCAAGTGGGTCGAATTATGGGGTGCGCTCGATACTATCACCCTTCTCTCTTCTACTACCAACTACGGCGAGGGTATGATGAGTGCGGGCTTGCAAGAGTGGCTAAAGACATGACAGTTACCGAGGTTCAGGCCACCTTGCGGTGTTAAACACTAATCCTAATTGGTGGTTGGATTGCACTCGCAAGGAAGAATCGGAGTGCAAGGGCTGTGGAGGGTCGATGCTTTGCTACGATGGCACCTTGCCTCTTTTATACTTGCCTTGGTCCTCTTCCTGGAAAATCTTGGCGGGAAGGGTTGCCACACAACGACAATTTAAAGGGGGACAAGGGCGTAGTCTATCCTGACAAAAGGTGGTCTTCGTCTACAAAGCCACCTTCCATGACGCGCCAGTGGGCTCGGTGATGACCACCACCCTGCGCACTCGTCGTCTTAGTCCTCTTGCACCGATTTGAAAACATTTGGAGATTGCTTTGGGAACTGGTGGATGGCCTTCCTTCCTTAGCACAAAAGAA
The DNA here is from genome assembly GCF_002162155.2 of Triticum dicoccoides. Classification (NCBI taxonomy): domain Eukaryota; kingdom Viridiplantae; phylum Streptophyta; class Magnoliopsida; order Poales; family Poaceae; genus Triticum; species Triticum dicoccoides. The sequence goes on from NC_041387.1 coordinate 259,557,063, forward strand.
GAAAGCCTCCTCATCCATGCCTGTCGGAGTAATGGGCCATGGGTAGGCTCACCCGAGTCCCTGGATTTATCAAGACTTTGGACCAGCTCCGCCTAGCTGGCCCAGCTGACGACTGCCAGAGGGCGGCCGATCCAAGTCTACGGCGCTCCGAGTGACCGGCTCCTGGCAACGGGCAGGCGGCCACCTCATGACTACGGTGCGGCCGAGCCCCCATCGAGAGTACAAGTCGAAGCATGGCTATAGTGAAGCACGTCTCCTCCAACGCTTGAGATGGGCGTCGCTACAATGCTCCGTACAGACGGAGATCTCCGCATGATGGAGCACTGTGCCGTATCTACCCTAACGTCACTCCGGGCAGGCAGAACCATGTTCCCCATGACGGCCTGTCAGTACGGCCCACCGGAGGCGGGCCCTATCAGGCTGTGACCCCAAGGAAGACGGAGGAAGCTCGACCAAATGGATTCAAGAGGGGCCGGCCTCCAGCAGGCGGCCATCCCCGGTCCCGAGGCAAGCACACCATTAAGCTGATAAGATCAGGTGTGGCTACAGTAGCCTCCCACCAAGCGGCGGGACTGTGGCCACACAAAGATGACCAAGCCCCCGTCACCAACGACACGGCTACAGTAAGCAGCCACCAACCAGTCGGCAGGGCCCACCAGGCTGCGAGTCCCAACGGTCGGCGGAGAAGACGAAGGCTGGAGATGCTGACAGCCGGGCCCAACACCCGGACGAATTACCATTGTACCCCTGGGGGGTAAGCCTATGTAAACCCCCCAGGCCACCCAGGCAAACGGTTCCCACTCCATTAGAACTAGCCACTCCCCTAGAGCAGGAAGAGAGCTAGTCTTGCCTCCTTCTGCCTCTAGCACATAGCTCAAGGAGCACCATTGTATAAGTTGTGCCTTAGTGATCATGCGGAGACCCCGCAGAGCAGGACTAGGGGTGTTATCTCATAGGAGAGCCCCGAACCTGGGTAAAGTACGCCGGCGTTCGTGTCTACGCCTTATACCGCTTCCAGGCACCGGCGACGTTCTACTCGCTCCCACCATGATAAGCCATCCATTGGCATATGTCGCACCCAACCCCCGACATTTGGCGCCCACCATGGGGCCAGGTGCACCGTCTCCCGGAGATCTGCTCTAGAGGGAAACCCTGTTCCTTCCTGGCGAGTGAAGCTAGCCCAGCACGCCCGACGGCGTCAGCATTGACACGCTGCACGGTGCGGAGATCGCCTGCACGGCGAGCTGCCTCGCTGACCTCGTCGGCGAGATTGACCTCTCCGACGAGCCGGCCTCCGATGCGGGCACTAGCTGCCCTGAGAGCCTCCTCGTCAGCCTCCTCGACCAGCTCCATGTCACCAGCGAGCCTGCTGTGGACCTGGAGTCCGTCAGCTCGACCGATCCGATGATCGTCGACTCCGTCACGGTGTCGCTCGATGCGTTCCCCACAAACATGGTGGTCTACACTAGGCGCCTCCTCGCGAGCATAGTGGCGGGAACACCATCACGGAGGTACTCGTCATCAACAGCGATGAGCACTTGAACGGGCGTGCTCAAGATCCCCTCGACAACACTCTGCACGACCTCACGGCGCCCATTCCCGAAGGTGGGGACGCTGAGGCGCTGGAGGCACGCCGCCTCTAGCTTATCGAGAGTGCTGGTTGCCTGGCCAGCATGCGCCGGCTTGCGGACGCTTACCGGCGCGAGATGGACTGGGCCGTAGGCGGCACGACGGCTCTTGGGGGTCCTAGCCACCTCGGCACGGTTCGGTAGCGTGGCGCGACCATTGCTAGCTTGTTCGGGGCAGAGCGCCCCGTCTACGCCACGCTTGCGGAGAACATCTAGGCCGCCCAGGCGGTAACAGATGAGCTGGACAAATACGACGGCGACGAGCGCCACCACATGACAGAGCGTCTCTAGCAGCTCCTAGACGCGGCTGCCGCACAGCACGAGGCCGCCTTCCGCGCTGAAGTCCCAGCTGGACGAAACAACGAACCGCCTGCACGCCGAGATCATGGGGCGACTTCCCGGACGCCGACTGGTGGCGCCCACGGAGGAAAGGGCAACGAGTTGGCTACCAGCTGCAGTCGGACGCGCCTCTCCATCGAACGGGACGAGGACGGCCGCCTTCGTGCAGTAGAGCGGCGAGGTGACCCGCCGCCTCCCCCGCCTCATGGAGCGATGTACCCCACTCCGCCTCCCGTCACAGATCCGACACTTGGCGACCGCCTTGGCCGCCGAGAGGGAGTCAGAGAGAACGATGCTCACCATCGGATCGATCATCTCAAGTGATCCATGGCACTTGAAGAAGAAGATGTGTTGGGCCCGCCCTGTTTAGGCCCCCGAATCCGAGATGAGCCCTTCCCCAAGGGGTTCACCCTCCTGCGAGACACGCCCAAGTACACCAGCTCCGTGAAGCCGGAGGACTGGCTGGTCGACTAGTCCACGGCCGTCAGTATAGCGAATGGCAACAAGCGCGTTGCCGTGAAATACGTCCCGCTCATTCTTCAAGGCACTGCCCGGACGTGGCTCAATAGCCTGAAGCCCCGCAGCATCAACAGTTGGGTTGATTTCACCGAGGCCTTCATCCGCAACTTCACCAGCACCTACAAGCGGGCTCCCAAGCACCGACAGCTCTCCTTGTGCGTCCAAGGGCCCATGGAGTCAACTCGCGACTACCTTACGCGTTTGACCGAGCTGCGCAATTCCTACGAAGGTGTGCACGAGGTGCAGGCAATCGAGTACTTCACCGCCGGGTGCCAAGAGGGCAGCCTCCTCAAGCATCGACTCCTCTGTGACGAGCCCGAGACCCTCGATGAGCTGCTGGTCATCACCGACAAGCACACCACGGCCGACTCCTCCATGAAGGAGGAAATTCTAGTTGACGCGTCCGGCAAGGTGGCACCTCAGGCTCCTCGGACTCCGGCTGGTGACACCAGTCGGCGACAGCAACCAGGTGATAACAAGCGGAAGGACACCCAGCCGGCTTCCACCAGCCGGCAGGTGGCAACAGTCGAGGATCAGCAGCCAGAAGGGCAGCCGACCCCCAAACGGCAGAAGGGCGGCAGGTCCAATTGGTTGCCTGCCTTCTCTTATGAGCAAACCTTGGATGCATCCTGCAAGTTCCATAGTGGCGTGAAGCCCTTCAACCACACCACTCGGAAGTGTAACTGGCTCACCAGAATCGCCAAGGGAGATGGACTCCTGCCTCCTCCGCCTACCGGACCGCCGCCTCCTCAGCCCCAGCAGCCGACGGCCCGACCAGTCGGCGCCATACAAGATGAGTACCCGGAGGAACACGAAGCCTATGTTGTGTTTACCAGTGTGGCCGATGATAGACGTAGCAGACGACAACAACAACAAGAAGTGCAAGCAGTGGCCTCCAACACTCTAGAGTTCATGCATTGGTCCGAGAAGCCTATCAGTGGGAGCAGGGCCGACCACCTGGAAGTGATGCCTTCCCATGGTTCATATGCCCTGGTCTTAGAAGCAACCCTTGCAACGGAGAGGAGACTAGCCCGTTTCTCCAGAGTCTTGATAGATGGCGGTAGCAGCATCAATATCCTGTACCGTGACACAATGGAGAAGTTGGGAATCAAGCAGAAGCAGCTCGTCCCCAGTCGGACTATATTCCATGTCATAGTCCCTGACCTTTGCTGCTCACCAATCGGCAAGACCCAGATTGATGTCCTCTTTGGAGACAAGAATCACTTCCGCTGAGAGCCAGTTTGGTTTGAAGTGGTGGAACTTCAGAGCTCCTACCATGCGCTGCTTGGATGGCCTGCTCTGGCCAAGTTCATGGCGGTCCCCCAGTACGCCCACCTCAAGATGAAGATGCCGAGTACCAAGGGGATCCTCACAGTGGTCGGAGACTACAAGAAGTCAATTGCTTGTGCCACAGATAGCAGCCAGCTGGCCGAGTCCCTCGTGCTTGCAGTCGAGAAGCGGCTCCTTGACTGGGCGGTGGCGTTGGCAGGCGAGAAGCCGGAAATGTCACCCACCCCCCAGGAGTCGGAGGTTGAGGGCTCATTCAAGCTAGCCAAGGAAACAAAGAAAATACCCTTGGACCCGGAGCACCTGGAGAGGCACGCTGTCGTAGGCACAGGCCTTGACAGCAAGTAGGAAAGCGAGCTCGTCGATTTCCTCCGTGAGAATCGGGACATCTTTGCATGGTCTCCCAAAGACATGCCGGGTGTTCCGACGGATTTCATCGAGCACAAGCTACATGTCCGACCTGACGGCAAGCCGGTCAGGCAGCCCTTGCGGCGCCTGTCGGAAGAGAAGAGAATAGTTGTTCGAGAAGAGATAGCCCGACTTCTAGCAGACGGATTCATCATGGAAGTATTCTTTCCAGAGTGGCTGGCCAACCCAGTCCTAGTGTTAAAGAAGAATAAGCAGTGGCGCATGTGCATTGACTACACCAACCTGAACAAAGCCTGCCCCAAAGATCCCTTTGCTCTGCCAAGGATTGCTCAAGTGATAGACTCCACAGCCGGATGCGCACTGTTGAGTTTCTTGGATGCATACTCAGGTTATCACCAGATAAAGTTGAACCCAGCCGACAGGCTGAAGACCGCCTTCATCATGCCGTTTGGAGCCTTCTGCTACCTGACCATGATGTTCAGCTTGAGAAACGCCGGCGCCATATTTCAGCGTTGCATGAAGAAGTGCCTCCTCAAGCTACTCGGCAGAAATGCCCATGTATATGTGGATGATGTGGAGGTGAAGACGGAGAAGCGTGGCACACTGCTGGAGGACCTCAAGGAGACCTTTGAGAACCTGCGCCGATTCCAGATCAAGCTCAACCCGGAGAAATGTGTCTTTGGAGTGCCAACCGGCCATCTTCTCGGTTTCCTGGTCTCAGAGCACGGCATAGAGTGCAATCCCGTGAAGATCAAGGCAATTGAGATGATGAAAGTGCCCACCCGACTGCTGGACGTGGCAGAAATTCACCGGCTGCCTGGCGTCGGTCAGCCGTTTCATCAGTCGGCTGGGCGAGAAGGCTCTTCCCCTATACCAACTCATGAAGAAGACCACTTTTTTCGAGTGGAACGAAAAGGCGGATGAAGCATTTCTCCAACTCAAGAAGATGTTGGCCACCCCGCCTATCCTAGCGGCTTCGACTGAGAAGGAGCCCATGCTCCTCTACAATGCAGCTACCAGTCGGGTCGTCAGCATAGTCATGGTAGTAGAGCGCAAGGAGAAGGACAAAGCATTGCCGGTCCAGAGACCGGTGTATTACTTAAGCGAAGTATTGTCCGCCTCCAAGCAAAACTATCCCCATTACCAGAAGATGTGTTACGGCGTGCATTTTGCCGCCAAGAAGCTGAAGCCTTACTTTCAAGAGCACCCAATAACCGTCGATTGCACAGCCCCGCTTGCTGAGATCATTGGAAGCCAGGATGCTTCTGGCCGAGTGGCCAAGAGGGTTATTGATCTGGCCCCTTATACCATCTACTACCAGCCTTGCATCACCGTCAAATCACAAGTGTTGGCCGACTTCCTCGTCGATTGGGCCGAGACCCAATATTTGCCGCCTGCACCAGAGTCCACTCATTGGTGGATGCATTCTGATGGTTCAAAAATGCGCACTGGTCTGGGAGCCAGTGTCGTCCTCACCTCTCCCAAGGGCGACAAGCTCAAATACGTGTTGCAAGTCCACTTCGCCGCTTCCAACAATGTAGCAGAATATGAGGCACTCATACACGGGCTCCGGCTTGCCAAGGAACTCCGCATTCGCCAGATCCCGTGTTATGGTGACTCTGACTTGGTGGTCCAACAGTCGTGAGGCGACTGGGACGCCAAGGATGCAAACATGGCAAGCTACAGCTTCCTTGTACAGCAACTCAGCGGATACTTCGACAGGTACGAGTTCCTTCACGTGCCAAGAAATGACAACGAGCAAGCAGATGCCTTGGCACGAATTGGCTCCACCCGACAAGCAATACCAGTCAGCGTCGCCCTACGCCGCCTTCTAAAGCCGTCTTTCAAGCCGTCTCCTGATTCAGACTCCATCTTTGTGCCCCCCCCCCGAAGCAGTCGGATCCGACTTGACGATCCCAGAGGCCGGCACGGGGATTTTGACAGGCGGCCCGGGGACTGCCACAACCGCGCCGGGCCTGGGGACTTCAGAACCCGGCCCGGGGACTTCAGCAGTCGGCCCGGGGACTTCTTTAGCACAGCAGGTGGAAGCAGCTGCCAACCCGCCGCCTACCGGCCCAACCTCCCTCATACAGGTTGCAGTAGTCGTAGTCGAAGAAATCACGGTGCCCTCATGGGCTCAGCCAATCCTCAAGTTCTTGGTGAATAAAGAGCTGCCAACCGATGAAATCTCAGCCCGACAAGTGCAAAGGCGAGCTGCAGCTTACACCATAGTCAACAGAGAGCTGGTGCGACGAAGCGCCACTGGGGTTTATCAGCGTTGTGTGGAGTCAGACCAAGGCCAAGCAATACTCAGGGATATCCACCAAGGCGAGTGCGGCCACCACGCGGCTTCAAGATCACTTGTGGCCAAGGCTTTCCTCCATGGGTTCTTCTGACTGACTGCCCTGGAAGAGGCCAAAGAGCTAGTTCAGAAGTGTCAAGGGTGTCAGAGGTTTCGCTCCAAGCCACACCTACCGGCTTCTGCACTCAAGACCATTCCCATAGCCGAGCCATTTGCTGTTTGGAGTCTGGATATGGTGGGGCCATTCAAGATGGCCCGCGGTGGCATGACTCACTTGCTTGTTGCTATGGACAAGTTCACCAAGCGGATAGAGGCAAAACCAATCAAGAAGCTGAATGGGCCGACTGCCATGACATTCATCACTGACATCACCACGCGATATGGCGTCCCACATAGCATCATCACCGACAATGGCACCAACTTCGCCAAAGGAGCCTTGGCTTGTTTATGTGCAACACAGGGCATCCGCCTGGACTTAGTGTATGTTGCCCACCCACAGTCAAATGGCCAAGTGGAGCGTGCAAACGGCCTCAGTTTGTCCGGCCTCAAGCCCCGACTGGTCGAGCCTCTGGAGCGTTCGGCCGGCTGCTGGCTCGATGAGCTGCTGGCCGTCCTTTAGAGCCTGCGCACAACGCCGAACAAGTCAACGGGCTTCACGGCTTTCTTCCTCGTCTACGGTGCCGAAGCCATCATCCCAACAAATATTGAGTTCGACTCCCCAAGAGTCACCATGTACACCGAGGCGGATGCCAAGGAGGCGCGAGAAGACGGCGTCGACTTGCTGGAAGAAGGCCGGATGTTGGCACTCAGCCGGTCGGCCATCTACCAGCAAAGTCTGCGCCGATACTACAACCGCAAGGTGAAGCCAAGATCCTTCCTGGAGGGAGACCTTGTGCTTCGGCTGATCCAGCAAACAGCCGGACAGCACAAGCTCTCGGCACCTTGGGAAGGCCCTTTCATCATCAGTAAGGTGTTGGGCAACGATGCCTACTATCTGATCGATGCCCAGAAGCCTAGAGCACGCAAGAGGGATGTTTCAGGTAAAGAGACAGAGAGGCCATAGAATGCAAACCTCCTCCGAAGGTTTTACAGTTGAAAGCAGTATGTATCACACTACCTTTTGTACTATGTATAAAGACTCTAGGTCCCCCGAGAAGAGCTCGGGGACTGCCCTCTTTTATCTCTATGATAAGTGTCATGCCTACGAGAATGTATAGTCTATTTCTTCCGCCTGGCACCGGGTTCGACCAGTCGGCCCGGAGCCTCGCCGCCTTCTATAATATGCCGCCTCCTACAGCCGGACAATTAGTGTGCCGGCACCAAAAACTTCCTTTGTCAGAAGCCACAGGTCACAGAGCGACTGTATGGCGGGAAAAGGTTGCAAAGCAGTGCCCCACACGAAAGAATGATTAAGGAAGAAAACGCATATAGTAGAGGGCGGCATCGCACCTAGCCCTCTGGCTGCTTGGCAGCCAGACGACGACCTCCACTTCTACTACCATAAACTCCGAATGGCTAAGTCCTAGCCCCCCTCACAAACGGCTAGAGTGCTCAAATCAGCCACGGTCCACAGAGCGGCCGCCCGGCTGGTGAAAGCAAAGCCAAGGGTTGGCGGCAAAGGAAAAAACCAAGGAGAAAAAGGGAAAAAAGGCTGGAGGTCGGCACAGCAAGCATAAGCAATGATAAATATTTACATGGATAAAGGCCTCTGGCCAGCATTCAAACAGAGTTTTGATATACACCCCGCGGGTGGAGTTGCGCGAATTTAACAAAATGTTCAGAGCAGCAAGCAGAAAGCAGATAAAACCCTAAGGAGCAGCAGAAGGCTCCAGCTGGGCGGTGCCGGTTGGCGCAATAGAAGACTCCGGCTGGGCGGTGTTGGCTAGCACAGCAGAAGGATCCGAGTGGACGGTGCCGGATGGTGTGGCCAAGGACTCTGGCTGGACACTGGAGTCAGCAGCACCGCCTGGCGCGGTAGGCGGTTCCATCCGAACTTAGGAAACACCACCAGCAGGCAGGGCATTGGAGTGCCGGAGGACGGAGTCGATGGCATCCGTCGGAGGAACGGGCGGCGGGTCGGCCCCCACTTGGACGCCTCCAGTAGCGGGTGGCACCTCGGTGCATGGCTCGCTGCTTGAGGCCCGGTCAGGCTGGGGCTGACCGTCCGCCCCGACCTCCGACAGGTCAACGTCGCTCTCCTCGTCTTCCTCCTCCTCCTCCTCCTCTTCCTGCTCTCCGTCTTCCCCTTCGTCACTGGAGTCGATGACTTCAGCAGAATCTTCGCTGTCCTCCGGGTTTAACCCGAGCCACTCTAGCGAAGCTTCGCCGCCTTCCACGACCACCTCCGGGACAAGGACACTGGTGTCGGTGAAGTCGGCGATCGCCGCAGCCCTGTTGACGAGCTCAGCTTCCACCGCCGCCAGGTCCTCCTGCGCCTCCAGCCGGAACGTGGCCAACTGGGCTAGATCTAGCCCAGGGTACCACGCCTTGACAAATTCCAAGGCCCGGCGTGCCCCTGCCCGGGCTACTGAGCCTTTCTAGGCTTCTAGGCGGCCGGCCACCACCTCCATCCAGTCGGCAGTCCGACTTGGGGTGCACGGAGCCGGCAAGCCTGGCCAGATGGTGGTGCACGACTCCAAATAGGCCTCGTTGCAGTGCTTGAGCGCCTCCACCTCTGCCTGGAGCTTGGCCTGGACGTCAAGTGATGCCTGGTTCAGGGCGCCAGTCCCGCCCCCGTGTATCCAACCCACGGGCGCGGCGCTAGTCGCCTTGGTATCAGGGGCCGACGAGCTTACAGCCGTGGTACTGAGGCTGCCTTCTCCAGACGGAGGTGCGTGGGGAGGCGGACCGTAGGAATTAGGTCCGTCACCACCGTATTTTCGATCGGCGGCGCCATTGGCTGCTTGTCCCGGGGCTCGCTAGCTGGCGGAGCCAGCAGAGGTGGGGGCGGCGGCACGAAGACATCCGGCATGGCTATGTCGCCGCCCTCCCGCTCCCGGATTGAGTAGTCGCCGCCAGCTCCTCTGGCCGTCGCCTCGAATTCAGGCGGAGGCGGCGCGGTGTTCAGGGGCGCCACGAGCAGCGGCTCTTGGCGGTGTACAGCCTCTGCGAGCCGCTCCTTCTTCACGGCTTGGGCTTCTGCCTGCGCCAGCGCCCGCTCAGCAGACGCAGCGGAAAAGGCCGCCTGCTCCTTGGCCAGGCGGTCGGCCTCTTCCTCGCGCACCTCCCGCGCATTCCACTCTGTCGCCTCCTAGAGGTCGGTCGCCGGGTCGATCCATCGATTGGTCGAGGAGGTCGCTGCCGACCAGAGGACCGAGGCGGCGCTCGACTTCTCGAGGGATAGCGGGGCCCTGAAACAAGAAGACAAGTTGGAAGGCTCTCCCGCTAGAGTAACGAAAAGACAAGCAGGAGGGAAGGATGCTTACGCCAACACCATAACAGGCAGCTTCGGCTGCCTCTGGTATAGGGCCAGCTTGGCCGCGGCTTCTTTCCGCCTGGTCGCCGCGGCCGGGTTCTTGGGCTTCTTCTGAGCGATGCCGAATAGGGTCGCACCCTGTTTCCGCTTGCGCTTACCGCCATGGGCGAGCGGTCCAGAAGAAGGGCCGGCGCCGGTGGTGGCGGAGCTCCGGGCAGGGCGCGGTTCGTCTTCGTCTTCGTCGTCGCCCGGCCGGGCCCCCATGCCGCCGCCTGCCTCAGAGCCGCCTGCTCCACCACTGTCGTCCGCCCTGCCGCCGCCGCCTATCGCGTCGACGGCCAGGGTGGCCGCCCCCAAGTCGGGGTCGTCCAAGTCGCTCTCCGCCTTGTCCGGCTGGAGGTCATCACCCGGCCCCAGGAGGGCAGCCGTTGCTTCGGACATATAAATCTGCAACCAAGAAAGGGCTGCGTCATGAAGAGAAACGAAGCTAAAGGAAACAGTTCAAAGGACAAAATGAAGAAACTTACAGCGGGCGGCGGATTGTAGCGAGAGTACGGCCGCTTCCCGTACCGCCACTCCTTCTCCGACACTTTGAGGTCGGAGATCTCGTTTACCATCCGCGCAACTTCAGCGGGCGGCATCCCTTTCATGCACAGCCGGCACGGATCGCGGTGTCCGCCCATCCGGAAGATTGGACGAGGGCGGCTCTGGAGCGGGAGGACCCGGCGCTCGACGAAGGCGACGAGGAGGTCGGAGGCCACGAGGCCCTCCGACTACTGGAGCACTCGGAGTCGGCCGATGGCGGCCGCCGCGTCCGCTGACACCGGCTTCGGTTTGTACCCCCAGGTGTGCCGAGCCCCGGTGGGGGGGCCAGCCTCGTAGGCCGGCAGGTTGAGGAGGTCGGCAGTCGGGTCCACGTTCTCGAACTAGAAGTAGGACTACTTCCACATCTTCATCGACTGCGCCAGCTTGATGATGAGGAAGGCGTTCCGCTTCGCTGGCTGGCGCACGGCAACAAAGCCCCCGCACTCCGCCGCTGTCTCCCTGGAGGAGGTGCCGAGCTTCCCATAAAAGAACGCTCCCCACAGCTCGATTGTGGGGAGGATGTCGAGGTAGTCCTCGCATGCCGTTACGAAGGCGGAGAGAAGAGAAACGGCGTTGGGCGTGAGGTGGTGAGGCTGAAGATGGTAGAAGTCGAGGAAGGAGCAGAAGAAGCCGCTCACCGGAAGGCCGAAGCCGCAAAGGAAGTGCGAGCGGAAGACGACCCGCTCGCCTTCCTGCGGCGCCGGCGAGATCTCTGTCTCCGGCGGCACCCGCGCCTTGACAAAGGCCGCGCTGGGCATCCGGCGCGTGTCGCGAAGGAAGGAAATGTGATCTTCGATCACGGTCGATCCATTCCAGTCGCCCATGGTCCCGGCTGGCGGCGTGGAGAGGAGAAATGCGCCGGTGGTGGGCAATAGCGGCGGCGCTATGGCAACAGCAGTAGCGGAGGAAGAGCAAGAAGAAGAAGAAGAGTGGGAGGGGGCGCGAGAGCTTCGTTGCACCTTTCCCCCCTCCCTACTTATAGCACCCAGGCTATGAAGCCGAGGGGACGGGACGTGGGTCGTGGGATTAACTGCGCCCACGTCCCCACGGCCCCTGTTTCTCACGCGCATTCACCACGTCGTAAATGATTGGGGGGAATGGCAACCGTCTCCTTCGGCGCAGTGGATCCGGTCGGTTGCCGAGGCACGGTAGTGGCAGGCCCGGCCCAGTGTCACGTCCCATCCAAAACGTGGGGTGGCAATGTGACCAGGCTGACATGCGCCGCGTGGCGCGTCAATGGTGGGCGGCGGCCTGGGAAGCTTAGCAGGCACGCCACCTACCTCCCGCCTTGAAGTTCAAAAACCAATCGTACAAGCTCCGCCTGGAAGAAGTCGGCCTCAGCAGCACGGCGGACCGGCACCTTCCCGGAGCCCATTGAGGGAGGAAGCCACTGAGGCTTTGCAGCCCCTCGACCATGGTGCCTCACCGGCTTCGGGGACTACTGTCGGAGTAATGGGCCACGGGTAGGCTCACCCGATCCCCTGGATTTATCAAGACTTTGGGCCAGCTCCACCTAGCTGGACCCCAAGACGAAGCTCCGCCCTCTGGCGCCGGCTGGCCCAGCGGACGGCTACCAGATGGCAGCCAATCCAAGTTTACGGTGCTCCAAGTGACCGGCTCCTGGCGGCCGCCCTCCAGAGAGGGCGGCAACGGGCAGGTGCCCACCTCACGACTACGGTGCGGCCGAGCCCCATCGAAAGTACAAGTCGAAGCATGGCTACAGTGAAGCACGTCGCCTCCAACGCTCGAGACAGGCGTGGCTACAGTGCTCCGTATAGACAGAGATCTTCGCACGATGGAGCATTGTGCCGTATCTACCCTGACATCGCTCCGGGCAGGCGGAACCCTGTTCCCCACGACGGCCTGTCAGTACGGCCCACCGGAGGCGGGCCCTATCGGGCAGTGACCCTAAGGAAGACGGAGGAAGCTCGACCAAACGGATTTAAGAGGGGCCGGCCTCCAGCAGGCGGCCATCCCTGGTCCCAAGGCTAGCACACCATTAAGCTGATAAGACCAGGTGTCGCTACAGTAGCCTCCCACCAGGCAGCAGGACTGTAGCCACACTAAGATGACCAAGCCCCCCTCACCAACGACACGGCTATAGTAAGCAGCAACCAACCAGTTAGCGGGGCCCACCAGGCGGTAGGCCTCAACGGTCGGCGGAGAAGCCGGAGGCTGGAGACGCTGACAGCCGGGCCCAGCACCTGGACGAATTACCATTGTACCCCTGGGGGGTAGGCCTATATAAACCCCCCAGGCCACCCATGCAAACGGTTCCCACTCCATTAGAACTAGCCACTCCCCTAGAGCAGGAAGAGAGCTAGCCTTGCCTCCTTCTGCCTCTAGCACATAGCTCATGGAGCACCATTGTATCACTTGTGCCTTAGTGGTCATGCGGAGACCCCGCAGAGCAGGACTAGGGGTGTTATCTCCTAGGAGAGCCCTGAACCTGGGTAAAGTATGCCGGCGTTCGTGTCTATGCCTTATCCCGCTTCTAGGCATCGGCGACGTTCTACTCGCTCCCACCATGATAAGCCATCCATTGGCATATGTCGCACCCAACCCCCGATAACGCATGCTGGCGCAGCCTCAGGCACCATTCATTGTCGTGAACATCACCCACATGAAGATGCAAGGTCACACAACCGGCCGAGAACTCTTGACTGTCTTGCCCCCGCTAGGGGGCGTCAGGAGACTGACACACGAGGGAGCCTCTTGAGGCTCTGATGGAGCTATCTAGTTAGCTCAGGAGTCCTACTGGTGGGGGACTAGCGAGGCAAGGGGCTCTCGCGAGGTCTTTCCTGTTGCGCTTGCTGGTGTCCCACTTGTTGGATCCTTGGATATACTCCATGCCTGGGCTGAAGGCAGATGAACCTGGATACCCCTGGTCCCCCGGGCCCGACAATGGCGGCATATGGACGGACAAGGCATTGAATGGGCAGGGTAGATATTTGACCCGTCCCGCCCAGTAACGTATCTCTGTTATTCAATAGGCGAAGATATTGGGGACGCGTCGCGGTTGGCGCCCTCAGCCTTTGCCTCACTTCAATGGCGGAGGAAGTAAGAGGTCACGTCCACACTGGGTCGGCTTCAATGTGGAGCGGTCGCTCTACAATGACATGAGTACAGGCAGCTGGTACCTGGCGGTAACATGCACGGGCAAGGGAAGAGGGGGTTTGGGTGGGCCAGTGTGGCTAGAAGTAGGCGTGGGTGTTGTCTGTACGCCCACAAAGCCCCACACGCTTGTCTCCATTTTGTGGGAGAAAGTGTGTCCGGACCGCCCTACAGAGTGATACATGCCCGTGTTAGAGGCTTCCATGGTCCACACCTTGCAGTCCAGATGTATGCCAGTGATTTGTGGGCGGGCATTCAAGATGCCCTTAGACCTATCAAATGTAAATGGATCTATAATAAGGAAATATATACAAATGGAAGTGTTTACATCTACAAAGCTCGACTTATTGCAAAGGGTTATTGACAAGTTAAAATGAGTAGACTACAAAGGGACCTTCCACCCATAGCGATGCTTGAGTATATTAGGATTTTACTAGCAGTTGCTTCATATCCAATTATAAGATATGGCAGATAGATGTCAAAATGGCTTTTCTGAACTGAAATTTAACCAAGGATGGGTATATGATACAGCCCGAGGGTTATTCGATCCTAAGGATGTTGGTCTATCGGTGTACTGATATAGGGGTCCTTTAGTACCCTAGACTTGTGCATAGGCAGTTGCAGCCCTCCAGATGGCAAGGGCTTGCAGGAGGATAGATCAACCCATGTCTCAATACTTGGGTACCAAGACTGTGAAGAAGTCCTCCAAGCACGTCATCAAAAAGTACTAACTTAGTACTCAACATCAAGACTTTAGGTGCCGGCAAGCTTCATCCCGGCAAGCCAAGACCCGACAAGCTCCTTGTCGGATAGCTCTTCCTCTCGCCGACCAGCTGATGGCTTGTCAAGATTAGGTGCTGAGTGGCCAAGCGGCCTAAGGGGAGTCAATAGGAGGCGTGTTGGCACATTGGATAATGTCAACATTATTGAACCCATGTGGTAGACATGTCAAGAAGATAGGCTCATCCACGTGGATGGGACCAAGGGAGAGACGCTTTTGCCAAAGGATGGCCACCAGTTCACAGTGCATTAAAGCCCATGTCCTAACCCAGCAGGATCATGTTGGATAGCATCAAGGCTACTATTCACATACATGAAATGACAATGTTGTCATGGTGGTGACCTGTTTTGTCCATAAAAGGAGGCCCATGGCTACCTTAGCACGGGTCGACACCCTACTCATGCTTACATAGTAGTTGCACCTTGCTCATGTTTTTCCAGTGAGCTGTGCTAGTAACTTGAACCCTAAGTCAAGCCAACTAGACAGGGGAGTATGGTTTATGCCTCCATGGCAGCCCGAACCCGAGAAATCCTCGCGCGTGTACTGGTAGATTTGCTCTCTGTGCTTGTCGATGACCCCAGCGGAACTACAAAGCAATCCTCGCCGGTCCTATAGATCGTCGTACTCTAACATCTTTGGCGCGCCAGGTAGGGAGATCCACTTCAGTTGTTCTCGTGAAAGTTTCTCAATCTTCTTGATCCATGGTGTCGAAGAAGAAGAGCGTGGTGGTGGGTGCACCGTAGGGATCCAAGCTGTCGATCTAGACACCCCCGGCGGCTGGGATCGGCCGCGAGTGCTCTCCACAACCACACCCTTCCGCCGAAAAGGGTCGTACTCACTCTGCCTGTGGTCCACAAGGTCGCGGTGGCTACATCCAAGGATGACGCCGCAGGGTCCAAGAACAACGGAGATACGGACTCGCTCCGAGGTCATTGCAAGATAGACACAAGACGCTTCCTCACGGAGACGTCGACCCTGGCCAACAGCCAGTACAGGAGCATGTGCACTGTTCGCATGGTACACATGGCCTGCCACCGCGCCAAGCCACTTGCGCACACCGACAATGGCACAAGGATAGGGATGGAGCTCCTTCTGACTCACACAGAAGTCGAGCCATGTCATAGCCTTTGCGCCCAGTCATGCTGACTACGCTGGTAGAGGTGCTAGCGCAGGTGGATCTACTACTGAAATTTTCTCCGGCCTCGGAGAACATGGATGAGTGGTGTGCCACCATCCAGAGCCTCATCGGCTTCGCCAACAATGAATGTACGTGTCCGCTAGGGCCCTCTCAGTGGCAGCCAACGGCGCTAGTGCAGCAGGGGGCTAACAGGCGGACTGTGGATGCTCGCCAATGGTGCAGTCCCAGACGTGGAAAGTACGGCAGAGCCAGCAGGTCAACGCCCATGACAGTATGTCCCAAGAGTTGTCCGATCTATGATGCCGCAGGAATCGCCACCTAGAGCAATGTCAGGTTATCAACGACCGGTGTGCTGAAGATGATTAAACCACCATCGAGTGACGCTATGAAGCGCACCATCAATCAGACACGCGAGAAGGGCCAGTGGTGAACGCGCCTATGCCGGGGTTCCCTAGGTGTCTGCCCTATGATGTGGACTGCCCATCATTTACCGTGAGCTGCGGCAAGTTCAGTGGCCACACTCCTGAAATTTCAATCTTGACTTGCAGAGAAATGCGATGACAAGTTCAAACCGACCGAGTTTCTTGGAAGCTACACCACCTCAGTGCAAGCTACCGATGGCAGGGATGACAAGATCCTCACCAATTAATTTTTGTTGGCACTCAAGTCGAATGTGAGATCTTGGCTGATGGACTTGCCAGAGGGCTCCATTTCTTCCTGGTCTTATTTGTGTCATGTGTTCGTTGGGACTTTTATCAGAGGCCACGGGCCTCCGGGAAATCGCAGCTACCTCCATTTGATCCCACAAAAGGATGGGGAACCCCTTCACAAATACGTCCAGAGGTTCATCCATGTGCACCACAACATACCCAACATACACCCTGTTGTTGTGATTGTGTCATTTCGTATGAATGTGCGCAACCACAGGATGTGGGCGGAGTTGAACATTGCATAGGTGGCACTATCAACAAGTTGTACACCTTGATGGATCAGTGTGCACGTTTTGAGGAGGGGAGGAGACTTCCCAGGGAGGATGTCATAATCGATGGTTATTTTGAGGATGACGACACGTCCACCCGGAAGAAGACAGATCAGAAGCGCAATTGCACGCGCAAGGGCAAGGCCATGATGGCAGTTGAGAGCTTCGGCAACACATATGCTACCAAGAGGCCCATGACTGACAGCTCCGACAATGACCTTGCCGGATGCCATGATTATCAGGAGTATGTGGTAGGCGAGAAGTCGGATGGCTCCGACAAGACCATGGGTCAGTACTGCAAGATCCACCGCACCAAGGGCCACGACCTCAACGATTTCTGGTAAGTAGAGCAGCTTGCTGAGAAGAAGACGCAAGAGTACTACAAGCATAATCAAGAGAAAGTCCAAGATGTCACCGCTAAGTCTGGCAACAAGAATCGGGTGGCCGTGGGGGGCGCCACGCCAAGGGTCAGTAGTAGAAGGATAAGCCTGCTCGTGGCCATGAGAAGAAAGAGGGTGAAGGCGATGGTGATGATGAGGAGGAGGAATTTGGAGAGGGAGAGTTCCAAAAGGCTCTGGAGGCCATGTGTGTTGACGGAGTTGCATCTTTCTACTCCTCTTACCGCCAGCTCAGGCAGTGGGCATGTGACATCAGCGCGGCCAAACCGGCAGTAGAGGCGCAGAAACCATTCAAGTGGTGCGACACGCCCATTATTTTCAACACAGAGGACCACCCTGACCGCACCATAGTGGTCGAGTGTTGGCTTTGTTAGTCTCACCAACAATCCGCAACCTCAAGGTGATGAAAATACTGGATGACGGTGGGGCTGGCCTGAACCTGACCTCACCTGATGTGAACTCGAGGCTGCAAATCGCCGATGGAGATCTCAGAGAAACATGAACATTTTATCAATCAGGGTAGGAGCCAACCCTCTCACAAGGTTACTTTGCTGGTCACTTTTGGAACCGAACTGAACTACCAGACCGTGAAGGTCATTTTCTATGTCCTCAAGATGTCATTGCACTACAATGGCATTCTTGGTCGTCTGGCCCTGGCAAAGTTTATGGCCGCGTCTGTCGGTGGGAAATGACACCTATGGGATCACTGGAATCTCTACTACGGTTGCGGGGTGCGGGGGTCGTGAGAGGAGCAGGACTAGTAGACAGCACAAAGGGTATTTACCCAGGTTCGGGCCGCAAAGATGCCTAAAACCCTATGATCCTACTTTGGTGGATGTATTTAGTGTTCTTGAGCTCTTGAACTAGCTCTGGGTGCTGCCAGGTTCGAAAGAACAGAATCCTTTTCTAGTGCACCACGGGCCTCCTTTTATAGGCGAAAGGGGCTGCCACACTGGCACACAGGAGGTGGAAAGTGCTACAGTGTTGTGAGCTTATCGCTGGTATTATAGGACAAAGTGCATTCAATGCGAGGCTTAGGTATCCCTTCACTTTATCGGGGACGGGAGCGAAGCCCGTCCCGTCCGTCGCCGCTCCTCCTTGCTTTGACACGCGCCCTGGCCAGCGATGCATGCAGTGCCATGTAGGCAGGCAGGGAGCTGAGGTGGCATGGTGGTGGAGCCTCCACGAAGGGCAGCATGTTGCCACGCAAGTGCCTGCCGTAGCTGGTTGGGTCGGCAGCTGCATGCGAAGGGCGGCGGAGACTTGGCTGGCGTGGGCCTGGCAGTGGCCCTGCTGGCGCCCTTGGCGAGGGCCTTGTCGGGTGGCCCGACAAGGGTCTTGCCGCGGCACACCGTCATCCCCGGCAAGGACCTTGCCAGGGGTCTCATGGTCTTCCTCGATAAGAACCCTTGCCGAGGACTGTTGCCTTCCTATCCTCATTTGATCTTGACTATTCTTTGTCTTCACAAAGATCTGCATGCCACCACGGAAGTGCATCCCGAGCCCTGTCCCAATGCTTTTGTTTGGTGTTGGTGGGCTCAAAGTGGCTCGCTCAGCTGGTGTGGGCGAGCTGCGCCGGCAAGGGCCTTGCCGGGGCCGCTGAGGCTGGCCCGGCAAGGGTCCTTGCCGGGGAAACCTGATTCATCCATCCGATCTTTGTGGCCTTGGACCTTATCGTTGCTTTGTTTGTCTTGTGCCTTCAACTTCTCTCCGGCTTCCCTTTCCTTCCCTTTTATGCGTGGCCGTGGCGGGTGGCTCTGACTACCAGTGCACAAGTAAAGGAGTCAAAAGCAGAGCTCCGGCTTTTGTACACCGACAGGTGCCCCCGGGCCTGGGCCGTACATAAGTGCAGCACGTTGTTGGGCCAGGCCCACAACGGTGCGCAAGCAGTTGGAGCGGATTTTTATGGCGGTAACTGTTCGGTCCGCTGCGTTTCCCCATGACCCATGTTGAACGCGTGACGTGGGGGTCATGCGCGTGTATGACGGACGCATGCTGGTGTCATCCCATGGTGGACAGTAAAGAGGTGGCTAGCGTGTCTCTTTGAGACCGCAGGGCCGCTACTCATTTACTGCTCTCGCTTGGGAACCGTCGCTCTACGCGTCCCACTGCGCCTATCCCTTGTGCCACGTTCGCTGCTTGCACGACGCAGGGCAAATGACATGCGCACGGGATGTGGGAAGTCGTGCGCGTGCGTGGGTCGATTCCCACGCGCCTTCAATGGAGCGGGGAGGGCGGTCGACGGCCCCGCTTGCTGTCACCCCAACGGGCCAGATTGGCCAGGAGGGGGCGGCCGAGCCTCGCCCCCGCCCCTTTATAAAGAGGGGAGCGGGAGGAACGGTGCCTCTCAACCCTTCTCCATCTGCCTCTCCCCAGTCCTGCTTCCTCCTTTCTTCTGCCATGGCGAGGGGCGTGGCGACGCTTCATCGGTGGCGGTGAGGGCTCGGCTCGACAACGCATCGCTCCTCTCCCAGAGCTCGTGGTGGCGGAGCCGCCTGTTAGAGGGACAGGGAGGGGGCGAGGTCGAGGCCACCGTGGCGCTCGAGGGAGAGGAGGATGGGGCGGCAGATCGGCTTCGCCTCGGCCAGAGGTCCCTCCTCCGATGGAGGGCCACGTCGGGGACAACCCTTGCGAGTTCTTCATCAGGTTGCGCCAGCCGCCGCGCCATCGTCTTCGTCTTCTCACTCCATTCGCACATGATATGGAGCTGGATCCGCCGTAGGTGTTGCGGCTGCACATGAGGGGTTGTGGGAACAGCGGCACGTGGACCGACGTCGAGTTCCCCGCCCCTCACGTCATGTATCTCCTCCGAGGGTGGAAGACCTTTGCTCGCATCCACAGCTTGACGGAGGGGCTCACTCTCCATTTCAAACTAATGGAGGGTGGCCTCCTCTCTGTCAAGATCTTCGGGCACTTCGGGACTCGCGTCAGGTGCTGCGTGGAGAGCTCTTCTGACAACGAAGATTCGTCCCCAAGAGAGAGTGGCGAGGAGGACAACGGCATCGATGACGAGGGCAGCGGGCGGCAGGATGACGGGTCCGACTAGGCCCTGGGCGCCACTCCGGGCGGCACCGGCGACCCCATCATCCGTGTCGCCGACTCCTTGAACTTCTCGGGGTCGTCTCCTTGGGCGGCTGGTGTTGGGAGGCTGCGGAAGAGGAAGAGGGCGGGCGGCCAGGCCGTCAAGTCGGAGTACGCGGGCACCGACGCCTTCGCCGCGTATTGACGTCCTGCCGCCTCATCTTCGAGCTCTTCCTCCGGCGCCGCCATCACCATCCAGCCTCTGGACGGTCGCCCGGATGTTTTCTTGGTGTCTTCTGCCACCCGTAGCTTGCCTAGGTGCCCCTTCTTGTTTCATTGCCTGAGGAGAGGGACAAGTATGGGGTTACGGGCACCTTATCTCTATTTAGTCTTGTAAGCTTTCGGGCCTTTGATAACTGTAGAACTTGTAATCCCCTTGCTCATGTTTTTCATTTCGTATGAACTGTACCTGTATGGGATGTTTTTTAATGAAAAAGGGATGTTTGCCGGGTTTTTCGTTCGCGGGTGGAACCCACGACAAGGTGTGAATCCTCGTTATTTTTTTAAGACAATTTTTTTTTGCCCGGCAACAGGCCTTGCCGTCCCCCCACTTCGCTCGACCTTTCTCACGCCCTTGGCGGAGGCCGGGATGAGGTGAGCTTAGGCTCCTCGTTTCTCTTATTTGCTGCCGCGGCTACGACCAAACTCAGACCAAGGGGATGTTCCTTGGGTGCCGAAAAAGGGGAGCATGGTAGCCTAGAAAAAAATGAGGTTTGACGTATCCCAGTCCATAACAAAATGCATGATAGAGGATAGAGAACTTATCTGTATCTGCAGCCCCCAACAACTTTGTCTTGCCGCGGACGGATCCTTGTACTTGCAGCCCCCGGCAACCTTGGCTTGCCGGGGTCGAGGCACTGGTCCGTTCCTTTCTTCCAAACAGCTCGGAAGAAATACTTACGTGTCCTGCGAACCAAAAAGGACAGGGAAGAATCAGAGAGATGCACACTCGACCTCTAAGCTAGGGGTTAGCCGCCGCCAAATGCTATCAACCCTAATCGAGTTATATGCCGCCATCGCTTCGTCTTATTAGTGCTCAGGATCTGCACCTGGCTTTCTACAAAGGGTTACATGCCCTGCCGGCAAGGCTTGTACAAAAGGGTGCTTGCCGGGAGGCCCGGCAGCCATGCCTTATGGGTAAAACTTGCGAAGATGCTCGATGTTCCAGGAGTTACTCACTGGAACGGAATCTTTGGTGTCCAGGCGGACTGCGCCGGGCCTGGTGACTCATGTTACCCGATAAGGGCCTTCCTAGTTTGGCGTCAACTTGTTTGAATTGTTGGCCGACTGAACGTGCCAAAGAATAAGGTCGCCTTCCTCAAGGCTCTGGGCATGGACCTTGCGGCTATGATAGCGGCGCAAGGCTTGCTGGTAGCGTGCTGCTCTCATAGCCGCCTGGATACGATCTTCCTCAAGGAGTGTTGCATCATCTTGCTGCAATCGCTCTTGCTCAAGCTCATCATAAGCGAGCACTCGAGGTGACCCGTATATGAGTTCCATGGGGAGAACTGCTTCTGCCCCATAGACCAGGGCAAGGGGTGTCTGGCCAGTGGCTCGATTTGGCGTCGTTCTGATCGACCAAAGAACCGCCGGCAACTCATCAATCCAGCGTCTTCCATTTTTGTGCATCCTTTCAAAAGTCTTCGTTCTTAACCCTCTCAGGACTTCATCATTTGCTCTCTCCGCTTGTCCGTTGCTCCGTGGATGTGCCACGGAAGCAAAACAGACCCTGCTGCTGAGATCCCCAATGTATTGCATCAAGGCGTGGCTTATGAACTGTGTGCCATTGTCGGTGATGATTCTGTTGGGTATCCCAAAACGGCACACTAGTCCCTTGAAGAACTTGATGGCTCACTGTGCCGTCACCTTCCTCACTGCTTCCACCTCTGGCCACTTTGTGAACTTGTCGATTGCGACGTACAAGTACTCAAAGCCCCCGACAACACGGGGGAAGGGGCCCAATATGTCGAGCCCCTAGACCGATAAGGGCCAGGAGAGAGGGATAGTTTGAAGGGCTTGAGCTGGTTGATGAAGCTTCTTCGAATGGAACTGGCACGCCGGCAACATCTTCGCCGGCGGCTCTGGGGATCTCGGTGGGGAAGTACTTGCCGGAGCCTAGCTTCCATCGCTTGTTCTGCCCGGTTGACGGCTCGACAGATGGTTGAGTTAACTGAAGCACAAAAGTACCTGGTTCCACAGGTAGCTTGAGGGCAGCCCGCTTTGACAGGTAGTCGGCGATGTTGTTCTCCGTCCGAGGGACATGCTCCGCTTGTATACCGTCAAAGCGCTCATCCAGTTTCCTCACCTCATGTACGTAAGCTTCCATCAACGGGCTTTGATAATCTTTGTTGACCTGCCTGATGTCGAGTTGCGAGTCACCCCTGACGATGAGCTTTTTCACTCCAAGGTCCGCCGTGATCCTGAGACCAGCAAGCAAACCCTCGTACTTGGCGGTGTTGTTGGTTGACATCTCCCGGGAAAGTGCATTTGGATGAAATACTTGAGGTGCTCTCCGGTGGGTGCGACAAGCACCACACTAGCACTGGCACCTTGCAGCGAAAAGGCCCCATCAAAGTACATGATCCAGTTGCCGCTTGTTTCCTTGCCGGGGAGAGTATTCTCCTGTACCTCTTCGTCAGGCGTCCACGTCCATTGTGCCACAAACTCCGCCAAGACTTTGCTCTAAATCGTCCAAGACTTTGCTCTAAATCTTTGAGGTACTTTCAAACTTTAGACCAAAACTTGACATCTCCAGGGCCCATTCCTCGATCCTTCCCGTTGCATCTGGGTTATGCAATATCTGTTGCAACGGAAGGCGGGTAACCACGGTGATCTCGTGCGATTGGAAGTAGTGGCGCAGCTTCCTCGAGGCCATAAGGAGGCCGAAGAGCAATTTTTGCACACCTGCATACCTCGACCTAGCTCCCTACAAGAGGGAGCTGATGAAGTAAACCGGGTGCTGCACGATCTTCGTCCTTTGAGCCACTTCACCTGGCCGTGCTGGTCCTGTCGTACTGGTGCTAGTCTTGTCGGGACCGAGCCCTGCCGAGGACTCAGTCTTACCAGGACCGAGCCCTGCCGGGGAGGGTTCTGGCCTGCCAACCATTGACTCTACCGCTGCTGCTGTCTCCTCATCAACCTCTCTCTGCGCCACCAATGCGGTGCTAACCACTTGGTTTGTTGCCGCTAGATATAGCAGTAACGGTTCTTGTGGTTTGGGCGCAACCAGCACCGATGTAGAGGAGAGGTACTTCTTCAAGTCTTGCAACACCGCCTTGACCTCTGGGGTCCACTCCACCGATCCCGTCTTCTTTAAGATCTTGAAAAAGCGGAGGGCATGCTTCGCGGATTTGGAGATGAATCTGCTCATGGCGGCAACACAGCAGTGAGCCGACGCATGTACTTGATCCGCTTGGGTGCCTCAATCTGCTCGATGGTCCTGATCTTGTCTAAGTTTGCCTCAATCCCGCGCTGCGACACAAAGAACCCAAGAAGCTTGCCGGATGGGACACCGAAGACACACTTCTCAAGGTTCAACTTGAAGTTGATCTTGTGCAGGTTTCCGAATGTTTCCTCCAGATCTTGTACAAGTGTTGATTTTTCCTTGGTTTTGACCACTATGTCATCCATATAAGCTTCCATATTTCTATGTATCTGGGGTTCAAAACCAATTTGGACTGCTCTTGCAAAGGTTGAGCCAGCACTCTTCAACCCAAGAGGCATCCGTAAAAAGCAATACGTACCACATGGGGTGATGAATGCTGTCTTTTCCTCGTGTTCTTTTGTCATGAAGATCTGGTGGCGTCAAGGAATGATAACAGGTCACACCCAGCCGTGGAGTCAACAATCTGGTCGATGCGCGGTAACGGGAAGGGATCCTTTGGACATGCCTTATTGATGTCTGTGTAATCAATACATAGCCTCCGCTTCCCATTTGCCTTGCGCACTACTACCGGATTGGCCAACCACGTCGAATGGAGTATTCCTCTCACCAAACCTGCCGCCTCTAGCTTTCTGAGTTCCTCTGTGATGTACTCCTGCCTGTTCAGAGCTTGCTTCCTGACCTTCTGCTTGACGAGCCGTGCATGAGGACAGACAGCAAGGTGGTGCTCAATCACCTCCCTGAGAACTCCGGGGATGTCGGAAGCTTGCCATGCAAACACATCGACATTCGCCCGCAGGAAGGTGACGAGCTCGCTTTCATATTTGCCATCGAGGGTGGAGCTTATGGTAAAAGCTCCCCCCGTGCTGTCCTCCTTGACGGGCAGCTTCTTGGTCGCTGGTGGTGTGGCTCTGGACTTCTTGCTCTTACCGGCAGAGCTCTCTGGCGCGTCCTCAACGGGAGCGCAACACCCCGAAGAGGTGCGCTTGCCGAAGTGGGTGTGAGGGGTCTCGCCGGTCTTCTTCCTCCTTAGGGCTCCGCCGGTAGGAGCAGATGCCTTAGCGGCAACTGCTGCAATTGCTTCTCCGTAGAGTTGGTCGGCGCAGATCAACGCATCTTTCTTGTCGGAGGGTACGGTGATGATGTTCATCGGCCCGTGCATCTTCAGCATGTTGTAGGCGTAATGTGAAGCCGCCATGAACTTGGCTAGTGCCGGGTGGCCGAGGATCCCGTTGTAAGGCAAGGGGATCTCGGCTACATCGAAAATAATCCTTTCCATCATGTGGTTCAACTCGCCTCCGAATGTCATGGGCAGCGTGACCTTTCCCTTTGGCTGGCTCCTCCCTGGGTTAACGCCTTGGAACGTGCCCGTCTCCTCGAGGTCTCCATCAGGGATCGGCAGCCTTTTGACCACAATAGGTGAGATCAAGTTCAGGCCGGCCCCGCCGTCAACCAACATCTTTGTCACCCTGAGGTTGCGGATTGTTGGTGAAACCAACAATGGCAAGCACCCGACCGCAGTAGTGTGGTCAGGGTGGTCCTCGGTGTCAAAGATGATTGGCGTGCTGGACAATTTCAGCAGCTTCCATGCGTCGAACGATGGCTCCACCACGGTGATCTCATGCGCCCACTTCTTGAGTTGGCGGTGGGACGTATGCAGCAAGGCGCCACCGTCAACGCACATGGCCTCTGTGGCTTTCTGAAACTCGTGGTCGCCGGACTCATCGTCCTCGTCATGATCATCGTCTTCCTGCTTCTTGTTGCGGCCTCGGGCGGGCCTCTCCTGCTGATTATCCTTGCCGCGGCGGACTCCTTGGCTGCCATGTTTCTTGCCCGATCCCTCGGCACCATCTCGGCCTTTCTCCTTGTCCCGCCGCTCATACTCGGCTTTCTGCTTCTCGGCGAGAAGCTCTACCTGCCGGCAGTCCTGGAGGTCATGGCCCTTGGTGCGGTGGATCTTGCAATACTGCTTGTCGGAGCCTCGTGGCTTGTCGGCGGCGGCCAAGGCGCGGCAAGCGACACACCCGGCAACCTCCTTGTCGGGGTCACTCATCTTGGTCTTCTTGGTGGCGCCGGTGTCGTCGGATCCCTCAACGGAAAGCACGGCTTTGCCCTTGCGCTTCCTGTTATGGCGCCGACCCTTCTTCGCTGGGGTGGCGGTGTCGCCAGTGTAGTCGGTTTCCGTGCCGGCATCTTCACTGGGGTACTTCCTTCCCTCTTCAGCGCAGGCGCATCAATCGGCTAGGACATAAAGCTCGGCCACATCCCTGACCTTGTTCATCTCCAGCTCTTCACGCATCTTGCGGTTGCGCACATTCTGGTGGAGCGCACTGATCATGGTGGCAGGATGAACATCGGGGATGTTGTACTGCACGCAGCTGAACCTTTGGATGTACTTGCGCAAGTTTTCTCCTTCCTTATGTGGGATGATGTGTAAATCACTCACCTAGCCGTGAGCTTGGTGACCTCCGGTAAAGGCACCAACAAACTGATGGCATAGATCCACCCAAGAAGAGATGGAATCCACCGGCAAGTGCATCAACGATGACATAACATGGGGCTTGAGTGCCAATGGGAAGTAGTTGGCAAGCACCTTATCGTCGCGGGCCCCAACAGCTTGCATCGCAATGGTGTAGATGCTGAGGAACTCTGTCGGGTGAGTCTTGCAGTTGTACTTCTCGCCAACGTTGGGCTTGAACGTACGGTGGGAGGGCCACTGGAACTGCCGCAGCTCATGGGTGAAAGCCGGACAACCCACCTCGTAAGGTAGGCCACCGTAGTCCCTCGGTGCTGGGTGGTCCGTAGAGGGCCCTTCCCGCCTGTCCGACTGGTGGTGCGCGTCATGTTGGCGCTTGATTGTAGTTCAAGCGTCCTCATGAACACACTCCCGAAGGACTTGACGGTGATCGTGGCTGGTTCACGGGTCGGACGGCGTGATGGAGATATCATCGTAAGCGTCGTCGCGACGGACCGACGCCCGGGATGGCCGGGATGGAGGAGGGGGAGTGCATCGTGGCCGCATCGCCTCCGGCACGGCCTTCATTGGCATGTGGTGGCCCGGCGGAGCGACGGCCTACGGGTCCCACCGGCCGCAACTCATCATTGTTGGCGATGCCGACGAGGCTCCGGACGGTGGCCCTCCATTCATCGAGCTTTTCCGTGGCGGGAGGAGCATCGAGGAGCAGCTGCGCGTGTGCTAGGGCTTCCGCTGGCGTGGGTGGCGGCAAAAGCTGGGTTTACCGTGATGCGCCTCGACTTCTAACCATGTTAGAAGGAGCTGCATCACGGCCCCGCAGCTGTTCTCCACCTCCATCAGCACCTCGGTGCGCATGCTGGTCCTCCTCATCATGTGATGGGCGCACGGGACTCTTCCCAGGGTGGTGTGCAGGATCACAGGAAGGGTGACGCTTCTCATCACGCACAACCTAAGAAGAGCGCGCCGTGGGCGTCGGCGTTGGCGTCTTGGAGGTCGTCGTGCCGCCATCTGGCGGGATGGCGGTGCCCCTGGAGGGCCCCGCGCCGCCTGCAGGGGGCCTGACTTCGTATCTCGAGCCCGCGACTGGTGGCTCGTCACCTAGCGTGCGAACGACGCCACTCTCCGGCCCCGGACCCCCAGGGTGATGTGGATGTTTGCGGGCCATGCCACTGGTTCTATCCAGGACTGGCCCACTACTGGTCCGCACTGGTAGTGGCAACCCGGTCCTGGACGAACCGATCGCCGTGGTCGTCTTCCTCTTAGGAGCCATGGCGATGAAGAACAGCTAGGTCAGCTGCTAGACTAGATTCTCAAAACTGCGCGCCTCCTACCTGGCGCGCCAAAGATGTCGGTGGGAAACGACACCTATGGGATCACTGGAATCCCTCTTACGGTTGCAGGGCACGGGGATCGTGAGAAGAGCGGGACTAGTAGACAACACAAAGGGGATTTACCCAGGTTCGGGCGGCAAAGATGCGTAAAACCCTACAATCCTGCTTTGGTGGATGTATTTAGTGTTCTTGAGCTTTAGAACTAGCTCTGGGTGCTGCCAGGTTCGAAAGAGCCGAATTCTTTTCCAGTGCGCCATGGGCCTCCTTTTATAGGCGAAAGGGGCTGCCACAGTGGCACATAGGAGGTGGAAAGTGCTACAGCGTTGTGAGCTTATCGCTGGTATTACAGGACAAAGTGCATTTAATGCGAGGCTTAGGTGTCCCTTCACTTTATCGGGGACGGGAGCGAGGCCCGTCCCATCCGTCGCTGCTCCTCCTTGCTTTGACACGCGCCCTGGACAGCGATGCATGCAGTGCCATGTAGGCAGGCAGGCAGCCGAGGTGGCGCGGTGGTGGAGCCTCCACAAAGGGTTGCATGTTGCCATGCAGGTGCCTGCCCAGCTGGTTGGGTTGGCAGCTGCATGCGAACGCCGGCGGAGACTTGGCTGGCGTGGGCCTGGCACTGGCCCTGCTAGCACGCTTGGCGAGGGCCTTGCCGGGTGGCCCGGCAAGGGTCTTGCCGTGGCACGCCGTCATGCCCAACAGGGACCTTGCCCGGCGTCTCGTGGGCTTCCTCGGTAAGAATCCTTGCCGAGGATTGTTGCCTTCCTATCCTCATTTGATCTTTATTGTTCTTTGTCTTCACAAAGATCTGCGTGCTACCACGGAGGTGCCTCCTCTTCACAAAGATCAATGTTGGTGGGCTCAAAGGTGGCTCGCTCAACTGGTGTGGGCGAGCTACCCCAGGAAGGTCTTGTCGGGGCTGCTGAGGCTGCCCCGGCAAGGGTCCTTGCCGGGGAAACCTGCTTCGCCCATGCGATCTTTTTGGCC
Organism: Triticum dicoccoides; assembly: GCF_002162155.2. Classification (NCBI taxonomy): domain Eukaryota; kingdom Viridiplantae; phylum Streptophyta; class Magnoliopsida; order Poales; family Poaceae; genus Triticum; species Triticum dicoccoides. The sequence continues at coordinate 259,585,177 of NC_041387.1, forward strand.
TTTGTCCTTGTCGTTGCTTTGTTTGTCTTGTGCCTTCGGCTTCTCTCCTGCTTCCCTTTCCTGCCCTGTTATGCGTGGCCGTGGCGGGTGGCTTTGACTGTCCGTGCACAAGTAAATGGGTCAAAAGCAGAGCCCCTGCTTTTGTACACTGACAGCGTCCCATTAGGCCTATAAATTTTTCAAGATGTTTGGCCCGATGAGCATTATCACCGTCCACTCCAACAAGAATGACGCATTTATCTATGCTGACAAGCTCTGTCGGGAGGTAGTGGAAGCATCTGTCGTTAAGTCACCTGCTCTTGCCGGCAAATCTCCCAAGCGAGGAAAGAAGAAGAAGACCAGCAAGACCTCCGGCAAGGACTTTGGGAAGCGCAGCTCTTCAGAGTGTAGCGCACCCACTAAGGACATACTAGAGAACTATATCGACAAGAGCAAGAAAACCAAGGTCTCATCACCTGCTACGAAGCATATCTCTGCAAAGGGAGGACGGCACTAGCGACACTTTTACCATAATCGCCACCTTTGATGGAAAATAGGAAGTCACGCTCGTTTACTTCCTGTGGGGGATTATTGATGTGTTTGCATGGAAATCATTAGATATCCCCAGCGTTCCCAGGGAGGTAATTGAGCACCATGTTCCTGTCTACCCTGATGTGAGACCTGTCAAGCAGGAGGTCAGGAAGAAAGCCTTGGAGCGGGAAGAGTTCATTGCCCAAGAAATACAAAATCTAGATGCAGCAGGCCTGGTCAGAGGAGTTGCTACATCCAACCTTGTTAGCAAACCCAGTGGTTGTTCGCAAGGAAAATGGTAAGAGGAGGTTTTGTATTGACTTCACTGGCATACATAAAGCATTCCGGAAGGACTCCTTCCCTTTGCCGTGGATTGACCAGATTGTGGACTCCACTACCGGCTGCGACCTGCTCTCCTTTCTTGATGCCAACTCTGGTTAACATCAGATCTTCATGGCCAAGGAGGATGAGGAGAAGACGGCATTCATTACTCCATGTGGTGTGTATTACTTTGTACGCATGCCTTTCGGATTAAAGAGTGTCGGAGAAACATTTGCAAGGGCTGTGAAAATCGGTTTTGGTTCCCAACTATATAGAAATATGCAAGACTACATGGATGATATAGCGGTCAAACCCAAGCACAAGGATTCCCCGATCCAAGATCTGGAGGATACATTTGCAAATTTGCGCAAGATCAACTTGAAGCTCAACCCTGAAAAGTGTGCATTTGGCATCCCGTCCGGCAAGGTTCTTGAGTTTCTTAACATAGTCAAATAATCATTGAAGAAGAGTTTTCAAGTGATAGACTTGGGCGAAGCAGCCTACATATTACGATCTGTACAGATCGATCCTGACGCTTGATAGATCTAATCCAAAGCACGCACATTGACAAGATACTAAAGAGGTTTAATATTGATAATGCGAAGAAGGGGTTCTTGCCTACATCACACTACAATACATTATGCAAAGTCAGTGCTCGAAGTCCACCCATGAGCGAAACAGAATGACTAAGGTTCCCTATGCTTTGGTAATTGCATCTATCATATATGCTATGATTTGTACAAGACCATATGTGTCCTATGCTCTAAGTATTACAAGCAAATAACACTGTGACCCAGCTCCGGATCATTGGACAACCGTTAAACACATTCTAAAGTACCTCAAAAGGACTAAGGAAATGTTCCTAGTCTATGGAGGTGATGAAGATCTCATTGTAAGGGGTTACATCAATGCAAGCTTCATGACTGATCCAGATGACTTTACATCTAAATAAGGGTTTGTATGTATTTATTCTAAATGGTGGTGTAGTAAGTTGGAAGAGGTATAAGAAAAGTCTATGGCGGATTATACAACGGAGGAAGAATATGTGGCCACTTCAAAAGCGTCAAAGTAGAGCTATTGGATTAAGAAGTTCTTTAGCAGCTTGTGGTGGTTCCTAGGTCACTGGACCCAGTGGAGCTCTATTGCGACAATAGTGGGACCATGGCACAGGCTAGGGAACCAACGTCTCACCAAAAGTCCAAAAACATTGAACATCAATTCCACATAATACGGGATTTTCTGGAGCATGGAGACGTGAATATATGCAAGATTCATACGGATTTGAATGTGCATGATGCGTTGATGAAGCCTCTACCACAAAGCAAAACTTTAGCAATAGTGAAATGCCATTGGATTATTGACTCTAGTGCAAGTGGGAGACTATTGAAAGTATGACCTAGAGGCAATAATATTTGTATATTATATTTCCACATTCATTATTGAAGTTAATTCTTCTATGTTGTAATTGTATTGGTTCTTGAATATGAGATTCAGAGGAAAATCCAAATACATGTGTGGAAATGTAAACACCAAGTGATCCCTAGTATTGCCTCTAGGACTGGCTCATGTATTAATTATGATCTTGTTCCGGATCATGAGCATTTTTAGAGTAATGAGGAAGCTATCCCATAGTTACTGGAACAATTGTTAATGGAACAATTACCACGAGATATTATCGTTGTTGTGTTGTTAGTATTTTCATATAACTCATTCAATGAGTACTTTGTTCGGACCATGAGAATATCGTATACCAACATACCAGGTGGTTACTTTGGGCTTTAGTGAATACCATTCCGTAAATGGATCTGAATAAAGGTGACTTACATTTATACCGAAAATGTAAGTCTCGGTATTAATAGTTCAAGCCTAGCATTTGCTCCTCTCATGATAGAGGCATACTCTCTGGGCCGACTCGGTGTTTCAGTATATCATCTGGCTAGGCTCTTGTGTTGGTGTTCATGGGATACCAGGACACGGAAACATGTAAAGAGAAAGAAACTGGTAACAAGGATAACATGTATGGTGATCAAGGATTTGATCATGAGGATACAAAATTATCTCACCTCGGGTTTTGTAAACGTATCGCGAAGCAAAGGGAATGCTATTCTAAACAAATTTTCTCCTAAGAACTTCGTGAATAGGCGGGAGTTAAAAAGGGTGGCCTGATCCCATTGTTAACTATCAACTAGAAGGTGTTTGATATGTCCATTTTGCATCATGTTTTGCTACTATTATGTATATTGATTTCAAGTTATATTTCACTTTTAGGTGCAATTATAATGCCCTTTATCCCTAAATTGCAAGTTTCATCACAAATGGGAGATTTCTGGTAGCTAGAATCTGGACCTGAAAAGAACTACAATAGAGATAGCTATTCTTCAGAGCTCCAAACACGTGAAAATTTATGTTGATTTATTTTGGAATAAACAAAAAATACTAGAAGAAAAATCATCAGGAGGGGCCTGACAAATGAACCACAAGCTCAGGTGTTACACCCCCCGGGGACGCACCATGTGAGCTTGTGGGCCACCTGCTAGCCTCTCGAGCCCACCTTCTCCTATATGAAGCCTTTTCCGAAAGAAAAATAAATCAAGAGTAGACTTCTGGGACAAAGCGCCACCATGTCGAGGTAGAGCTTGGGCAGGAGCACTTTTGCTCTGCGGCGGCGCCATTCCGTCAGGGAAATTTCCCTCTGGGAGGGGGAAATTGAAGCCTTTGTCATCACCAATGTTCCTCTCATTGTGTGAGGACTCATATCCATCAACATCTTGACCAACACCATCTCATTGTCAAACCCTAGTTCATCTCTTGTATTCAATCTTTGTCCAATACCTCTGATTAGTACATGTGGGATGCTAGTAGTGTTGATTACATCTAGTAGTTGACGCTAGTTGGTTTATTAGGTGGAGGATCACATGTTTAGATTGTTAATACTATATTTATCTCCTATGATCATGAACATGAATATAATATGTGAATAGATCTGTTTGTTCTTGAGGACATGGGAGAAATCATGTTATAAGTAATCATTATAAGTTGATATTCGTTCAATATTTTGATGATGTGTTATGTTGTTCTTCCTCTAGTGGTGTCGTCTGAAAATCGACTACACGACACATTAACAACTGTTTGACATGAGAAAAGTCTAAAAGTGGTTCCGTTAGAAGGGAAGAGAAGGAGTTTAGATTTCTCTGATGCGCTGGGGAACAAAAAATGCGGGCGACCTAGTGTACCATAGTATAGAAGAAAAATAGATGGGCGGGGACATTATTTTATTGTGATCCATGGCCTACTAGCGGCCAACCCGACTGTAGTGATGTGCAGTCTTCTGGTTCCCGGGGCGTCAGAAGGCTCCTCGTTAATTACTCCCATAGGTTGCACCACGAGATACCTCCCGTTAAGCCATTTGGTCATCTTCGTCATATTTGCATCGTGTTCTCCATGCATGAATATGATGGTGTGTATGGGGTATGAGTACCGGCAAAGTCTGTGTCCTCATTGGTACACGTGCCGCTTAAAACATGGCTTTGTGTTAGACACATCCGCCTTTGTCGTCGCGCCTCATCGGTCATGAAAACGTTGATGTAGTTGGTGTTGGAGTAGCATGGGTCCTGCTCATCTTGGACTTTTGAAGATTATTAGATTCGCAGGGGTATGCAAGGGGTTCACCTTTCGCGATTATTCCTTGGTGAAGACCGGCATGGTCGGTGTGGTTGGTGCCTCGTCTCGGCTAGATGCCGAGCTTAAGGCAGTCCACTAAGACAAAGACTCCACCTCACGAGGACATGAAAGGTAAACATCCTAGAGGGGCATGGTTGATGCCTTATCTTGGCTAGACGCCATATTCGTTGGTCTGCCAAGACAAGGATCACACTGCCTATATGTGGGTGTCCTATATGTCATGGTGGGCGCCTCATCTCAGCTAGACACTATATTCGGTGGTCCACCAAGGCATGGAAAACACATCACAGGGCCGAAGAAAGGAGACATTGAGGGGTGTAGTTGATGCCTTGTCTCTGCAAGACAGCATATTTGATGTCTGCTAAGATAAGGATCACACTGCCTATACGCTGCAACCTATATGCAATGAAGCGTGCTCCTTGTTGGGGATGTCCCCCATGATTAATACGCGGCACATGTCCGGCCCTAAGCCTTTAGGCTCTATGAGTCACATCACTACCAAGTCATGACGAAGGTGATCAAGATGGGCTAGAAGCACAGAGCGAGACCCGGTAGGAGGCCAACTCTCATGGACCTTGTGGGATTGCTCACGAACAAGATCTAGGAGGGGATTTTCCTAACTTGCAGGACCAGATAAATAAGGAGTTAGAGTAGGATAAGTGTTAGGAATACGACCCAGAATATTCTGTAAGTCTAGGGAATCAATCTTTTATATAAAGGGTAGACTGTAGGACCAAAAGAGTAAGTTACAATCTCTTAAAAAATAGGTTAGCAAATCTACATCTTCGTAATCTAGATCATCATCAATATCAATCATGTAGGAGTAGACTTTACCTCCACCGTGAGGGTCCAAACTTGGGTAAACCCGTGTCTTTCATTCCCGATCAATCTCGTCAATCAACCACCTAGTTGCGACGACCTCGAGACTTAGTCCTTTCACGAGGAGATCTATCGTGAAAAAACCATGACACACCTCGTCTCAGTTGTATGTTGAGTTTGGTGGCCCGCCAAGACATGGAAAACACATCGTGGTGCCAATGAAAGGTGAAGCCATGGTGGGGCATGGTTGATGACTCGTCTCAGCTGAACACCATATTCTGTGATCTGCTAAGGCTAGGATCATGTCGCCTATATGCTGAAACTTGTACGCCATGAAGGGTGAAACTCATCTTGATTGAGCGCCATGTTCAGTGGTCCACCAAGACAAGGTAAACATATCGTGGTGCCGAAGAAAGGTGACGCCATGGAGTAGCATGGTTGATGCCTAGACTCAGCTAGAAACCGTATTCAGTGGTTTGCCGAGACTAGGATCACGCCGCCTATACGCCGAAACATGTATTCCATAAAAGTGCACCTTGTCTTGGCTGGATGCCGTATTCGGTGGTTCGCCAAGATAATGTAAACACATTGCAGTGCCAAAAATGGTGACGCCATGGTGGGGCGTGGTTGATGGCTTGTTTCACCTAGATGTCGTATTCGGTATTCTATTGAGACAAGGATCATGCCGCTTGTACGCCAAAACTTGTACACCATGAAAGGTGCACCTCATCTCGGATGGACACCGTATTTGGTGGTCCGCCAAGACAAGGGAAACACAGCATGGTGCCGAACAAAGGTGATGGCATGGAGTAGCGTGGTTGATTCCTAGTCTCAACTCGACACCGTATTTGGTGGTCTGCCAAGACTTGGTTCACGCCGCCTATACGCAGAAACCTGTACGCCATAAAGGGTGCACCTCGTCCTGGCCGAATGTGGTATTCACTGGTCTGCCAAGAAATGGGAAACAAATTATGGTGCCGAAGAACCGTGACATCATGGAGAGGCATGGTTGATGCCTCATCTTAGCTAGACATCGTATTGGGTGGTCTGCCAAGACTAGGATCATGTTTCTTGTACACCGAAACATGTTTGTCATGGACATGTAGGTCATCATGGTAGAGCACTAGATCTGGAGGAGCAGGGTACATGCCTCGTCTTAGCGAGGTGTTGTATTCTGTGGTCTGCCGAGACAAGGATCATGTCGCCTATACATAGGCTGTCAATGGTAGAGCATCAGAGCTAGCGGACGGAGTGTGTCTGTGTAGTTTCCACGTCTAGTGAAGTCTTCTTCGGCGGCACCGTCGGGATCTCACAAGCATTATATCCGGTGATGGGCATGCCCTCTCCGTATAGTGCATGCATGCTAGATGTGTGCGAGAGATAAAACAAAAGGATTAGACAATCCTCTCACCTTATGAAAACATGGGCTTCCCATCCATCGCCACCGACGAAGTCTCCACAAACCGGTTCGGAGTTGACATCTTCGTGACGACATGGACCATTCTGGATATAATTGATTATTAACAATGTGTATTAGTGTAGGTATGTCCATCCACACTCGTATTGTATACGGAATTTATCGGATCGTATAACGAGGCCAACCAATGAACCAACCCTATTTGTCTCCATTCCATGGGGAAACATCGTGCCTTGTCCTGGAAACAAACATAATTTTATTTTACCAATCTTGTTGCGACCGTATAGCTACTATGGTGGCAGCCAATTTGATTGAAGGGTTTCACAGATTCATGTTAGCCGCATTGGCGCATTCCACTGCTACCATTATCTCTAGGTGTTAATATAAGCGAGGCTTCGATAGGCCGTCGACGACTTCCCTTTGTCAAATGAATCGCCACACCATTCACTGTGAGGTATTTTAAGTGGTACACCAGAATGCCACCGGCCTCATGGATGATTTATGGGTTAATGTTGCATGCCACCCGTACGCTTCATCGTTGTTGAAAATGGGGTACCGAAGACACATCAGCGACACCCTCATGGACGCGCAGGTATTACCTTCAGCCGCTCATCATGCATGTTGGTGTAGACAATTTGTTGTCGGGGTGTCTTTGGCATTGTTATGGAAGCATGGGTATTGCTGCCCCCACACACCGATGATGTAACTTGACGTAGTGATTTGTCATTGTAATGTCGTCGATGATCACTGGTACAACGAGCTGCTATACAAACGGTTTTTAACCCCTTTCCACGACGACATTTGGAACCATCGCATGTGAGTGTGGGCGATAGGGGGTCCTTCCCACATGACCCAAGAACCATCAGGGATAGGCCCTCTGGCCACACACGCTCGGCAAAATGAGGTCATGTGCGACGGGCGAGCGATCAAATATGATTATACATACAATTGTATTAAAAAATACAATCATACATGCCAAATTGTTTCCAGTCGTAAGAACATCCCACAGAGTCAGTCCCGGCTAAACGTTTCTGTTCGTATGTACATTCCACACAGTCAATCCAAAGAATACGTTTCTATTAATATGTAGATCCCACACAGTCAATCCAAGAAGCACGTTTTCGTTCGTATACACATCCCACACAATCACTCCAAGGAAAACGTTTTCGTTCGCATGTACATCACACACAATTTTCCCCATTAAATAGTTTGTGATTGTGTTGCCATTGTAGAAGATATTAACCATTTTACCATTTGCGTTATTGAATGCATCGCACATGGTGCAGAGAAGAAACTATGTGGTATAGGTTGTCCATCACACACACTTTTTATGTGGTAAACATTTGCGCAAGGTGGCCTAATACAAACAGTTTTCAAGAGGAAGTCGTGTGTGATTGCATTGATCCAACCTGGTTTATTCCTAGAAACTATTTGTGTTTCCTGAGGTCATCGCCCACGGTGTTTTCTCAATAACCGCTTGTAATAGAAAACCCCAATTAGGTGGTTAATTGGCCATTAGCAGGATAATTGTCCTATTATTAATAATCCATTATTGCTCTAATTGACATTTCATATTGAGCACACAATATATTTCATTTTCGTATTAAGGAAGTAGGACTTCATAATTGAAATACATTAGAGTACGAAATCATATAGCTTCAGCACTCAGCTACCCCATTACACAACTGCACTAGCACCAAGTTTCACGTGCAACATCTATAACCTTTCAAAATTAGCATCATAGACGGCACATAGATAGACTAATCTCATCTGGAAAACTACTAAAGCGGAAGGTGAATCTTGAGCCTTCATTGATGTTGAACGTCTTTGCAACTTTAGGCCAGTGCTTGTGGATGATTGACCGTCCATCCTTCGTACTCTTCAGGGACACTTTAATATTGAACCATGGGTGTTGTATGAATACCTTCCTTGCCTCCTGACCATACATGTGGTTTGAGAGGTAATCATCAGTGAACTGCCTTGGAAAGGCCTGAAAACAATGATGTGCATAAATATCTTCTCTAAATTGGAAATGGGACAAAGGAATAAAAAAAGGCAAGGTATAATAGTTAGTACCATCCTGTAGTGAACTAATGTCTTCTTAATTGTGCAGACAAATATCTTATTGTTTTTATTCGCAAATTTCTTTATCCCAAGAATCTTTCTAAGTTTCTTGACTTGATTGATATTCATGGGCAACTCATTTCCCCATATGCAAAAAGGGTCGAACAGTGGGTCAAAACCTCTGACAACAGGACCCACATGTGAAATACAAAATTGTTAACGACCTAAATATTAGAATGGTTCCTACAATTGCACAATAATGTTCTATTAGACAAAGGACCATGCATGGAAAAACCTTGATTGTAAACCTCAGTGCTTCCCATTATTTCCCTGCAACACATATAAGGTAGTTAGTGATCAGGTTAAGTGAGGGTTTGCATGCTATCAGTAAAATATATTGATGAAAAATAAGAACATTGTAGATTCATCGGATTAATTCGAGCCACATTGAAAACCAATTTATCCAAACGAAGCATGATTGAGAACTAGGAAATATAGCAATTGTATATGTTTCTCCTGTAGTAAGTGCAACCAAATTCAATTTATTCCTCACATGCACAACTATAAAAAATTCTACGCATGACAATTGGACATTGCATTGCAGAGTCGAACCAAGAAGTTAACTAAACACCACAACAAATGAACCAAGCATTAACTCAGCACCACATTGCACATTATAACATACTCATAATAGAAGATCAGACAGTTAACCAAACCAAGCAGGCTTATCAACTTGGAAATATAGCAATTGTATTTGTTTCTCATGTATTTATTACAGCCAAATTCAATTTATTTCTAACATGGTATACAATAACAGAATGCACCCACAACAATTGAACATCGCATTGCAGAATTGAACCAAGTAGTTAACTAAACACCACAATAAATGAACTAAATGTTAACTCAGCACCGCATTGCCCAATATATAACATACTAGAAGATCAGACAGTTAACCAAACCAACCATGCTTGACAACTTGGAAATAAAGCAATTGTATTTGTTTCTCATTTATTTTGTAAAGATAAATTCGAATTATTTCTCACGTGGAAGACAATACAAAATTGCACCCTGATGAATTGAACATCACATTTGCAGAATTGAACCAAATAGTTAACTGAACAAGACAACTAATTAACCAAACAGTTAACAAATAGGCACCACATCGCACGACATATAGAACATATACACCAGAGCAACAGATTGCATGGTAAAAGTAGATAGGAAAATTCACTAGAATTTGTTAAGGAAAGGCAGGAGCAGCAAATGCAATGTGTAAAGCGAGCATGCTTAACTGGCGTAGCCAGCAAACTGAACATAGGTCCTTATAGTGTGCTAATAAGACAAGCTACTCCTCATTATCGGAGATATCGATGATGATTGGTTCCTTTGACATGGAAGAGGGCGATGCCTCCACATCATGGGTGCCTTCGTTGTAGTGGTGAGTTGCCTGAGCCACTCCGGGCACCAAACTGCGGGCTCTCGAGTTGAGGTAAGCATCGGCACGCTAAAACACCTTGTAGACTTCATCAAAGGCACCAACGATGGCCTCGAGAAAACGCCATGAACTGTCGTTTAAATAAGCCAAGCGCGTCGCGGAGTCGGCGCACGAGGCTTCAATGTTGGCCTCCACGACGAGGTGCTCCTCCAAGATCTGGGGGTCAGCATGAAAGGCAGCCATCGCGACCTCATCCGCGCGTGCGGCCGCAATTTGCTTCTCCACTGCCAAATGATCCTTGAGTTCTTGGCTGTACTGCGTGCACCATGGCTTAGGGCGGAGCTTATTTCAGGGAGGGCCGGTGATATCTGTGGAAGGTGTTGCACTGACGGTTGGGGCATGTGGGATGTGGAAGGTGGAGGAGGAGGCGGTCGGGTGTGGATTACCTACCTGGATCAACGAGGCCGAGCAGCCTGAAGGAGGGTCGCCGGTGAGGAGGTGGCGCTGCAAGCAAGGAGTGAAGGTTTCAACTTGGAAAGGAAGGCGGAAATAGGGGAAATGTGGCTTTTGGTATGGGGAGGGGCGGGGAGGTAGATATTTCCACAGAAGCCGAAAATTTTGGATCAGTGCAGCGAAAAAACTGGCGTGCAAAGTGCATCAGACACGGTCCCTTATTCAACACTATGTATGATATGTGAACATCACAAACGATTCATATAGCTTAACCCGTGTGTGATAAGTTTGGACGTGCAAATTTTGGTCCAAATTTCTCTGATTATAGTGGTCGTCCATATCATTGCATAATTTGGGTACACAAAGGAGACTACAACACACCCACACTTCTTAATCGAGCAAGTTCAACAGTTAAATAGAGCTAGCTGACTTAAACATTACTCTATCACAAATTAAAGACCGGCGCTCTCAATTAAACAAAATAAAAGAGTACTACTACAGGTGGTGCTCATCGATCTCTTCCACCTCCTTCATGTCCAGCTCCCGCCTGATGATCTCCTCGGGAAGGGGCTCCATGGCATCCGTCGCACCATATTGGGCAAGCATCTCGCCATCCGCGTCCACCATATCATTGGAAAAGCCCACCATGAGTCAGGCGTGGGCGGCCGCGATAGGGGCTTGGATGGGCTCTATCATGGCAAGGTATGCCATGGAGGAACAGATGGATGCTCGAACTCTCTCGGCGATTGGCAACTCTTCGGTCATAGGTTGCCGACCGTTGTCCGCGAAGCTTTGTTCTATTTGGGCGGTGACCGCCATGAGCTAGGCGTGGGCGGCCTTGACATATTCATGGGTGGCCTCAATCAGGGCTAAGGCCGTCGTTGCAGAACGGACAACTACTGTGCCGCACTACCAGTTGCTATCCCCGAGGTAGATGTTGCTATCGCCACTTCAGAAGCAACAGTGGCCGTTTGGGCTGCCTTGGCCACCCGATCATAGATTGCGGCCGCGCTCATGCAACTTGTTAGCACGCGCATGGCGGCTGCGGCTGAGCTCTCCCTGGAGTGGCCACCGAAGTTTCCCTCACGACACATCTCCACGTCCCCATCTTTCACCAGCGATGATTGAACAGTGAAATGATATTTGAGGAGCGCGCTAGTGTCCTTGACACACCGGCTGTGGACTGTAGCCGATGCACCTTCTCGCATAAGCCATAGGCGTGCTATACTCTGATGGTGCTCCAAGATATTTTGTGCTGCATCTCACACAATTGGTCATAATAAACCGTGTGCGATCCACTTCATTTTTTGCCTTCATTTGAATTACATAATGGGTTCATAGCGACAAATGTGGGTGTTTGAATTGCTAGAACATTATCTGCAGTGAACATGCAACTATAGGTGTGTCGTCAATAAAATTGGAAATATTCGGGGTCCATTTGGACATTTTTATACATTAACTTTATTTTCTTGGCATTTCAGGTGCACAATTCAAAATTAAACTACATGCACATGCTCCGGTGCACCAAAATGGGTTGTAAAATCATATATGTTTCCATCGGTTGATGCTTATGTCTCATGCAAGAAATGGCGATGAATTTCAAACTCCACGACACCGTGTATCTCTAGCAAACATTGAGGTACTTGCTTTTAAAATTCTAGTAAATCGAAAACTCATATGAAATTCAAGAAACTTGACATGATATCATGGAACGACATCAACATGTCGTGGGAAAAATATTGTCCCATTCGGGGCAGGTTATGGTATAAGCTTCTCGCAAATCAGAGCTTCTCACAACAAGCCTGATGGTTTTGATAGGGAATGTGCCACCTTTGTCGACAAGATGATATTCATCACCTCTTCTTGCTTTAATTTTTTTGGTGTCAACATAGAAGAACGAGAGCGTTATGTCAATTTTTGGGATTTTTCGATGTTCGCTTGGAAATTTTTATACATTAAGTGAGTTTTCTAGGAATTTATGTGCATAATTCAAAGTTGAACTACATGCAGATGCTCCAGTGCATATGAATGGGTTGGAAAACCAAATGTGTGTCCTTGGTTGCATGCTTAGGTCACATGCAAGAAATGGGAAGGAATGTCAAACACCTTCCCACCATCGCTCGGCCGCTAACATTGAGATACATGGTTTTTAAATTCTAGTAAATCGAAAACGCATCTGAAATTTATGAAACTTGACATGCTATCATGGAACGACATCAAGATGCCGTGGTAAAAATATTGTCCCATTTGGTGCAGGTTGGGGTAAAAGCTTCTCACAAACCAGAGCTTCTCACAACAAGCCTCATGGTTACGATCGGGAACATTTCACCTTTCTGGATGAAACGATATCCGTTGCCTCTCCTTCATTTGATTTTTTTTCTTCTAGTGTCAACATAGAACAATAGGAGTGTTCTGCTAAATTTTGGCATTTTCGGCGTTCGTTTGGACATTTTTATACATTAACTGAGTTTTCAATGCATTTATGTGCATAATTCAAACTTGAACTACAGGCACATGCTCTAGTGCATATAAATTAGTTTAAAAATCAAATCTGTCTCCTTGGTTGCTTGCTTAGGCCCCAAGCAAGAAATGGGAATGAATGTCGCAAACCTTGCCACCGTCGCTCTACCGCAAACATCGAGATACATGGTTTTAAATTATAGTAAATCCAAAACTTGTCTGAAATTCATGAAGCTTGGCATGCTATCATGGAGCGGAATCAACATGGTCTAGTAAAAAAAATTGTCCCATTTGGGGTAGGTTTGGGTCTAAGCTTCTCGCAAACCAGAGCTTGTGACAACAAGGCAGATGGTTTCGGTAGGGAACGTGCCACCTTTGGGGACGAAACGATATCCGTTGCCTCTTCTTGCTTTCAAATTTTTTCTATTGTCAACATAGAACAACAGGAGTGTTGTGTAAACTTTTGGGATTTTTTGGGGTTCGCTACAACATTTTTATACATTAACTGGGTTTTCTAGGCATTTTATATGCATAATTCAAATTTGAACTACATGCACATGCTCCAGTGCAGAAAAATGGGTTGAAAAATCAAATGTGTGTCCTTGGGTGCATGCTTAGTCCCGGTGCAAGAAATGGCAACGAATGTCAAGCACCTTGCCACCGTTGCTCGGCCGCAAACGTTGAGATACTTTGTTTTCAAATTCTAGTAAATCCAAAACTCGTCTGAAATTCTTAAAACATGGAATGCTATCATGGAGCGGCAACAACATGATGTGGTAAAAAATTTGTTCATTTGGTGCAGGTTTGGGTATAAGCTTCTCGCAAACCAGAGCTTCTCCCAACAAGCCTGTTGGCTTCAGTAGGGAATGTGCTACCTTTGTGGATGAAATGATATCTGTTGCCTCTTCTTCCTTTAAATTTCTTTCTAGTGTCAACATAGAACAAGAGGAGTTTTGTGCCAATTTTTGGGATTTTTCGGGGTTCACTATGACATTTTTATACATTAACTGGGTTTTCTAGGCATTGTATGCGCATAATTCAAATTTGAACTACATGCACATGCTCCAGTGCAGAAAAATGGTTTGACATATCAAATGTGTGTCCTTGGGCGCATGCTTAGGTCCCATGCAAGAAGTGGGAGTGAAATGCAAACACCAGGGCACCGTTGATTGCCGACAAAACATTGAGATACTTTTAAAAAAAATTCTAGTAAATCCAAAAGTCGTCATAAATTCATGAAACTTGGCATGCTATCATGGAATGGCACCCAACATGTTGTGGTATTTTTTGTCCATTTTGAGAGAAGGCACACTCGAATAACTACCAACAAAGGCATTTTGAAACAAATAGCTGCCACTTTAACATCTAAAATGTTTTATATAATTTAAATCATGTCCGTTCATTTAACTATTCACGTGATGCAATGCCTCACTCTTTTAAAGGCCTGCAGGTGCCGTACGGATAGGTTCTTGAATGAATGAGAGTCATGCGAGCTGTACTCCAATGTGCAGGCTCACCATCAAGCGTGCGAGTTGTACGCCATGCAGGCTCACTGGGAAGCGAGTCCTTTGACTTCCATGGCTGCCCGCCTTGCTCACATCCTCTCCATTAATGGTGCCCAAGCCGTAGTTTATCATGGGGGACCATACTATTTGCCTCCCATTCCCCTCCCACATACTTCCAGCAATGCATAGCGTACAAGGATCATCTGCCACTAGTCTTGTAATTAGGTGAAGTCGACTCCGAGCTAGAGGAGATAGAAAATATGGAGGAATGGGGCCTCATGGACATGGCCCTGAATGAGCTGGCCGCGACGGTTGCTGCCCCCCCGTCCCAGCTCACATCCCCGCGCCCATGCTAGCAACCATTCCCGTAGCATTGACGAGCGGGTCACCGAGAACTATCGCAGAGCAGGAAGCCGAGGGCGTCAGCGAGGTCTCCGCGGACCCGCGCGAGCTCATGTACATTCCAGCTCCAGCGCCCGTGTCCCTACCCATGCGCGCCCTTGCACCCACCGTGGCACCAGTCCCCATGCAATTTCCTCCACCCTCTGCGCCCGCACCCGTGCACGCGCTCCCCTCAGCGGCATGGGGTGCCGCTGTCGACCGCTACCTTGTAGTGCTGCAAGTTGTCGTTCTCCCCGCCCCGCCCATCGATCGCGTGACGACATGATATTTGGTTTCAAAGTGAAGAACATTCTGTGCTGCCTTGAAGACCTCAACAACGATGTCCCGGAGGACGACCATGACAAGGCTGGCACGTCACGCCGCCTCCGCCACCGCCGGAATTAGTTTAGTTTTGGGGTTTAATACTGTATCTCGATCATATGAATATAAATCCGTAGTGTGACTGAATGAAAGATATGGTTTGTATGAACTGGCTTTTTCTCTCTGAATGTACAAACTTATCACACAATCTTCTTTAAAAAAAGTCAATGGTTTCTAAATATAAAAGACTAATCGCAAGCAGTTTAGATAAGACACCCGTATGCAAACCGACAGCTTCCCTAGGAAGCCAAGGGAAAATGTGCCAAGCAGGATTTAAGCAGCTCTTCATCGCAAACATTTTAGATAGAACACCTGTATGCAAAGTGAGAGCTATGGTCTCCCCCAATAAGCCAAGGGAAAATTCGCAGCGTTGGATTTGTGCATCTCTTCAGCACAAACTTTTTAGATTGAATACGGTATGCAAAGCGAGACTTCAGTTCTAAGCAAGAGAAAATCTGGCATGAAGGATTTGTACATCCCTTCAACGCAAATGGATTTTTGGACGACCCATGTGCAACCACGTACATACAATTTGGTAAGATTTGCATCTATCATATTGGGTATATTCCCATTTGTCAAACTAGTAAGATTGACATTTGTTCATCTATTAACATTCCCCTTTGTCAACCTTGTAACACTGCCATTTGACATAATATGCAGCTAAAAATCACTAGCACTATCTAATTTTTGCAACTAAAATTCAATAATTAAGAATAGATTTCATTCATAGATTAAGCAACCGTTCTTTATACGAATAGTTCAACTCGATTGTTGAACCGGCCCAACGTTTACCCAATTGTTACCAACCACGTAATGAAAAAGCTAGTTCAACTATGTATACTAGCTAATTTTAAGTATGTTGTACAGTTCCACTACATCTATAGTCAGATGAACTGAACAAAATAGCCCCTAAAAAATAGTACTACTACAGAGGCGCTTTGTACTACTTCCAGTAGCCTCTCCTCTGCCGAGCACGCTCGGTAAGAGGCAGAGGAGGAGGAGCCTACCGACGAGCTGGACAACTGCAATATGGGGCATGTCGCTGCTGCACCTTCAACGACGCTGACCTCGAGCGCCCGCTGCCACTCCAGACAAGCCCTCTCGAAGCAGAGGGACTCCTCGTAGATTTCTTGATTGCTCGCTTCGGTGGTGGCGTGTGCCGCGGCCACGGCGGTGGTAAGGCTCTATGCGTGCTCGATGAGGCGCTCCTCCTCCTCTTGCAGGAAGTCGATGTCAGGCGCAAGGTTGCTGACGCACGTGCGGGCCTCCACCTCCGCCTCCCGCCTTCGGGCGGTGGTGGCCGAGCGGGTGATAACGTCGGTGTCAGATTTCGGGTTCCGGCAGACCCTCAAGGTTCGAACACTGGGGTGCACGCGGAGATCACACCTCCTGCCTACCCGTGTCTCACCGCCTCGCCAGGATCTAAAACTACACGAAGAACAACACAAGGGACACAAGATTTATACTAGTTCAGGCCACCATTGTGGTGTAATACCCTACTCCAGTTTGTGGTGTGGTGGATTGCCCATGGGGCTGACGAGGAATAGTACAAGGGAAGAACAGCCTTGCGAGGGTCTGTTCTTGGCTGGTGCAATGAACTGCTAGGGGATTTCAGTCGCTTCTCTCTCTCTCTGTCGCTCTATCCTTCTCCTTTCGATCCCTCTACCTTGTGGGTGGCTAGTCCTATTTATAGGCGGAGGCCCTGGGCCTCTCCCCAAATATTGAGCGGGAAGGGCGCCAAAAATTGGCCATTTTGAAGGGGAACATCTAGTACACTTATCCTGACTAAAGTTAGTCCTCGCCTGCCAAGGACCCTGACGATGACGCCGGCTTGGGATCCACGATGACCTCCATTCTGCCGTCCTGCTGGTCTTGGTCTTGTTGCACCGAAATGGTTACCTTTGCTTGATACCCTTGCCTGCGCTTGCCCCCTTTGCACCAAAGAGGAAACAAGGACTCTGCGCAGGCCGGCCCTGCCTGGCGCCCTCCTGGCCTCGGTCGTCATGGCTTGCGTCACGGGCACCTCGTGAGGTACCCCACCTTGATCTCTCTGCCTCCTCGCGAGACAGCCTGACGAGGCCGTGCCTGAGGAATCCTCCTGTCGTCCGCCCCGCGAGGCTTGGCCCCTCGCGAGGGTCTTGAGTATGCGTTGATGAAGATGGGCCGTACTGGGCCACTCCTTGAGCCACGCCGTAGGCCGTAGGTAGGCAAGTCTGGGTATCCCCGTTAGCAGAACACCGACAGTAGCCCCCGGGCCCAAGGCATGCTTTTACTTGGCTTAGCAGAGAAGCGAAGAAGCAAGTGCGAGGAGCCGTGGGCCCCAATATCATGCGGCCTTGGGCGCCGCGTGGCGGTTGATTTGATGTGGGGGTCCTGACTCCCCCACGACTCCTTGGCATCTGCACGAGTTGACAAGTCCCTCCATGCAAAACGGGTCATGATTACCTGTGATCGTGGAAGTCAACGGTTGGCCTTCCTCGGCTATATGTACGGAACGACACGAGCCCTTCCAGTCCATCTCTTCCCGCTACTCTTCGTCTTCCTCTTCGTCCTTGTTCCTCCCTACACCAATGGCACCGATCCGTCGGTTTTCTGCCGAAGAGAAAGGGAAGGCCCCCCGAGAGAGTCCTGTCCCGCTTCCTCCGAAGAAGTGGTTCGTGATGCGGAGTATCCCTTGGTCATCCCCATGGACCTACCATCGCCTCACCAAGCCTCAAGAGGACCCATGACTAGAGCACGTGCTAGAGCTCTCGAAACCGAGGTGACTTCTCTCCTAAATGATATCTCATATGATCCTCTCGAGACATGGCTACTACCTAAGTCTGATATACTATGCATGATTAGGTGTCAAGAAGAACCTCCCGAGGATGCATGTGAAGACGAACAAGCTGCCCACACCACGGATGAAGAGAACCAGATGAAACGGACAAGTTCACCTTCCAGGCCCCGGACATCCGGCCCCTGGAGCATCGCCATCAGCATCAGCCAAGCTGGCCAAGTCTACAGGGCCCGGACATCCGGCGTCCAGCCCGGACATCCGGCGTCCGCCCGGAAATCCGGCCAAACGGCCGGAAATCCGGCGCCACGCACCAGGAACTACAAAAACTATCACCTCCAGCCCGGACATCCGGCAACTTGGTCCGTACTTCCGGCGCCTCCGGAAGCCCCGGACATCCGGCCCGACGCCCGGACATCTGGCTCCGCCTGTGTGTGAACAGTGAAGGGCCGAAGCCCATGTACCTCTTCGCCCCCCTAGACTATATATACTCCTTCCCCTTCATCTTTCTAGGTTTAGCATTGGATTAGCTCATTTTGTGTGAGAGCCTTTGCTCATCCACTTGGATACTTCTCCTCGGAGTTCACGGCCTCTTCGGAGAAGATCCCCAAGCGGATTCAAGAGCCCTTTCTACGGAAGAACATCAAGGCCTCCTCTCGGAGAAGAATGGTTCCATTGTATCCTTTCCTTTGTTGATCTTGAACCTTGTGCTACCTTATGTGTGTGATGATCTAGAACTCGTGTGATTGATTCTATGTCGGTTTAGTGTTTCTCTCTCGTTTTCCCCGTGTTCCCCTTGGTGATTTCCGCGCGTTCCTCGTGTTCTCCCGTAGGATCCCCTCCAAACGTGAAAGATCGACGTTCTAGGGTTCCGCCCTATATCATCTTGGTATCAGAGCCAGGTTGATCACGTTTTTGGAGCCCCTACCCCGTGTTTTCTAGCTTGATTTTGTTGTTTTCGTCCTAAATCCGAAAATCCCCACCAAAAATAGCCCCAAATTTTTTTTGTGATTTGTTGGTGTGATGAAATTTTGTTGGATTTGGTCCTTGGATTTGTGTTGCTGTGTGTGGATCTAGTTTTCCCCACCCTCCCCACCCTTTTCCATCCACCAATTCGTCCGAATTTTGCCCCGGAGTTGGATTTTTCCCCCTGGAGTTCATTGTGTTCGTCCCTGATCCAGAGCCCGGACATCCGGCTCGTGTACCCCGGACATCCGGCGCCCCGGACATCCGGCTCCTGGCCCGGACATCCGGCCCCTGGGAGACAGCAACTCCACCCCCTCGGCCATTTCACCATACCTTCGCCAAATTTTGCCACCGTGCCCACGACTTCTTCCGCATACCCACAACACTTTCCACAACCACCACCACCGCTCACCGCTACCTCCTATGTCGATGTCGATACGTTTTGGTCTTTGAAATTTGAGTTGTGGTTCTCGTGTCCTATTGTGTTTCAGCTATATAGGTACGGTTCGACGTCATCATCACCACCGCTTAACTCCATCGACTACTCAACATTGCCAAGGACGGTAACTTCGACGACATCTTTGTCATAACTTGCAATTGCGTTGATAACCCACATTCCCTCATTTTGCGTAGCTTACCCATCAAGACTAGGCATTGAGTATTGCCGGCAACGTGACTTGTGCACATTAGGGATCATATTCTATAGCATACATACCATACCATAGTGGTGCATATCTTGGGATCCACTTGTGTGTCACAAAGTTGTCATCGCATACACAATCCCTATCTTGGTTCGTGAAGTATTGCATGAGAAAAGAGCTAAAAAGTGAAAGAGCCACCCAAGCTTTTAAGCAAAGAGGAAAGATAAGCAAAGAGCTTATGAACAAGAACCATAGCATCATACTACATTAAGATTGTCATATTGGATCATCTTGGATCATTGCACCGAAATACCATACATATAGCATACTTGGGATAGAGATAGTTGCGTTTTTGCTTAGTAGATTGTGCACAAGTTTGCGTATCCGCCTATTGTGCAATCGTGCTAGCGTCTCTCTAGTATTGTGCAACAAGAGCATTTTTGTGGTTTCCACATTTTGGCTCACTTTTGGATTGCACAATCCCATTTATCTATTTGCGTGTGTGTTTCCGTGTACCCATACTAGCTTCGTCTACTTGTTGCATTTACAAATTTGTGAATCTTTTCCAACATTATTGAATCTCGCTTTCAATTGCATCAAATTTTGTGCCACCATCCTAACCAAGCTCCACCAAAAGCTTTTACTTGTGTAGGTGTGAGAACCGATAAGAATTGATACCAAAAGTGCTATTTTATTGTCCGCATTTGGGTGAACTTGGTTCATTTTAAACATCGGTCAAAGGTACATTGGTATTAGTTCTTTTCCTTCTACCACTTACATTTTGCTCGGTATGATGGATAGGCCAAGTTCTTCTACAAATCCACCTCTCATCGAGAACGGCGAAGACATGTCATCATTCGTCACAAAGAGCCACCGCTTTGGTGCTCAAAGGGCGTTACACCAAGAGCAACAAGCTTTGAGAGACTGCATCGACAACCTCGCCACCGACTTGCGAGTCTCCGAGCAACGTACAAGAGACTACTTCGATGACAAGTTCGACTCTCACAAGCAAGAAAATGATGCAAGAATGTACGAGATCCGCGCCTTGATGAGGAACCGGCATCATTCCACTTCTTCCTCCTCAAGACGGAGCCGCTCGAGTCGACACTCCGACGACACCTTCTCCGACACAAGTACACCGTCATCGACCATTCTTCGACGAGCCGCGCGTCAAGACCGTCATGCATCTTGGAACCCACTATAAGACAAGCATTCACAAGAGCAAGTCAATGAGCAAGTCCCTCTTCCTAAATCAAACCAAGTGGCTTTTGCTCAAGCTCAAGAACGGCAACGACTACGGCGCCAAGAAGAACAACAAACGCGTCTACACCAAGAAGAACAAGACGCCGAGGCTCAACATCTTCAACAACAACAACGAGAAGCGCAAGCTCTTGAGGCGCAACATGCCCTTCAAGAATCAAGTCGAGCCATCGCCAACCGCAATCGCGAACAGCACAATCAAGAGGAAGCTCTTCGAGAAGAAATCCAAGAGAGGAACTACCAACCGCATGTGCAACATCAAGCTCCACAAGCACCTCAACTTCAAGCTCAACGAGAACAAGTTGACCATGGACTTCCTCCGCGCCAAGAGCAACATGAGGATGATTACCCTCCACGTCAAGGGCGTCATCATCACCATCGCCAACAACACAATGAAGAGCAACGCTATGGCAAGCTCAAGTTCACAATGCCCAAGTTCAATGGTAGCAATGATCCGGAAGAGTACCTCTCATGGGCATAGAAGGTCGACAAAATCTTTCATTTGCACAACTTTGAGGAAGAAAAGAAGATCGCTATGGCATCACTTGAGTTCCAAGACTATGTGCTCATATGGTGGGAACAAGTCCTTGAACACCGTGAAGCAAGAGGTGAACCACCAATCACCACTTGGGCTCAAATGAAGGATGTCATGCGGGCACGCTTTGTACCAACCTACTACAACCACGATCTCTTCAAGAAGCTACAACTCCTCAAGCAAGGAACAAATAGTGTTGAAGAATACTACAAGGAAATGGAGATTGCCATGATTCGAGCCAATGTCACGGAAGATGATGAGAAAACAATGGCACGTTTCTTGAATGGTCTCAATCATCCCATCAAGAAGATTGCTGACTTCCAACCCTATTCCAACCTCAGTGAGCTCGTGCATCAAGCTACAAAGGCGGAACGTCAAGTGCAAGATGACTTCAAGTACGCCAAGTACTCATCCAAGACCTACGGCTTCTCCAACATCCAAGCTTCATCGACTCCTCCAACATCTACATCAACCAAGCCTTCTCCAAGCAACAACGACAAGTCAAGTTACAAGAAAACTTCCTCAAGTTCAAGTCGTCTTCCTCCTACTACAAGCAACTTCAAGCCGCGTGCTTCATCTTCTACTCCAACCGATGAAACCGTCAAGACAAGTTCCTTCAAGTGTTTCACTTGCGGCGGCCGAGGCCACAAGGCCTACCAATGCATGAACAAGCGCACCATGATCCTCAACAACGACGGCACATATGACTCAATGAGTGAAGAGGAAATGGAAGCCATTGAGCAAGTGGCCATGCACCGGTGCGTAAACGAGGATGAAGATGATCAAGTATTTTGTGATGAGGATTCGAGCCCTGCTCTCGTTGTCTCCAAAGTCTTGACACTTCAACATTAACAAGAAGAAGACCAACGATGCCACATCTTCCACACTAAGGCCGGCATCAATGGAAGGTCCATCAAGGTCATCATCGATGGAGGTAGTTGCCACAACTTGGCAAGCGAAGAACTATGCTCCAAGCTCCAATTGGTCAAGAAGAAGCACCCGCACCCCTACAAGGTTCAGTGGCTAAGTGACTCCAGCACTATACGAGTTGAGCATACGGTCCAAGTATCCTTCAAAATTGGTGCATATGAGGACACTTTGGAGTGTGATGTGGTCCCAATGACTGTTTGCCACCTCCTTCTTGGTCGACCATGGCAATTCGACCGTGGTGTCTTCCACAACGGGTGTACCAACCACTATAGCTTCAAGATGAAAGGAAAAGAATATGTGCTATGACCTATGTCTCCTAGTCAACTGATAGCCGACAAGCAAGCCACCCACCATGGAGAGAAGAGTGAGAAAGTGACCCACCCAAAAGTGAGTGAGAGCCACAAGCCAAACTTGAGCGCCTCTTCGCCTAGAGAGAAAAACCTCATCCTATTTGCCACCAAAAGTGAGATAAGAGAAGTGTGTGAGAACCCATCGAGTGTGATGCACTTCGTCCTTGTGTGCAAAGATGGAGAGCCAACAACTAACACCTCTCACATGTTACCTTTAGTGTTTCAATCTCTTTTGCATGAATTCAAAGATGTCTTCCCCAATGAGCTACCTCCGGGTCTACCTCCACTACGAGGCATTGAGCATCGAATCGACCACATCCCTGGAGCGCCACTTCCAAACAAAGCCCCATACCGTGTCAATCCCGAAGAAACCAAGGAGATTCAACGACAAGTACAACAACTCATCGACAACGGTCATGTACGTGAAAGCTTAAGCCCTTGTGCCGTTCCCGTTATACTTGTAGCTAAACCCGATGGCAGTTTTCGCTTGTGTTCCCATTGTAGACCCATAAACGCCATTACCGTTCGTTATAGGCACCCCATCCCTCGATTAGATGATATGCTTGATGAACTTAGCGGAGCCAACTTTTTCTCCAAAATTGACCTTAAAAGTGGCTATTATCAAATTCGCATTCAAGAAGGTGATGAATGGAAAACCGCTTTCAAAACCAAATTTGGCTTATATGAGTGGTTAGTCATGCCTATGGGTTTGTCGGAAGCACCCGGAACTTTCGTGCGTCTTATGCATCATGTGCTTAGACCTTACATTGGAGTCTTCGTTTTGGTTTACTTTGATGATATCCTTGTGTTTAGCAAAACCATGAAAGAGCATATTAATCATGTTAAATCTTTGTTGTAAACTCTTCGCAAGGAAAGCCTTTATGCAAACTTGAAAAAATGCACTTTTGGCGTTGACAAAGTGGTTTTCTTAGGTTTTGTTGTCTCTTCCAAGGGTGTCCATGTTGATGAAACTAAAACTGAAGCAATTAAAACTTGGCCCCAACCCACTAATTTACAACAAGTGCGAAGTTTCCTTTGTCTTGCAGGTTTTTATTGTTGCTTTGTCAAAAACTTTAGCACTATTGCCGCCCCTTTGCATGCTTTGAGTAAGAAGAATACTCCTTTTGTTTGGGGAACTTTGCAATCAACCGCTTTTGATGAGCTCAAGTCTTTGCTTACTCATGCTCCGATTCTTGCGTTGCCTAACTTTGACAAAACTTTTGAGGTTCATTGTGATGCGAGTGGTACCGGCATTGGCGGAGTTTTATTGCAAGAAAAATGAGCCATTGCATATTTTAGTGAAAAACTCTCCGGCGCTCAACTTAACTATCCCACATATGACAAAGAATTGTATGCTTTAGTACGTGTACTACATGTTTGGGAACATTATCTTAGACCTCATGAGTTTGTCATCCATACCGATCATGAAACGCTTAAGTACTTAAAAGGCCAAACTAAGTTGAACAAGCGACATGCCAAATGGAGTGAATTTATTGAATCTTTCCCATATGTGATCAAGTACATTAAGGGTAAGGAAAATGTAGTTGCCGATGCACTTTCACGCATATGCACGCTTGTCACTAAACTTGAGTTGAATGTTATCGGCTTTGAGCACATAAAAGACTTGTATGCTAATGATCCATCTTTTGCACCTCATTATGCTAAATGTTTGACGCATACATCTTGGGAACAATATTACATCAAGGATGGTTATCTTATGAGAGCTAACAAACTATGCATTCTCGAGTCTTCTCTTCGTTTGCTACTTTTGCAGGAGGCTCATGAAGGTGGACTCATGGGACACTTTGGACGTGACAAGACTTTCGCCACGCTCTCCAAGAACTACTTTTGGCCCAAGATGTTACGCGACGTCTCACGCTTCACCACCTGATGCTCTACATGTCGCAAAGCTAAGTGTAAAGCTCAATCTCATGGTCTTTACATGCCTCTCCCTATTCCTTATCAACCATGGGAAGACATTAGTATGGATTTTGTACTTGGTTTGCCTAGAACTCAAAATGGAAAGGATTCCGTGTTTGTCGTTGTGGACCGATTTTCTAAGATGGCACATTTCATTCCTTGCAACAAGATAGACGATGCTTCACATATTGCAAATCTCTTTTGTAGGGAAATATTGCACCTACATGGAGTACCAAAGACAATTGTCTCCGACCGCGACGTCAAGTTCTTGAGCTACTTTTGGAAGACTCTATGCGCCAAGCTCGGAATCAAGCTCTTGTTCTCATCCGCATACCATCCTCAAACCAACGGCCAAACGGAGGTGACGAACCGGACACTATCCACTCTACTTTGCGTGTTGATCAAGAGGAACATCAAGGAGTGGGAGGCGTGTCTACCCATTGCCGAGTACGCCTACAACCGTGCAAGACATTCGACTACCGGCAAGTCCCCCTTCGAGGTCGTCTACGGCTTCAACCCGTTGTCCCCATTGGACATTCTACCTCTCCCTCTACAAGAGCGCACCAACATGGATGCGAGTGCACGAACAAGCTACATCAAGAAGATGCATGAAGATACAAGACACACCATCGAGCGCCAAGTACAACGACTAGCATCCAAGCTCAACATCAACAAGCAACAAATTATATTCAACATTGGAGACCTAGTGTGGCTACACCTTCGCAAGGACAGCTTCCCCAACAAACGCAAGTCCAAGCTTCTCCCTCGAGCCGACGGACCCTTCAAGGTGCTCGCACGCTACAACAACAACGCTTACAAGATCGACCTCCCACACGACAAGTACAATGTGAGCGACATCTTCAACGTCTCCGATCTCTCCCCGTACCATGGTGATAAGGATTTCGATCCGAGGTCGGATCTTTCACAATGGGGGCGGGGAGATGATGCGGAGCATCCCTTGGTCATCCCCATGGACCTACCATCGCCTCACCAAGCCTCAAGAGGACCCATGACTAGAGCACGTGCTAGAGCTCTCGAAACCGAGGCGACTTCTCTCCTAAATGATATCTCATATGATCCTCTCGAGACATGGCTACTACCTAAGTCCGATATACTATGCATGATTAGGTGTCAAGAAGAACCTCCCGAGGATGCACATGAAGACGGACAAGCTGCCCACTCCACGGATGAAGAGAACCAGATGAAACGGACAAGTTCATCTTCTAGGCCCCGGACATCCGGCCCAAGCCCCGGACATCCGGCCCCTGGAGCATCGCCATCAGCATCAGCCAAGCCGGCCAAGTCTACAGGGCCCGGACATCCGGCGTCCAACCTGGACATCCGGCCTCCGCCCGGAAATTCGGCCAAACCCCTGGAAATCTGGCGCCACGCACCAGGAACTACAGAAACTATCACCTCCAGCCCGGACATCCGGCAACTTGGCCCGGACATCCGACGCCTCCGGAAGCCCCAGACATCCGGCCCGACGCCCGGACATCTGGCTCCGCCTGCGTGTGAACAGTGAAGGGCCGAAGCCCATGTACCTCTTCGCCCCCTAGACTATATATACTCCTTCCCCTTCCTCTTTCTAGGTTTAGCATTGGATTAGCTCATTTTGTGTGAGAGCCTTTGCTCATCCACTTGGATACTTCTCCTTGGAGTTCACGGCCTCTTCGGAGAAGATACCCAAGCGGATTCAAGAGCCCTTTCTAGGGAAGAACATCAAGGCCTCCTCTCGGAGAAGAACGGTTTCGTTGTATCCTTTCCTTTGTTGATCGTGAACCTTGTGCTACCTTATGTGTGTGATGATCTAGCACTCGTGTGATTGATTCTATGTCGGTTTAGTGTTTCTCTCTCGTTTTCCCCGTGTTCCCCTTTGTGATTTCCCCGCGTTCCTCGTGTTCTCCCGTAGGATCCCCTCCAAACGTGAAAGATCAATGTTCTAGGGTTCCGCCCTAAATCAGTTCGTCTCTTGCCACGGGGAAGGGGGTGCTTGGCAGGAGGTGTCGAGGCCATGGTTCGAGCGGCCGCCGCCAGGATTCCCACTGCCCTTGTATGCCCGAATCGAGGGTCCTGAAGGCGCTGGCGCCGAGCGGCATCACTAGAGGCACCGTCGCTGCCAGCGGATCACGGCGGTGCGCATCGTTCCTCCAGGAGTTCACGCCGAGGGCTCTTCTCGCGAGCTCGTGCTTCACGCCGCCATGCCTCCTCGGACCTGGATTCGCCTCCCTCCTTCCTTCACCTTCAAGATCCCACCAAGGGGGCCTATCGAGCTTTGGCTACAGCATGCTGACTGCAGTACCCCTGCGACCGAAGCGGAGGTCGAGGTCGTCGCTCCGGGCAGGGTCTACCTGACCCGTGGCTGGGGCGAGATCGCCCGGGTCTGCAGGACGGGTGGCGCCCTCGCAATCCACCTCGAGTACAACGACGCCTCCCTAATGTTATTCAAGGTCTTCGATGCGGAGGGTCGCTGGCTGGAGTGTTGCCCTGAGAAAGGCGGCCGGGGCCCTGCCGCGGTGAGGACTAGCCTCGTCAACCGCTTCCCCAGCAGCTCCTGAGGCAGCAGAGGTGTCGAAGGATCCAGCGACTCCGCCGAGCTCCTTGCGACCCCGGAGACGAGCGATGACAGCTACGAGCCGCCGAGCTTGCGTCGCTCTCGGAGCAGGGCGGGCTCGTCAGGCCACCGTCACCACTGATCTGTATGGGGTTGGCACCGGTGGCTGACGGCCCACTGTTGATGATGGCGTCTCTTGCGGAGGCGCGCTTAGTTAGCACTCTTTAGGATTTTCTCCTTTTGTTCCCTGTGAGGAATCGAAGAACACACCCCGCAGGGGTTTGTAAGGTGCTTGTTGTTCCATTTGTTAATATGATCCTTATCATGAGCGGTGAGGGATGCTCGTCCCGTCTTAGCTTAGTTCCTCCTTTCGAACGTCGCGAGGACTTGACGCTCTGCGCTGACAGGTCCCGGTCCCAAGGAAGGCTTCAGCCGTGGCTGGTATGCCAGGTCGCGATGCCGTGGTCAAGGCTAGGAGGTGAGCGGCCCGGCATCCAGTAAGAGCCCCTGAGTCACGATGCTCAGGAGGTCCCCTTTAGCGCTCAAGCAGCCATCGTTCGGTGAGGAACTGCATTAGGTGCGAGGTTGGTGCTGCGATAGCTAGTGCTTCCGGTGGATGACTTATCTCGGGGGTCAGAAACCACTCCTTGGCACGGCGCCGGGCCCACACATTGACAGCCAAGGAGTTGCCTGGCAAGGTCCCCACGTGCCTCTTCCCTCTCGCCTTTGCCCCCCCTCGTGCTCTACATCCTCAGGTCCTGGCCCTCGAGCGGGCTCAGCCGTCGCTGGTATGCCAGGTCGCGATGCCGTGGACAAGGACAGAGGGTGAGGGCTCGAGAGCCAGTAAGAGCCCATGAGTTGCTATGCTCAGGTACCCCCCCCCCTTTAACGTGCAAGAGGTTCGCACGGACGAGAGCGAAGGAGACACTATGGAGGCCTCGCCCGACGCTGCTCCTTAAAGCGATCCTGCGAGTTCATCATGAGGAAAGCGAGGGTTTGCCATTACAATTGCCGGCCAGCTGCTGGTTGCTCTAGGAAGGTGACGAGGCATTGAAGGCTTGGTGAGGTGGCGCCCTGCGGGGTTGCCGCGGCCAGAGCTCAGCCATCCAGGTTTGTCAACGTTGAAGGGACGGACCCATGCGCAAGCGTCGTGCCATGAGGGAGCAGCTCCATCAGTTGGTGTCAATCGAGCGGGCGATTAAGTCAAGCACGTTAATCATGAAGGAGCAAATCCATTTAGATAGACGCACCGCTGGGTCGGGCCCGAGCGACGTTGGGGATGATGCACCCCGAGGGGCGCCCCCGATAAAGTAAGCTGAAAACATGAACTAAAGGGATACATGCCGCTGGGACGGACCCACGCGGCCTAGGAATGATGTAGCAGTAGGGGCACTCCCAGCTGAAAATGAAACTCGAAGTATGTCACTTGATGATGCTGATGATGGAGGGATGCTGAAGTAGCGGACGACGTGCGCTGTGGGAGACGATCTTCACGAGCCCCCAGGCCCAGGGGCATCGGGAGGCTCTGGAGGCGCTGGCGGGTACTCGCGGACCATCTCCATCTCTGCCAGGATTGTGGAATGCCTGACCGCCTGAGCCTCCAAGATGCTCGTCATGAGGCGCTGACGCACAGCAGCCGCATTCGGCAGGACGTAAGGCATGCGAGTATAGCTGTGGGGTGGACCTTCACAGCGCCCCACGCGTGAGGGCCAGAGGCGCTCCTGAGAGGCGGCTCGGTTGAGTCCTTGTATGTCGATGCAGACGCGTAGCCCACCATCCTCGCCTGGATGGGGAGCTACAGCGGGTAAGCGGTGGCTGCCACTCATGACTCTTGACTCCTGCAGCTCCTGAATGATCTCGCTGACGAGTTCGTGAGGGTTTGGCCCTCCTTTCCTTGCTCCTTCCTGAGGGAAACGTGCGTTGAAGCATGCTTCCAAGTGGTGCCCGAGCGCCTCCCTCGTGATCTTAGCAAAGTCGATGGCCCTCCAGAAGAGAGCACCCGAGCCTTGCTCGAGGAGGGTGCCGGGCGCACCTTCCTATGCGACAGAAGGAGGTGCCCCCTGAACAGGCACGGACCCTGAGGGGCCTGCCTCCCGAGGGGTCGGGCCAGGCAATGTCTTCTTCTTCTTAGGAGCAGCCTCGGGAAGCCTCCCGTTCCTGTGATCTGGGTCTTGAATTAATGCGGCTTGGAAAGCACGCTCCAGAGAACACACAACATCTCTCTCTTCACAGGGCACCGTGATGACTCCACCGCTTCCTGGCATCTTGAGGACATTGTTGCTGTGATGGGTCACGGCCATGAACTTGGCTAGGGCTGGGTACCCGAGGATGGCATTGTACGGCAGGCAGATGTGAGCAACGTCGAAGTCAATGATCTCGGTGCGGTAGTTGTCGCGCTTCCCGAAGGTAACAGGAAGGCGGACCTGCCCTACCGGAACCGTGGAACCATCAGTGACTCCTGAGAAAGGTTTGGTTGGCTGCAGCTGATTGTATGGCACTTGGAGATTGTTGAATGTCTCGACGGATAGGACATTGAGCCTTGCTCCTCCATCGATGAGCGTCCTGGTGACTTGCACATTGCTGATGATTGGGGAACAAAGCATCGGGAGGACTCCAGCTGTGGCCGCGCACTTGAGCTGATCTGTTGAGTTGAACGTGATAGCGCGCGCTGACCACCTGAGAGGGCGTGTGGCCTCAAGCTTGGGGAGGAATGCGTTCACATCGCGAGCAAACTGCTTGAAGATGCACTGAGAGGCCGGGGGCTTGAGCACCGCCCAAGATGCAAGCAATTGCGCGCGGGTCCTGGAAGCCTCAAGCCCCCTCGTCCTGGTGATGGTCTTCATTCCTCCTCGGCTGTGGTGGCAGAGGAGGGAGGCTTGCATTGCCTTGTGGGTGATCCTCGCGAGGATAATCCCTCCAACCCCCCTCGCGAGGTGGTTCCCTCCAACCTTCCTCACGAGGCTGGTCCTGCCAGCGGTCCTCGCGAGGTCGGTCACGCCACCCTTGGCGAGGGCCACGGTCTTCCCATCGTCCTCCACCTCTTCCTCCTCCTCGCCAATAGCCCCGGTCGCTGCGCTCGGGGCGTCGGCCGGCACGCACGTCCCGCACGACCCTGAGCTCTTGGCATTCGTTGGTGTTGTGGGTGTGGAGGTCGTGGTACATGCAGTACCGGCTACCCTTGGATGACTCAGGCTGATCCATGCCTCGCTTGGTGTCTGGCTCTGCTGCAAGTACGGCAGCCCCCTTGCGCTTCACGTCCTTGGCCTTGGGCTTCTTCTCTTCTGGGTCAGCAGCTGGCAGCTCGAGGAGGGAAAGGCGCCCTTCCTCAGCCCTAGCGCACTTGGTCGCCAGATTGAACAACTCCAGGGAGGTGCACAGGTGCTCATGGATCGCGAGCTCCTCCTTCATCTTGATGTCACGCACGCCGTCGGAGAAGGCTGAGATGATGGCCTCCTCAGATACCTTGGGGATCTTAAGGCGAGTGCTGTTGAAGCGCTGGATGAACTTCTGCAGGGTCTCTCCCGGTTGCTGCTTGATGCGGCGCATGTTGCTCATGGCCGGGGGCCGGTCGCGGGTGCCTTGGAAGTTGGCAATGAATCGGGTGCGCATCTCGTCCCAGGAGGATATCGCGGCAGGAGCCAGGTTCAGGAGCCAGGTGCGGGTGCCATCCTTGAGCGCTATGGGGAACCAGTTCGGCATGACCTTCTCGTCCCCGTTGGCGGCTTTGATGCCCAGCTCGTAGAGCTGGAGGAACTCAGTAGGTTCAGCCGTGCGATCATAGCACAGGGCCAGGTCTGGCTTGAACTTGACGGCCAGGCCACGCTGCAGCTCGGCGGAGAAGGCACGGCAGCCTGCAGTGGCCGTGGGAGCCCTTTGGTGACGGAGAGCTTGATCTTGCGGGTCTCTGTGCACTGCCGCAAGGTGCAGCGTGAGGTCTTGATGCACTAGGGCAGGAGCGCGTTCGTGCCGAGCCAGTGTGGGGAGCACATGGGCGGCCTCTTGCGGACGAGGGATCTCTTGGCAGCTCTTCTCTTGTTGTGCTGGCACCGGACGGAGTGTGTTCCGCCCAAGGGCCACGCGCCTTGGGGCCAAGGCGCCTTCTTGAGGGGGAGGCGGCTGAGGTGCCCCCGGAGCTTTGTCGCCCACGCAGGGCGGGGCGCGCTGCAGTGAGAGGGATGGTGCAGGGGAGCCCCCAGCGGCGCTGACGAGCTCGGTTATTCGGGCGAGCCACTCGTCGTAGAGGTCGCTGACGGGACGGTAGTGCAGGAGCTCCTGCGCCAGGATCAGCGCTGCGTGCGCGTCCGCCGGAGTGCGACGGGCGTGGGACGAGGATCCCGCTGGAGTCAGCGACGGGGTGGTGGTGCGGCCTTCTCGCCGCACTGAAGGATGCAGGGACGACGCCTGCTGCTCGTTCCCCGCCGGGCCGGCGGCGGCGTTAACGGCAGGCGACGGGGAACGGCGGGGGCGCCCGCTAACAGGGGCCGTCTGGGCGACGCGAGTGGTGAGAGCGGCCCGGCGCTCGGCACGGGCGCGACGAGCGTCTGACATGGATGGGACGGGTGGCGAAACACGAGGCGACGGAAGGCAGATTCCGGCGCACCCCTACCTGGCGCGCCAAATGTCAGATTTCGGGTTCCGGCAGACCCTCAAGGTTCGAACATTGGTGTGCACACGGAGATCACACCTCCTGCCTACCCGTGTCTCACCGCCTCGCCAGGATCAAAAACTACACGAAGAACAACACAAGGGACACAAGATTTATACTGGTTCAGTCCACCATTGTGGTGTAATACCCTACTCCAGTTTGTGGTGTGGTGGATTGCCTCTGGGGCTGACGAGGAACAATACAAGGGAAGAACAGCCTCACGAGGGTCTGTTCTTGGCTGGTGCGATGAACTACTAGGGGGAGTTCAGTCGCTTCTCTCTCTCTCTCTCTCTCGCTGTCTCTCTATCCTTGTTCTTTCAATCCCTCTACCCTGTGGATGGCTAGTCCTATTTATAGGCGGAGGCCCTGGGCCTCTCCCCAAATATTGAGCGGGAAGGGCGCCAACAATTGGCCATTTTGAAGGGTAACATCTAGTACACTTATCCTGACTAAAGTTGGTCCTCGCCTGCCAAGGACCCTGATGATGAGGCCGGCTTGGGCTCCACGATGACCTCCATTCTGATGTCCTGCTGGTCTTGGTCTTGTTGCACCGAAATGGTTACCTTTGCTTGATACCCTCTCCTGCGCTTGCCCCCTTTGCACCAAAGAGGAAACAAGGACTCTGCGCAGGCCGGTGCCCGCCTGGAGCCCGCCTGGCCTCGGTCGTCATGGCTTGCGTCACGAGCACCTCGTGAGGTACCCCGCCTTGATCTCTCCGCCTCCTCGCGAGACAGCCTGACGAGGCTGTGCCTAAGGAAGCCTCCTGTCGTCCGCCCCATAAGGCTTGGCCCCTCACGAGGGTCTTGAGTATGCGTTGATGAAGATGGGCCATACTGGGCCACTCCTTGAGCCACACTGCAAGCCGCAGGTAGGCAAGTCTGGGTACCCCCGTTCCCAGAATGCCGACAGCCGGTGTTCGATGGTAGGCTGCAGCCATGGCGGCTAACAATGGGGTGGCGGCCACGACCACCACCTTCCGCCTTCAGGCCATGGTGGCGGAGCGGGTGACGGCATGGCTGCCGGCACTGGGGTGGCGGCCACAACGGCCACCTCCCACCTTCAGGCCACGCTGGAGGAGCGGGCGATGGCCCTAGGTTTCAACAGTGTTGTGGCAGCCACGGCGGCAAATGGTGGGGTGGCGGCAACGGCGGCCGGCAACAGGTGCCGACAGGCAGCGGCGACAGAGTGTGTGTTGGGTGTTCTGCGCACACCCAACAGGGATGCCACGCACACTACACTACATCGGGGACTGAGCCGCTGCCACGGTGTAGCCTCCCAGCTGGAGTTGTAGTCCTCTGATGAAAGCGGCGTGGCTCAGCGACGGCGGCGGACTAGTGCCATTGGTGATTGTGGGAGAAGAAGACAAGATAAGCTACATGGAGGGAGGGGAAATGCGACGCGGGTCTCGCTGGTTGTGAGCACTACAAAAGAAGACACATCCGTGACATTTTGGACTGAATGATTTTTTTCTATCATGCATATGGCACTTCTGTGATGCTAATTCTGATAAAAACACGTGTGTTCATAGATGTGGTGGGCTCCTACTTATGCGACTAAAAATCATGATAGAAATTGGGCATTTCATCGTGGGAAGGCCAGAGACGCAGCTGCATGACATTCTTTTGGCTGTCCATGACGGAAAAAATCATGGTAGAAGCGAGGGTGAGGAAAATTTCAGGGAGTTCCCGCTTACGGTGGGTGGTCAGGGCCTAGCGATGCACGGAGGGGTTGCGCGTTTCTCTCATAAACGTACACGCATGTGTGCAAGGCGTTGGGCTCTAACTGAACCCAAGCGAGGCATACACTTACTGAACCTAAGCGATTGCACTAGCTACGTTACTGAACCTGAGCGATTCCTTCCCTACTACTGCTAATTGAACCTGAGTGATCGATCGATCGATCGATCGCTGCCACTGTAGACTGGAGCTGATCGAACCTGCTGCCTCTTGATAAATAGTGAAAGTGGGGATTGGCTGAACGAGTCGAGACGTACGTGGTTGGGGTTGGCTGAACAGTTTCCGGTAGGGGTTGGATAAATAGGACCCGAGATCTATCGATGTCAAAATAGGCAGATCTTGGGTAGGGGGTCCCGATCTGTGCGTCTAAGGATCGAAGGTAACAAGGAGGCAGGGGACACGATGTTTACCCAGGTTCGGGCCCTCTTAATGGATGTAATACCCTACTTCCTTCTTGATTGACTATGATGAGTATAGGGGTTATAAGAGTCGATCTACCTCGAGATCATAATGGCTAAACCCTAGGTGTCTGTCGGCGTTCTGGGAATAGGGGTCCCCAGACTTGCCTGCCTGCGGCCTGCGGCGTGGCTCGAGTGGGGGCCCAATGCAGCCCAGCTTCATCAGCTCAAGCTCAAGACCCTCGCGAGGGTCCAAGCCTCGCGGGGCGGACGACAGGAAACTTCCTCAGGAGCAGCCTCCCCAGGCAGGCTCACGAGGAGGCGGAAAGATCTAGGTTGGGTACCTCCCGAGGAGCCCGTGACGCAAGCCATGACGATCGAAGACCAGGCGGGCGCTGGCCTGCGCAGCGTCCTTGTTTCCCTTTTGGTGCAAAGTGGGCAAACACAGACCAAGGCACCAGGCAAAGGTTACCGTTTTGGTGCAACAAGACCAAGACCAGCAGAACGGTAGGATGGAGGTCATCCTGGAGCCCAGGATGGTGTCAACGTCAGAGCCTTTGGCAGCCGAAGACCAAATTTAGTCAGGATAAGTGTACCAGATGTTCCCCTTCAAAATGGAGAATTGTTGGCGCCCTTCCCGCTCATTATTTGGGAAGAGGACCGGGGCCTCCCCTATAAATAGGACTAGCCACTACACGGTAGGGGCATGGAGAGAACAGATCGATCAGAGAGAGAGAAGCGACTGAACTCACCCAAGTAGTTCATCGCACCAGCTCAAGAACAGCCCCTCGCGAGGCTGTTCTCCCTTTGTACTGTTCATCATCAGCCCCTGAGGCAATCCACCACACCACACACTGGAGTAGGGTATTACACCACAATGGTGGCCTGAACCAGTATAAATCTCGTGTACCTTGTGAGTTCATCTTTCTTGCTTAGATCCTTGCAAGACCTCGAGACGTGAGTTGGTAGGGGAAAGATCTTCATGCGCACCGCAGTGTTCGATCCTCAAGGGTCTGCCGGAACCCGAAATCCGACATTTGGCGCGCCAGGTAGGGGTGCACTGGAATCCTTCTTCCGCCGCCTCGTGTTTCGTCGCCTCACTGCCCTGATGTCAAGCGACCCGACTGCCAACACCGACCGCTGGGCGGCGTGGCCCATACACGCCGTGCCGCCGGCCCAGGGCGACCTCAACCTTGCGCCTCAGGCAGCTCACGCTCTGCAGGGTGCTGCGGGGCGCGGGCGACGCGGCCAAACACCGACTGCCCTCACACCGCGGCAGGTGCGGTCAGCAGCGAGAGCTTCGAACCACGCCGCGGCCACTGCGCCGCACACCCGACGGGAGCAGGCGAACTCCAGGGCCGCGCTCATGGTGGCCCGAGAACTGCTACGGTGCCGGATGTTGGAGGGCGGCCGTGACGTGTTGCTGGAGCGAGTAGGCGAACTCCTGGATGCCGCCGCCTCGGGAGCACCTCCTTTCTGCTTCCAGCTGACACCCCAGGTCCAGGGCGGGCCGTATGGCATCCCAATACGTGCCCACGCAACTCCGAGCGGACTCCAGGCCCTACTCAACGCCAACCCAGCCGTCAGCACCGGGCGCCAAGTCGCGCCGGCCCCATCTCTGGCCGGCGAAGGAGCACACGCCGCGGCCTTCGGCCTCGGCAGGCCACCGCGCCACCACCCTCAAGACAACGCTCCAGGCCGGACTGTATGGCATGTGGGGCACTACGGCGAGAACCGCGGGGTGGCGGTCCCAGAAGCTTACGTGCCGCAGGTGGTGGATCGAGAGTGCGCATTGGAAGAAGACCATGGCTCGTTCCTCGGGCCAAACTGGGGCGAGGAGCCACCAGAAGCTGAGATCTTACAGGAGCCCCAAGAGGGCCTCGTACGTCTCCAACGTATCTATAATTTTTTATTGCTCCATGCTACTTTATCTACTGTTTTGGACTATATTGGGCTTTATTTTCCACTTTTATATTACTTTTGGGACTAACATATACCGGAGGCCCAGCCCAGAATTGTTGTTTTTTGCCTTTTTCAGTATTTCGAAGAAACAAAATATCAAACGGAGTCCAAACGGAATGAAACCTTCGGGATCGTGATTTTCCAACCGAACGTGACCCAGGATACTTGGACCCTACTCCAAGCAGTGCCCGAGGAGGTCACGAGGAGGGCGCCCCCCTGGCCGCGCCCCTACCTCGTGGGCCCCTCGGAGCTCCACCACCGTACTCCTTCCTCCTATATATACCTACGTAACCCCGAACGATCAGAACAGGAGCCAAAAACCTAATTCCACCGTTGCAACCTTCTGTATCGACAAGATCCCATCTTGGGGCCTGTTCCGGAGCTCCGCCGGAGGGGGCATCCACCACGGAGGGCTTCTAGATCATCACCATAGCCCCTCCGATGAAGTGTGAGTAGTTTACTTCAGACCTTCGGGTCCATAGCTAGTAGCTAGATGGCTTCTTCTCTCTTTTTGGATCCCAATACAATGTTCTCCCCCTCTCTCGTGGAGATCTATTTGATGTAATCTTCTTTTTGCGGTGTGTTTGTTGAGACTGATGAATTGTGGGTTTATGATCCAGTATTATCTATGGAAAATATTTCATTCTTCTTTGGATTCTTTTATGTATGATTGAGTTATCTTTGCAAGTCTCTTCGAATTATCTTTTTGGTTTGGCCAACTAGATTGGTAGTTCTTGCAATGGGAGAAGTGCTTAGCTTTGGGTTCAATCTTGCGGTGTCCTTACTCAGTGACAGAAAGAGTTGCAAGGCACGTATTGTATTGTTGCCATCGAGGATAACTAGATGGGGTTTTTATCATATTGTATGAATTTATCCCTCTACATCATGTCATCTTGCTTACGGCGTTACTCTGTTTTTACTTAATACTCTAGATGCATGTTGGATAGAGGTCGATGAGTGGAGTAATAGTAGTAGATGCCGAATCGTTTCGATCTACTTGTTTTGGACGTGATGCCTATATACATGATCATTGCCTAGATATACCCATAACTATGCTCAATTCTGTCAATTGCTCAACAGTAATTTGTTCACCCACCGTAGAATACTTATGCTCTTGAGAGAAGCCACTAGTGAAACCTATGGCCCCCGGGTCTATTCTCATCATATAAATCTATATCACTTTATTTACTTGCTTTCTTTTTACTTTACCTTTTATTTTTACTTTGCATCTGTCTATCAAAAATACCAAAAATATTATCTCTATCAGATCTCACTCTCGTAAGTGACCGTGAAGGGATTGACAACCCCTAAGCGTTGGTTGCGAGTTGCTATCGTTTTGTGTAGGTATGAGGGACTTGTGCGCGGTCTCCTACTGGATTTATACCTTGGTTCTCAAAAACTGAGGGAAATACTTATGCTACTTTACTGCATCATCCTCTCCTCTTCGGGGAAATCCAATGCAGTGCTCAAGAGGTAGCAAGAAGAATTTTTGGCGCCGTTGCCGGGGAGGCTCACGCAAGCAAGTCAACCATAGCAAGTACCCATCACAATCCCTATCTCTCGCATTACATTATTTGCCATTTGCTTCTCGTTTTCCTCTCCCCCACTTCACCCTTGCCGTTTTATTTGCCCTCTCTTTCCCAATCTCCTCCTCCTTTCCTTTTTTTTGTTTGCTTCCTTCCGCCTTACTTCTTTTGCCACTATGTCTGAAATTGGGGAGATTATCATCGATATGGACAATAATGAGAACTCAGAAAATCTCGAGGCTCCGGCCGATGAACCTCCTATCTTGCATACCAAAAAGTTTCGAATCGGCAGTGGTAACATCATTGGCAAAGGTGTTATTCAAGATTTCTTTACTTGTGCCGGTGCTTTACCTTCCATGGGCTGTTCTATTCTTCATAGAACTACTACCCTTGCGGATGCTATAGCTATGCTTATGGTTGAACTTGAAAGACAATTTATGCATATGCACCCTTGCATACAGAGAATTTTCTTGGAATCCTCTAATATTGAGCACTCTTCTATTAAGCGCGCCATTACTATCTTTTTGGCTCATGAATTTAGATTTATCATAAGAGAAGCCAAAGAAATCTTTGTGCACTATAGGGTGGATGCCGGTCGTCCACCCATAGAAGCAATCCTCTATGATCAAGAGGAAATTAGACGTTTTCTATCTTCGGACTATGTTGCTTTCAATGGAAACCTTAGAAAAAAGGTCCCTATCAATGTCTTAGTTGATTGCATTAACGATCTTAATAATGATTTTTCCCTTAGAAATAATGAGCTAGGATACTCTCTCGAGTATAAGCTCAACAGATTTTGCCAAAAGAATGCTTTCAGTGATGAAATAGTTGTGCACTATGAAGGGCCAAGGGAGGAACCCGTTCCTCCCGTGATTGATCTTGGGGATATTTGTCCAGCTAAATTTAGCCCTTTTGATTATTTTTCCTTGCCTCAAAGGAAACTTGCCGCCGAACGTAGGGAATACGAGATGAGTTTCCAAGATCTATCTTATTATTACGGCACTACCTAGATCTATCCTTGCTTTTATGCCTAGCTAAGGGCGTTAAACGATAGCGCTTTTTGGGAGGCAACCTAATTTTATTTTGTGTTTTTTTTTGTTTTTGCTTCTGTTTAGGAATAAATAATCCATCTACCTTCTGCTTGGATGTGGTTTTATGTTTTAATTAGTGTTTGTGCCAAATAGGACCTATAGGATAACCTACGATCATAGTTGATTTGATTCTGCTGAAAAACAGAAACTTTGCACGCACAAATTTAGTTATGATAAATCACAGGGACGTGATTTTGCGTTGATTCGTTTTGCTGCTGATCAATAAACAAATTGTCCAGGACTTCCTATTTTGGTAGAATTTTAGAGTTCCATAAGTTTGCGTTAGTTACAGATTGCTACAGACTGTTCTGTTATTGACAGATTCTGTTTTTCGTGTGTTGTTTGCTTATTTCAATGCATCTATGGCTAGTAATTCAGTCTATGAACCATAGGGAAGTTGGAATACAGTAGGTTTAACACCAATATAAATAAATAATGAGTTCATTACAGTAGTTTTAACTAGTCTTTTGTTTTCTTTCTCTAACGGAGCTCATGAGATTTCTGTTGAGTTTTGTGTTGTGAAGTTTTCAAGTTTTGGGTGAATTATTTTGATGGATTATGGAACAAGGAGTGGCAAGAGCCTAAGCTTGGGGATGCCCATGGCACCCCCAAGATAATCCAAAGACACAAAAAAGTCAAAGCTTGGGGATGCCCCAGAAGGCATCCCCTCTTTCGTCCACTTCCATCGGTAATTTACTTGGAGCTATATTTTTATTCACCAACATGATATGTGTTTTGCTTGGAGCGTCTTGTATTATTTGTGTCTTTGCTTGTTAGTCTACCACAATCATCCTTGCTGTACACATCTTTTGAGAGAGCCATACATGAATTGGAATTTGTTATAATACTCTATGTGCTTCACTTATATCTTTTGAGCTTGATAGTTTTGCTCATTGTGCTTCACTTATACCTTTTGAGCATGATAATTTTTGCTCTAGCACTTCACTTAGATCTTTTAGAGCACCGTGGTGGATTTTTTTAAAAGAAACTTTTGATCTCTCATGCTTCACTTAGATTATTTTGAGAGTCTTTAATAGCATGGTAATTTGCTTAATGTTAATATACTTGGTGTTCAAGATATGTGAAACTTTATTTTGAGTGAATTGAATACTAAGATAAGTTTTATGCTTGATAATTGTTTTGAGATATGGAGGTGATAATATCAAAGTCGTGCTAGTTGGGTGATTATGAATTTGATAAATACTTGTGTTGAAGTTTGCAACTCCCGTAGCATGCACATATGGTTAAAGTTGTGTAAAAAAATTTGGAACATGAAGTGTACCTGGCTTGTGCATCCTTATGAGTGGTGGTCGGGGACAAGCGATGGCCTTTTCCTACCAATCTATCCCCCTAGGAGCATGCA
Source organism: Triticum dicoccoides (assembly GCF_002162155.2). Lineage (NCBI taxonomy): Eukaryota > Viridiplantae > Streptophyta > Magnoliopsida > Poales > Poaceae > Triticum > Triticum dicoccoides. The sequence goes on from NC_041387.1 coordinate 259,625,257, forward strand.
CGTAGTACTTGAATTTTTGATGGCTTCTAAATTTTTGCAATAAGTATATGAGTTCTTTTGACTAATGTTGAGTCCATGGATTATACGCATTCTCACCTTTTCGCCTTTGCTAGCCTCTTCGGTAGCGTGCATTGCCCTTTCTCACCTTGAGAGTTGGCGCAAACTTCGCCGGTGCATCCAAACCCCGTGATACGATATGCTCTATCACACATAAACCTCCTTATATCTTCCTCAAAACAGCCACCATACCTACCTATCATGGCATTTCCGTAGCCATTCCCAGATATATTGCCATGCAACTTCCACCATCATCATCATGACATACATTACTTTTGTCATATTGTCATTGCATGATCTTGTAGTTCACATCGTATTTGTGGCAAAGCCACCATGCATTATTTTCCATACATGTCACTCTTGATTCATTGCACCATCCCGGTACACCTCCGGAGGCATTCATATAGAGTCTTATCTTGTTCTAAGTTTCGAGTTGTAATCCATGTGTTGTAATCAATAGAAGTGTGATGATCATCATTATTAGAGCATTGCCCAAATAAAAAAAGAGATAAAGGCAAAAAAGAAAAAAAGAACGGCCCCCAAAAAAAGGGCAATGCTACTATCTCTTTTTCCACACTTGTGCTTCAAAGTAGCACCTTGTTCTTCATGTAGTGAGTCTCATATATTGTGATTCAAAGTAGCATCTTGTTCCTCATGTAGTGAGTCTCATAAGTTGTCTTTTTCATACTAGTGGGAATTTTTCATTATAGAAGTTGGCTTGTATATTCCTACGATGGGCTTCCTCAAATTCCCTAGGTCTTTGTGAGCAAGCAAGTTGGATGCACACCCACTAGTTTTCTTTTGTTGAGCATTCATAGCTCTAGTGCATCCGTTGCATGGCAATCCCTACTCACTCACATCGATATCTATTTATGGGCATCTCCATAGCCTGTTGATACGCCTAGTTGATTTGAGACTTTCTCCTTTTTTGGATTCTCCACACAATCCCCATCATCATATTCTATTCCACCCATAGTGCTATATCCATGGCTCACGCTCATGTATTGCGTGAAGGTTGAAAAAGTTTGAGATTATTTAAGTATGAAACAATTTCTTGGCCTGTCATCGGGGGTATAGAAGTTGGGAACATCTTTGTGTGACGAAAATGAAGCATAGCCTAACTATATGATTTTGTAGGGATGAACTTTCTTTTGCCATGTTATTTTGAGAAGACATGATTGCTTTGATTAGTATGCTTGAAGTATTACTATTTCTTATGTCAATATGAACTTTTATTTTGAATCATTTGGATCTGAACATTCATGCCACGATAAAGAAAATTACATTGAGAATTATGCTAGGTAGCATTCCACATAAAAAATTCTGTTTTTATCATTTACCTACTCGAGGACGAGCAGGAATTAAGCTTGGGGATGCTTGATACGTCTCCAACGTATCTATAATTTTTGATTGCTCCATGCTACTTTATCTACTGTTTTGGACTATATTGGGCTTTATTTTCCACTTTTATGTTACTTTTGGGACTAAACTATAAACCGGAGGCCCAGCCCAAAATTGCTGTTTTTTGCCTTTTTCAGTATTTCGAAGAAACAGAATATCAAACGGAGTCCAAACGAGGTGAAACCTTCAGGATCGTGATTTTCCAACCGAACGTGACCCAGGAAACTTGGACCCTACTCCAAGCAGTGCCCGAGGAGGTCACGAGGGTGGAGGGCGCCCCCCTGGGCGGGCCCCCTACCTCGTGGGCCCCTCAGAGCTCCACCGACGTACTCCTTCCTCCTATATATACCTACGTACCCCCGAATGATCAGAACGGGAGCCAAAAACCTAATTCCACCGCCGCAACCTTCTGTATCCACGAGATCCCATCTTGGGGCCTGTTTCGGAGCTCCGCCGGAGGGGGCATCCACCATGGAGGGCTTCTACATCATCACCATAGCCCCTCCGATGAAGTGTGAGTAGTTTACTTCAGACCTTCGCGTCCATATCTAGTAGCTAGATGGTTTCTTCTCTCTTTTTGGATCTCAATATAATGTTCTCCCCCTCTCTCGTGGAGATCTATTCGATGTAATCTTCTTTTTGCGGTGTGTTTGTTGAGACCGATGAATTATGGGTTTATGATCCAATATTATCTATGGAAAATATTTGATTCTTCTCTGAATTTTTTATTTATGATTGAGTTATCTTTGCAAGTGTCACACCCTAGCTAGTCATGCATTAGAGTGTTGCATCATGTTTACTCTTTCATCAGAAACTTGAAATGGGGATGACAGAACCCCTAGTCCCCTCTGAAACCAACTAGGGTTTACTAAAAACTTTTTCAATGAACCTGAAATGCCCTTCTAAAATGCCCATCATTTTTGTCTTGGTTCAGAACCTCTGCCAAAAGTGGTGCACATTTTCCTAGGCCATCTTAGGGTTTTTGAATTAAATCATAAATATTTGAATTTGGGCATTTAAAATTATATAAAATATTTAAATGCTCAAATATCTCCAAACTAAAATGTTTCATGTTGGAAATAATCCAACTATGGACCAGGAGTAATTTGGTGATTTTTGAAGTTGCCTAGGTATTTTATTAAATTCAACAAAGTTGCAGATATATTAAATAAAAACAGAAACAGAAGTAAAGGGGAAAACTTACCTGGCGCCACCGCAGGCCCACCAGCCAGCCCACCTGGCCGGCCCAGCCCGGCCACCGCTCCAGCGAGCTGCTTGGCTCGCCAGGCAGGCAGCCAAGGTGCTCGGCGGCGGCACCGCAGCTCGCCACGCAGCTGCACGCCGCCCTGCCTCCCCCTCTCGCCGCCCTGATGGCCTGGACGAGCTCCACGTCGCGCCCCGACCCTCCTGGACATCTCCATTCGCCCCCAGTTCCTCTCCCTCGCGCTCCCACGCCATGGCCGACGCCACCGTCGCCGCACCTCCGCCGTAGCAGTGCTCCCCTTCGTCTCCACGCCGCGCCACCGTGTCCAGAAGCTCCGCCGTCCTCCACTTCTTCGAGCGAGTCGAGCCCCGAGCGCTCGCGTGCCCCGAAGCCGCCGCACCAACCTCGCCCGAACCGCCATCGCCGGAGATCCCCTTCGCCGTCGCCGCCGCAGCAGCTCGTCCCCGACCACGCCGTCCTCTCCATCAAGACCGCAGTGAGCTGGGCTAACTTCCCCTTCCTCTCTTTCTCTCTCTCGTGCACCACAGCGAGCACACCAAGCTCACCCGCACGCGCCGTCGCGGACCTCGTCGCCGACGTGCTTCCGGCCACACTCCGGCCACAAGATGGTGTCCATCTTACTCACCGAGTCCCACAACACCTAGCTAGCCACTCCACGAGCCTCACCGACCCCTCTAGCGCCAAGTTCATCTTCGACCGAGCCCCAGTGGCCACCAAAGTCGTCACCGGCGCCAACTCCGGCCACCCCGACCCCAACGGACTCCGCCAAGAGCTGCGGTTTGTCCTCAGCTCCACTCCGGTGGTCTCCGCGGCCCATTTGGTGGCCGAAATGGCCAAAACCACTCCCGCCGCCGCGTCGGGCTCGCCGGCGGCTAAACGCCGGCATCGCTGGCTTTGACTTTGACCACGGGTGGGCCCTGGTTGACTCCCCTGAGTCAATGACAGGTGGGGCCCAGCCCTGTTAATTAAACAGGATTAGTTTTAATTAAATTTTAATTAAAATAATCACCCTGTCATGCGGGACCCACTGTCAGGTTTGACCCAGACCTGTTCCGTTGACCTGCTGACGTCACACTGATGTCAGGCTGACGCAGTAATTGATTTTCTGGATTTAATTTAAATCAGGAAATTCCAGAATATAATTTAAACTTCAAAAATTCATAACTTTTATTCTGTAACTCCAAATTGGACAAATTATATATGAAAAATGATCAGAAAAATCCAATCTATCCATCTGTACTATTTTCATGCATGATCAAACAAGTTAAATTGATGTTTCAAGCAGAACAAGGAAAAGCACTTTAAAAGGCCATATTTGAATTTGAAATTTGAATCCTTGATTCAAATTTGCTCAAACCCTTCTGGTTTTAGTTGCATTAGCCCAACACACTCATATTGCCATGTTTCATGCATGCATCATATTGTTGCACATTGTTTGGTGATGGTTGTGTATCGGTGTCCTTTGCGACAGGTTCTGCCTCCGAGGAGTACCGTGATTACCCTAACGAAGAACCGTATTAGTGCATCGAACCATCAGGCAAGCAACCAACCATTTGATCATATCGATACAATCCCATGTTCTCGCTCCTGCTCTCTTTTACTGCATTAAGACAACGCGATTCAAACTGCTGTGTGCTACGGTAGTTGAACCCATTTCCTCTGCATGACCTGTCATTGCCACAGTAACTAGATGAAACCCACTAGCATGTGTAGGAGTTGATTGAGCCATATGTATGTGTTGTTCCTACCCTGCTATGCCTGCTATGCTTAGAGTCGTGTCAGGTCTGGTTCATCTGGGTGATGGGCTAGAGTGAAATGATTATGTCGGTAATGAGAGTGGTGTGGTGAACACGATTTGGTAAAGGTATCGATGAGAGGCCATGTAGGAGTACATGGTGGGTTGTTTCATTGAAGCCGACCTTAAGCACTGAGATCTGTATGTGTGATTTAAGAATCAGCTACTACCATGCATTGGGCCCGAAACCAATGGACCCTCTCGACTTCTTATTCACCCTAGTTCTCCGTCCAGGAGTTGCAAGTAGTTTCTGGTGTTTGTAGCCTACTGGAGGCCGTGGACAGCGCTGACCGTAGGGGTGGGCTGTGATGCGGTAGGTACGTGGCCGGGTGTACCGAATACCCGTTAGGTATCTTGGGAACCCTGTTCACATCGTTCGGGGCCGTATGGGAAACCTCGGCCGGACTCCCTGCGGATGGAACCTGAATAGGCGATAAACCTGGACTGGAGGCTTAGGTGATTAGGTAGGTCGTGGCCGACACCCACGTTGGGCTTCCGCTTGAAGGTTGCCGAGTACATGTCGTGTAAACGACGGTAAGTGGTGAGAGCATGTATGAAGAAGTACCCCCTGCAGGGTTAACATGATCTATTCGAATAGCCGCGTCCGCGGTAAAGGACTACTTGGTTGCCTATAAAGTTCATAGACAAGTAAATGGAAACTGTTAAAAGCCTCAAGATAAGTGTGAGTGCCGAGGATGGCTCTTCCGTAGGAAGACGGAGGCGGATCCTCGGTAGTGTATTGAATTGGTGAGTAGTGGACTCGTGTACGCAAAACCATTTCAAGTTGGAGTATCGTAGGATAGCCTAGCCAAGAGTCAAAGCTGGCTTGCTGCAATAACTCCACCAACCCTTCTTGATACTATGCATGTATGTAGGATCTGATGTAAGTCTTGCTGAGTACCTTTGTACTCATGTTGCTATAATCTACATTTTTACAGAAGACGCTGCAACCCCTTCTGATGGGTTCTATGTAGACGTTGACATCAACGAGTAGGCTTAAGACCCAGGTGGTGACCCTGAGCTTGTGAAGGACCACGTAGTATAGCATAAACCTAGCTAGTCATGCATTAGAGTGTTGCATCATGTTTACTCTTTCATCAGAAACTTGAAATGGGGATGACAGAACCCCCAGTCCCCTCTGAAACCAACTAGGGTTACTAAAATAATTTTTCAATGAACCTGAAATGCCCTTCTAAAATGCCCATCATTTTTGTCTTGGTTCAGAACCTCTGCCAAAAATGGTACACATTTTCCTAGGCCATCCTAGGGTTTTTGAATTAAATCATAAATATTTGAATTTGGGCATTTAAAATAATATAAAATATTTAAATGCTCAAATATCTCCAAACTAAAATGTTTCATGTTGGAAATAATCCAACTATGGGCCAGGAATAGTTTGGTGATTTTTGAACTAGCCTAGGTATTTTATTTAATTCAACAAAGTTGCAGAAGTATTAGAAAAACAGAAAACAGAAAAATATATAAAGGGAGAAGCTTACCTGGGCTCCTCCCTGTGCGGCCCAGCCAGCAGCCGGCCCAGCCCACCTCCCTCCTCTGTCGTCTTCGTCCCGACAGAGGGAGGGGAGTGTGGCCGGCGCGCGCGCGCGCCACTGCGCCACGCCACCTGCTCGCCTGCTTGCCTGCCCTCCCCTCCTCGCTCGACGCCCTGGACGACGCCACGCCTCTCCCCCTGCTCTCTCTCACTCTCCCCCGGCTCTCCTCTCCTCTCCCTCGCTCTCTCTCTCTCACGGCCGAACACCACCGTCGCCGCCGTTCGCCATAGCCATCGTCTCCGGCCACCCCTCGCTCCCCCGACTAGCTCAGAAGCTCCGCCTCGACTCCCTCTTCCTCCCCACCGCTCCACGGGTCCCCGGAAGCCCTGCATCGCCGCCACGTCGCCGTTCCCCTCTTCGGGCTCCGACCGTCGTCGCCGTCGAATTCACCGTCACCAGCGCGTCCCCGAGCCCGCTAACCATCCCTGCAGCTCCGCGGTGAGCCCCCGGATCATTTCCCCCTTCTTCCCTGGTCTCTTTCGACTTCTAGGCCCTAGCCCCACCTCGGCCGAGAGCTCCACGCCGCCGGCGATGTCGCCGTCGTGGCCACGGTCGCCGTAGCGCCCAACCGAGCACACCATCGTGCTCCCCACCTCACCAGGAGCACGCAGCACGCACCAACGCCTCCCCAAACCCCCTGCAACACTGATCCCGACCGCACCCGAACTCCGGCCGCCGCAGCCGAGCTCGCCGCCGTCAACTCCGGCCACCCCGAGCCCAACCACCACCACCAATAGTCGCGGCTCAACCTCAGCAACACGTAGATGCCTTCCGCCGTCCATTTGGTTGCCGGAATGGCAAAAAGCACTTCCGCCGCCGTCTCGGGCCTCGCCGGCGTCATGTCGCCGGTGGGGTTTGACTTGTCCGACCTAGGGTTTGACCCCCCAGGGTCACTGACGCGTGGGCCCTGTCGGCCAGGTGGTTAGGTTAGCGCTAACTACTGTTAGTCAACCCCCCCTGACACTGACAGTGGGCCCCAGCGCCACTAACCCCTAATTAGGATTAATTTAATCCTGTTTAACCCCCCTGTCACTGACGTGTGGGCCCCACACGTCAGGTTTGACCTCAGCCAGCCACAGTTGACCACTGACGTCATGCTGACGTCATGCTGACGCAATAATTATATTTCTGGAATTAAATTAAATCAGGAAATTCCAGAATATTATTTAAACTTCAAAAATTCATAACTTTTATTCTGTAACTCCAAATTGGACAAATTATATATGAAAAATGATCAGAAAAATCCAATCTATCCATCTGTACTATTTTCATGCATGATCAAACAAGTTAAATTGATGTTTTAAGCAGAACAAGGAAAAGCACTTTAAAAGGCCATTTTTGAATTTGAAATTTGAATCCTTGATTCAAATTTGTTCAAACCCTTCTGGTTTTAGTTGCATTAGCCCAACACACTCATATTGCCATGTTTCATGCATGCATCATATTGTTGCACATTGTTTGGTGATGGTTGTGTATCGGTGTCCTTTGCGACAGGTTCTGCCTCCGAGGAGTACCGTGATTACCCTAACGAAGAACCGTATCAGTGCATCGAACCATCAGGCAAGCAACCAACCATTTGATCATATCGATACAATCCCATGTTCTCGCTCCTGCTCTCTTTTACTGCATTAAGACAACGCGTTTCAAACTGCTGTGTGCTACGGTAGTTGAACCCATTTCCTCTGCATGACCTGTCATTGCCACAGTAACTAGATGAAACCCACTAGCATGTGTAGGAGTTGATTGAGCCATATGTATGTGTTGTTCCTACCTTGCTATGCCTGCTATGCTTAGAGTCATGTCAGGTCTGGTTCATCTGGGTGATGGCTAGAGTGAAATGATTATGTCGGTAATGAGAGTGGTGTGGTGAACACGATTTGGTAAAGGTATCGATGAGAGGCTATGTAGGAGTACATGGTGGGTTGTTTCATTGAAGCCGACCTTAAGCACTGAGATCTGTATGCGTGATTTAAGATACAGCTACTACCATGCATTGGGCCCTGAAATATGACCCCGCTCGACTTCTTATTCACCCTAGCTCTCTGTCCAGGAGTTGCAAGTAGTTTCTGGTGTTTGTAGCCTACTGGAGGCCGTGGACAGCGCTGACCGTAGGGGTGGGCTGTGATGCGGTAGGTACGTGGCACGGTGTACTGAATACCCGTTAGGTATCTCGGGAACCCTGTTCACATCGTTCGGGGCCGTATGGGAAACCTCGGCCGGACTCCCTACGGATGGAACCTGAATAGGCGATAAACCTAGACTAGAGGCTTAAGTGTTTAGGTAGGTCGTGGTCTACACCCACGTCGGCTTTCGCTTGAAGTCTGCCGAGCACATGTCGTGTGCAGACGCTAAGTGGTGGAAACATGTATGAAGAAGTACACCCCTGCAGGGTTATCATAATCTATTCGAATAGCCGCGTCCGCGGTAAAGGACTACTTGGTTGCCTATACAGTTCATAGACAAGTAAATGGAAACTGCTAAAAGCCTCAAGATAAGTGTGAGTGTCGAGGATGGCTCTTCCGTAGGAAGACGGAGGCGAATCCTCGGTAGTGTATTGAATTGGTGAGTAGTGGACTCGTGTGCGCAAAACCATTTCAAGTTGGAGTATCGTAGGATAGTCTAGCCAAGAGTCAAAGCTGGCTTGCTGCAATAACTCCACCAACCCTTCTTGATAACATGCATGTATGTAGGATCTGATGTAAGTCTTGCTGAGTACCTTTGTACTCATGTTGCTATGTTCTACATTTTACAGAAGACGCTGCAACCCCTTCTGATGGGTTCTATGTAGACGTTGACATCAACGAGTAGGTTAAAGACCCAGGTGGTGACCCTGAGCTTGTGAAGGACCACGTAGTATAGTTAGGCTTTCCAAGCCTCTTTTATTTTACTAGTTGTTTGTACTCAGACAAGTTACTTCCGCTGCTGGTTTGTATGACTGTATGACTTGTATGTTGGGTCGTGAGACCCGTACCTTTGTGTATGTTATGTATGGCTCCCTGAGCCTTAAATAAAGTACTTGTGTCGTAGAGTCATGTTGTGATGCTTCGTTGTATTTGCACATATCGAGCATATTGTGTGTATGATTGAAATGCTTGGTATGTGTGGGATCTGACTATCTAGTTGTTTATCTTTAGTAGCCTCTCTTACCGGGAAATGTCTCCTAGTGTTACCGCTGAGCCATGGTAGCTTGCTACTGCTCTGGAACACTTAGGTTGGCCGGCATGTGTCCTTCTTCGTTCCTGTGTCTGTCCCTTCGGGGAAATGTCACGCATTGAGTATCGGAGTCCTGTTAGCCCGCTACAGCCCGGTTTACCGGAGTCCTGCTAGCCCAGTGCTACAGCCCGGACCCACTTGCTGATGACCGACACGTTCGAAGCTGGGTCATGGATGCCTGTCCCTGTAAGTCTGTGCCACTTTGGGTTTACGACTAGTCATGTCAGCCCGGGCTCCTTATCATATGGATGCTAGCGACACTATCATATACGTGAGCCAAAAGGCGCAAACGGTCCCGGGCAAAGGTAAGGCGACACCCGTGGGGATACCGTGCGTGAGGCCGCAAAGTGATATGAGGTGTTACCGGCTAGATCGATGTGACATCGAGTCGGGGTCCTGACAGTGTTGGTATAGAGGCCATGTAGGAGTACATGGTGGGTTGTCTCATTGAAGCCGTCCTCAGGAACTGAGTTCTGTGTTTGTGATCCATGATTCAGCTACTACCATACATTGGGCCCTGAAATATGACCCCGCTCGACTTCTTATTCACCCTAGTCCTCTGTCCAGGAGTTGCAAGTAGTTTCTGGTGTTTGTAGCTTACTGGAGGCCGTGGACAGCGCTGACCGTAGGGGTGGGCTGTGATGCGGTAGGTACGTGGCACGGTGTACCGGATGCCCGTTTGGTATCTCGGGAACCCTGTTCACATCGTTTGGGGCTGTGAGCGAAACTCCGGCCGGATCTCCTCATGGATGGAACCCGAATAGGCGATAAACCTGGACTAGAGACTTGAGTGTTTAGGTAGGTCGTGGTCTACACCCACGTCGGCTTTCGCTTGAAGTCTGCCAAGCACATGTCGTGTGCAGACGCTAAGTGGTGGAAACATGTATGAAGAAGTACACCCCTGCAGGGTTAACATCATCTATTCGAATAGCCGTGTCCGCGGAAAAGGACTTCTGGGTTGCTTATATCAGTTCATAGACAAGTGAAAGTGGATACTCTAAAATACGCAAGATAAGCGTGAGTGCTATGGATGGCGTTCTCGTAGGGAGACGGGAGCGGATCCATAATGGTGTATTGATATGGTGAATATGTGGACTCGTGTGCGCCACCTCAAAAAAGTTACTCGCAGTCGTAGTTCAGGATAGCCACCGAGTCAAAGCTGGCTTGCTGCAGTTAAACCCCACCATCCCTTTGTTGATAATGATGCATATGTAGATAGTTCTGATGTAAGTCTTGCTGGGTACATTTGTACTCACGTTTGCCTATTTTATGTTTTTGCAGAGAGACTTCAGTCTCACTAGTATTTCCGCGTGGTCTTCGACGTTTAGCTTGTTACCTCAGCTACGATCTTGTGCCTCGGCAGGATTTGGTAGATAGTCAGGCTTCTCAGCCTTTTTCATTTATAGATGTCTGTACTCAGACATGATAGCTTCCGCTTGTGCTTGATTTGTATGCTCTGAATGTTGGGTCATGAGACCCATGTTTGTAATATCTCGCTCCTCGGAGCCTATTGAATAGATTACTTGTGTCGTAGAGTCATGTTGTGATGCTTCGTTGTATTTGCACATATCGAGCATATTGTGTGTATGATTGAAATGCTTGGTATGTGTGGGATCTGACTATCTAGTTGTTTATCTTTAGTAGCCTCTCTTACCGGGAAATGTCTCCTAGTGTTACCGCTGAGCCATGGTAGCTTGCTACTGCTCTGGAACACTTAGGCTGGCCGGCATGTGTCCTTCTTCGTTCCTGTGTCTGTCCCTTCGGGGAAATGTCACGCTTTGAGTACCGGAGTCCTGTTAGCCCGCTACAGCCCGGTTTACCGGAGTCCTGCTAGCCCAGTGCTACAGCCCGGACCCACTTGCTGATGACCGACACGTTCGAAGCTGGGTCATGGATGCCTGTCCCTGTAAGTCTGTGCCACTTCGGGTTTACGACTAGTCATGTCAGCCCGGGCTCTTTATCATATGGATGCTAGCGACACCGTCATATACGTGAGCCAAAAGGCGCAAACGGTCCCGGGCAGAGGTAAGGCGACACCCGTGGGGATACCGTGCGTGAGGCCGCAAAGTGATATGAGGTGTTACCGGCTAGATCGATGTGACATCGAGTCGGGGTCCTGACAGCGTTGGTATCAGAGCCGGACTGCCTGTAGGTTCTCCAAGCCAAACTGGTCGATGTTGAGTCTAGAAATTCTTTAGTTATATGTAGGGGAATTGTTTGTGGGATGGAACGTAAGGCTCTTTTTACTCCTTTATCTTATGACATTCTGATCTGAGTCAGTCCATTCTTCTACCGGGGGTTAAGGAATTAGGATCTATTCTCTCTATCAGGATCACGTGTTACTAATCAGTAGTACCTTATAAGTTTGATGGATACAAGCCTAGTTCAGTTCTACTACCACATTAGGTTGTTAGAATGGATTCAGAACTTTGATATGATGATGTTGAGTGTGTATGAAATCCTTTGTCAAATGTCTCAAAATCCTTCTTGAGCATTTACAGCTGTTATGCTGCCAAAATTTCGCTAGAAATTCTAATGCCTTTGCATTATGATTGTGCTTTCAGATGGCCACTCGCGACCTCAATCAAGTGGTTCGCCTGACTCGATGCCTAGATGTACCCGGCCATACTACCAAGTTGGTCAGGGTAATGACTGAGGCTGGATACCGCTGGTATCCTGAGTACACGGTCGAAGAGCAATTCCGAGACTTTAATCAAAGCCAGTATCTCTGCACTGTCAGGATATTTCCATCTTATCCTGGATCCACCGAGCCTCTTCACTGCTCCTATGGACTCGGGGTTACTATTGAGATGGCTGTGCAGGACGCCGCCTACGCTATGATGACCATTATGCGAGTCAGATCTGGTCTATTTCGGGACTCTGATTTCCGGTATATGCCAGGATCACTTCCGGGGGCACAAGGGTATCTCCAGGCTATCTATGCTGACCCCACCCAGGAGGATTCACGGACTCGCACCACTGCTGAGATGCTCGAGGATAAGGACCGTGAAAATCGGGCCTTGAGGTTAGAGCTCTTCAATACCCGTGCTGACCACTGGGCTACTTTGACTCGGTTCGCACCGGCGGTGCAAGCTGGATTCTCAGATATGCGCGATCTCTATCCTGTGAGATCTGCTCTGCCAGACGTGATGGTTTGGCGTGATGTAGGAGGCATCACCCCACCTCGCGGTCCCCGCAGGCCACCGTCTGTTGGTCCAAGGCCTCATCCTAGCCCCTATGGTCCACAAGCTCCGCGAGATCGTCTGTTTCCGGATGATCATGTTGAGCTTCCAGGCTATGGAGGTGACTTCTATGAGGACTACTACGGATCGGTCTGAGTTAGTGGTAGTATCACTAGTTCGCACTAGCTGTGTCGTCTATCGTCCCGCGTGACTCGTGGGATATGACCTAGTTTGTACTCCTTCCGGAGGTGTAGAAAAATAATGTATAGGAGCTTGGAATGCCTCCGATGAGATGTAATCCTCTTTTCACCGTAATAGTACTTTGTTTGGTCTTGTACTAAACCCTGTATGGTGTGTATGACGGTGGAATAGAGAAGTAGTTTCTGTATCTACCATGTCATACGGATGATCATCTTGCATTTCGAGTTATTCCTTACATTTTTACCCTATGTCGGAATTTTATCATCCTGACTAAATCATTGTCTTGTTTACCTAGGATGGTCAACACGCGCGCTAACCCTGCTTCTCAAGAGCAGGCCGAAGGCAGTGAAGCCAGGGATGCAAATCTGCCTCATCCTCCTTCACTAGCCGAGGTTATGATGGAAGCTGAGAGAAACAAGCGGGAGACCAACCGTTTGTTGGAGCGTATTGAACAGAACACAGCACACCATCAGAGGACTAACGTGGTGTCACTCAGTGATTTCATCAAATTACATCCACCCACGTTCCACCACTCCGTCGAGCCTCTCGACGCTGATGACTGGCTTCGCAGTATCTCTCACAAACTGCGTTCCGCGCTGGTAGCGGAGGCTGACAAGGTTACCTTTGCTGCATATCATCTTGAAGGCCCTGCCAGTCTGTGGTGGGAGAATTATGGAGCTATGCGCCCAGCGGGCCATGTCACTACTTGGGCTGAATTCAGCGAGGCTTTCCGTGAACATCACATTCCGGAGGGTCTCATGGAACGTAAACGTGAGGAATTTTGCAGTTTCACCCAAGGCCGACTTTCTGTGGATGCTTACAGCAGGGAGTTTGGTAATCTCGCACGATATGCAACTGAGGAAGTGTCTACTGATGCCAAGAAGCAAGCAAGGTTCCGTAAGGGCCTTAGTCCTGAGCTTCGCCGCGACCTCCGTCTGCATGAGTGCACATCTTTTCAGAAACTTGTCAATAAAGCCATCAGTGCTGAAACTGGTCAGACTGACTATGACGCAACACGCAAGCATGGCCGTGACATGGGTTCCTCATCCGGTGCTGGTCCTCAGAAGCGCCGCGTGTGGGTACCCAACACCGCCCTGCACCCAGGTTCACACCGAGGCCATCCTTCCAGGCGCCTCGCCCTGTTCAACAGTCTGCACCGGCCAAGCCCTATGGGGGTTCATCTACCAATGCTCCTCCACGTACCAGTTCTGTGACTTGTTTCAAGTGTGGGGAATCTGGCCACTATATGCGTGAGTGTCCCCAGACCAACCCCAATCAATCTGCTAAAGCTGTTGGCCGTGGCAAGCCGACAGGAAAAATATTCCACGCCAAGCCGGTCACCGCTTCACGTGGCCATGTCAACTGTATCTCTGCCGAAGAAGCTCAAGAGGATCCCAACGTCGTTCTCGGTACGCTTCTTGTCAATTGCCACCCGGCATCTGTTCTTTTCGATACAGGAGCCTCTCATTCTTTTATATCTGAAAACTATGCTCGCTTGCATAACGTCGCATTCGGTGATATGCCAACCTCTATGGTAATTCAAACTCCGGGATCCAAATGGCAAACTTCTAGAGTAAGCCATGGAAATGAAATCCAAGTCGACAGACTTGTTTTCCTCGCGTCTTTGATAGCCCTTAAATCTTCAGATATTGATATCATTTTGGGTATGGACTGGATGTCAGCTCATCAAGCCAAAATTGATTGCTTCTCTAGGACTGTTCAACTCACCCATCCTTCGGGGAAGATAGTCAATGTCTTGACCCGAATAGCCAAGCGACAATTATATTCTCTTAACTTCAGCCCTTTGCCAGACCTTGAGGACGTTCCGGTAGTCCGTGACTTCCCGGATGTCTTTCCAGAGGAATTGCCAGGTGTTCCACCTGACAGGGATGTTGAGTTCGTAATAGACCTCATTCCAGGAACCGTTCCGATTGCTAGAAGACCTTATAAAATGGCACCCCTAGAACTAGCCGAGCTTAAGAAACAACTCGATGAGTCCTTGAAAAAGGGTTTCATCCGACCTAGCTCATCTCCGTGGGCTTGCCCCGTCCTATTCGTCAAGAAGAAGGATGGTACGGACCGGATGGTTGTAGATTACCGACCTGTCAATTTGGTCACAATCAAGAACAAATATCCGCTTCCCAGGATCAACGACCTGTACGATCAGCTCGCTGGATCCTCAGTCTTCTCCAAGATGGATTTGAGGTTGGGCTACCATCAAATCAAAATCAGAAATGGGGACATCCCTAAAACGGCCTTTGTTACTCGTTACGGCCAATACGAGTACACCGTCATGTCCTTCGGTTTAACCAACGCTCCAGCCACCTTTTCTCGGTTAATGAACTCAATCTTCATGGAGTATTTGGACAAATTCGTCGTAGTTTATCTGATGATATACTCATCTACTCCAAGAATGAGGAGGAACATGCCGAACATCTACGGCTAGTGTTGCAGAAACTTCGAGAGCATCGCCTTTATGCCAAATTTTCTAAATGTGAATTCTGGTTGCCAGAAGTGACCTATCTGGGTCATGTAATATCTGGTAAAGGTATTGCTGTTAACCCTGAGCGAGTTCAAGCCGTCCTTAATTGGACTCCACCTGAATCGGTCAAGCAAGTTCGGAGCTTTCTGGGCTTAGCGAGCTATTGTCGTCGCTTTGTCGAGAACTTCTCCAAAGTTGCTAAACCGCTAACCGAACTCCTCAAGAAAGATAAGAAGTTCGAGTGGACTCCACAATGTGAGCACAGCTTTCAGGAACTGAAAAGACGCCTGACTTCTGCTCCCGTACTGGTACCGCCAGACTTCTCCAAGGACTTTGTTATCTACTGCGACGCCTCGCGACAAGGACTAGGTTGCATTCTCATGCAAGATCGACATGTAATTGCCTACGCTTCACGGCAATTGCACCCACATGAGGAGAATTATCCTACTCATGATCTAGAGCTTGCAGCCGTAGTCTATGCACTTAAAACCTGGCGGCATTACCTCCTCGGTAACCGTTGCGAAATATTCACTGATCACCAAAGTCTGAAGTACATTTTCACCCAACCGGATCTGAATCTCAGGCAAAGACGTTGGGTTGAGTTGATCACAGACTTCGACTTAGGGATAACCTACACCCCAGGGAAAGCCAACGTCATGGCTGATGTGCTAAGTCGTAAATCTTATTGTAACAATCTGATGTTACAACAAAGTCAACCGGTTCTCCATGAGGAATTTCGGAAGCTTAACCTTCACATTGTTCCTCAAGGATTTCTTTCCACCTTGGTGGCGAAACCTACTCTTACGGATCAAATCATTGCTGCCCAGAAGCGAGATAAGGGAATAGCTAAGATCAAGGAGAACATTGCTAGCGGAGGTGCTAGTTGTTTTTCCACAAATGATCATGGTGTTGTGTACTTTGAGAACCGTCTAGTGGTTCCCAAGAACCAGCATCTACGGCAGTTGATCCTTAAGGAGGCTCATGAATCTCCTCTCACCATTCGTCCCGGTAGTACTAAGATGTATCAGGACCTACGCCAGAGGTTCTGGTGGACTAGGATGAAGAGAGAAATTGCTCAGTATATTGCAAATTGCGACGTCTGTCGTCGTGTTAAAGCAGAGCATCAACGGCCTGCTGGCACCCTTCAACCCTTAGCTATTCCTGAATGGAAATGGGATAAAATTGGTATGGATTTCATTACCGGTTTTCCCAGGACCAAGAGAGGGAATAATGCTATCTTTGTCGTTGTCGATCGTCTTTCCAAAGTAGCCCATTTCTTACCTGTTCGTGAGAGTATAACCGCTAGTCAGCTGGCAGACTTATACATCTCCCGAATAGTGTCTCTCCATGGTGTTCCTTTGGAAATTAACTCGGATCGAGGAAGTCTCTTCACCTCTCGATTTTGGGAAAGTTTCCAAAATGCTATGGGAACCCGTCTCTCCTTCAGCACTGCCTTCCACGCTCAGTCGAGTGGTCAAGTGGAACGCGTCAACCAGATTCTAGAGGACATGCTTCGAGCCTATGTTATCTCATTCGGGATGGACTGGGAGAAGTGCCTTCCATTTGCCGAATTCGCTTATAACAACAGCTATCAGTCTAGCTTGGGTAAAGCCCCTTTTGAAGTTCTCTATGGACGACGGTGTCGAACACCCCTTAACTGGTCAGAGACCGGGGAAAGACAATTCTTTGGCCCGGACATGATTCAGGAAGCAGAAGAACAAGTTCGTATCGTTCGTGAAAAGTTGAAAACAGCCCAATCCCGTCAAAAGAGTCAATATGACCGAAAGCATAAGGCTATGACTTTCGAGGTTGACGAGAAGGCTTATTTTCGGGTCACCCCTCTGAAGGGAACCCATCATTTCGGTATCAAAGGCAAATTGGCTCCTCGTTACATTGGACCTTTTCGCATTCTCGCCAAACGAGGAGAAGTTGCCTACCAGCTGGAACTACCTCCGCATCTCTCCAGAGTCCACGATGTCTTCCACGTTTCTCAACTCAGGCGTTGCTTCTCGGATCCTATCCGTGGAGTAGACTACGAAACGCTTGATCTCCAAGATAATCTTACATACCGAGAGTACCCCATTCGTATCCTCGATCGGGCCGAGCGTACCACTCGACGTCATAATATCAAGTTTCTCAAGGTTCAATGGTCGCACCATTCTGAGGATGAAGCAACTTGGGAAAGGGAGGATCGTCTTCGACTCGAGTACCCCGCCTTCTTTCCGGAGGAACCCAAATCTCGGGACGAGATTCTTTTGAGTGGGGGTGAGTTGTCACACCCTAGCTAGTCATGCATTAGAGTGTTGCATCATGTTTACTCTTTCATCAGAAACTTGAAATGGGGATGACAGAACCCCCAGTCCCCTCTGAAACCAACTAGGGTTTACTAAAATAATTTTCAATGAACCTGAAATGCCCTTCTAAAATGCCCATCATTTTTGTCTTGGTTCAGAACCTCTGCCAAAAGTGGTGCACATTTTCCTAGGCCATCTTAGGGTTTTTGAATTAAATCATAAATATTTGAATTTGGGCATTTAAAATTATATAAAATATTTAAATGCTCAAATATCTCCAAACTAAAATGTTTCATGTTGGAAATAATCCAACTATGGACCAGGAGTAATTTGGTGATTTTTGAAGTTGCCTAGGTATTTTATTAAATTCAACAAAGTTGCAGATATATTAAATAAAAACAGAAACAGAAAAAAAGGGGAAAACTTACCTGGCGCCACCGCAGGCCCACCAGCCAGCCCACCTGGCCGGCCCAGCCCGGCCACCGCTCCAGCGAGCTGCTTGGCTCGCCAGGCAGGCAGCCAAGGTGCTCGGCGGCGGCACCGCAGCTCGCCACGCAGCTGCACGCCGCCCTGCCTCCCCCTCTTGCCGCCCTGATGGCCTGGACAAGCTCCACGTCGCGCCCCGACCCTCTTGGACATCTCCATTCGCCCCCAGTTCCTCTCCCTCGCGCTCCCACGCCATGGCCGACGCCACCGTCGCCGCACCTCCGCCGTAGCAGTGCTCCCCTTCGTCTCCACGCCGCGCCACCGTGTCCAGAAGCTCCGCCGTCCTCCACTTCTTCGAGCGAGTCGAGCCCCGAGCGCTCGCGTGCCCCGAAGCCGCCGCACCAACCTCGCCCGAACCGCCATCGCCGGAGATCCCCTTCGCCGTCGCCGCCGCAGCAGCTCGTCCCCGACCACGCCGTCCTCTCCATCAAGACCGCAGTGAGCTGGGCTAACTTCCCCTTCCTCTCTTTCTCTCTCTCGTGCACCACAGCGAGCACACCAAGCTCACCCGCACGCGTCGTCGCGGACCTCGTCGCCGACGTGCTTCCGGCCACACTCCGGCCACAAGATGGTGTCCATCTTACTCACCGAGTCCCACAACACCTAGCTAGCCACTCCACGAGCCTCACCGACCCCTCTAGCGCCAAGTTCATCTTCGACCAAGCCCCGGTGGCCGCCAAAGTCGTCGCCGGCGCCAACTCCGGCCACCCCGACCCCAACGGACTCCGCCAAGAGCTGCGGTTTGTCCTCAGCTCCACTCCGGTGGTCTCCGCGGCCCATTTGGTGGCCGAAATGGCCAAAACCACTCCCGCCGCCGCGTCGGGCTCGCCGGCGGCTAAACGCCGGCGTCGCTGGCTTTGACTTTGACCACGGGTGGGCCCTGGTTGACTCCCCTGAGTCAATGACAGGTGGGGCCCAGCCCTGTTAATTAAACAGGATTAGTTTTAATTAAATTTTAATTAAAATAATCACCCTGACATGCGGGACCCACTGTCAGGTTTGACCCAGACCTGTTCCGTTGACCTGCTGACGTCACACTGATGTCAGGCTGACGCAGTAATTGATTTTCTGGATTTAATTTAAATCAGGAAATTCCAGAATATAATTTAAACTTCAAAAATTCATAACTTTTATTCTGTAACTCCAAATTGGACAAATTATATATGAAAAATGATCAGAAAAATCCAATCTATCCATCTGTACTATTTTCATGCATGATCAAACAAGTTAAATTGATGTTTTAAGCAGAACAAGGAAAAGCACTTTAAAAGGCCATATTTGAATTTGAAATTTGAATCTTTGATTCAAATTTGTTCAAACCCTTCTGGTTTTAGTTGCATTAGCCCAACACACTCATATTGCCATGTTTCATGCATGCATCATATTGTTGCACATTGTTTGGTGATGGTTGTGTATCGGTGTCCTTGCGACAGGTTCTGCCTCCGAGGAGTACCGTGATTACCCTAACGAAGAACCGTATCAGTGAATCGAACCATCAGGCAAGCAACCAACCATTTGATCATATCGATACAATCCCATGTTCTCGCTCCTGCTCTCTTTTACTGCATTAAGACAACGCGTTTCAAACTGCTGTGTGCTACGGTAGTTGAACCCATTTCCTCTGCATGACCTGTCATTGCCACAGTAACTAGATGAAACCCACTAGCATGTGTAGGAGTTGATTGAGCCATATGTATGTGTTGTTCCTACCTTGCTATGCCTGCTACGCATAGAGTCGTGTCAGGTCTGGTTCATCTGGGTGATGGCTAGAGTGAAATGATTATGTCGGTAATGAAAGTGGTGTGGTGAACACGATTTGGTAAAGGTATCGATGAGAGGCCATGTAGGAGTACATGGTGGGTTGTTTCATTGAAGCCGACCTTAAGCACTGAGATCTGTATGTGTGATTTAAGATACAGCTACTACCATGCATTGGGCCCTGAAATATGACCCCGCTCGACTTCTTATTCACCCTAGCTCTCTGTCCAGGAGTTGCAAGTAGTTTCTGGTGTTTGTAGCCTACTGGAGGCCGTGGAAAGCGCTGACCATAGGGGTGGGCTGTGATGCGGTAGGTACGTGGCCGGGTGTACCGAATACCCGTTAGGTATCTCGGGAACCCTGTTCACATCGTTCGGGGCCGTATGGGAAACCTCGGCCGGACTCCCTGCGGATGGAACCTGAATAGGCGATAAACCTGGACTAGAGGCTTAAGTGTTTAGGTAGGTCGTGGTCTACACCCACGTCGGCTTTCGCTTGAAGTCTGCCGAGCACATGTCGTGTGCAGACGCTAAGTGGTGGAAACATGTATGAAGAAGTACACCCCTGCAGGGTTATCATAATCTATTCGAATAGCCGCGTCCGCGGTAAAGGACTACTTGGTTGCCTATACAGTTCATAGACAAGTAAATGGAAACTGCTAAAAGCCTCAAGATAAGTGTGAGTGCCGAGGATGGCTCTTCCGTAGGAAGACGGAGGCGAATCCTCGGTAGTGTATTGAATTGGTGAGTAGTGGACTCGTGTGCGCAAAACCTTTTCAAGTTGAAGTATCGTAGGATAGTCTAGCCAAGAGTCAAAGCTGGCTTGCTGCAATAACTCCACCAACCCTTCTTGATAACATGCATGTATGTAGGATCTGATGTAAGTCTTGCTGAGTACCTTTGTACTCATGTTGCTATGATCTACTTTTTTATAGAAGACGCTGCAACCCCTTCTGATGGGTTCTATGTAGACGTTGACATCAACGAGTAGGTTAAAGACCCAGGTGGTAACCCTGAGCTTGTGAAGGACCACGTAGTATAGTTAGGCTTTTCAAGCCTCTTTTATTTTACTAGTTGTCTGTACTCAGACAAGTTACTTCCGCTGCTGGTTTGTATGACTGTATGACTTGTATGTTGGGTCGTGAGACCCGTACCTTTGTGTATGTTATGTATGGCTCCCTGAGCCTTAAATAAAGTACTTGTGTCGTAGAGTCATGTTGTGATGCTTCGTTGTATTTGCACATATCGAGCATATTGTGTGTATGATTGAAATGCTTGGTATGTGTGGGATCTGACTATCTAGTTGTTTATCTTTAGTAGCCTCTCTTACCGGGAAATGTCTCCTAGTGTTACCGCTGAGCCATGGTAGCTTGCTACTGCTCTGGAACACTTAGGCTGGCCGGCATGTGTCCTTCTTCGTTCCTGTGTCTGTCCCTTCGGGGAAATGTCACGCTTTGAGTACCGGAGTCCTGTTAGCCTGCTACAACCCGGTTTACCGGAGTCCTGCTAGCCCAGTGCTACAGCCCGGACCCACTTGCTGATGACCGACACGTTCGAAGCTGGGTCATGGATGCCTGTCCCTGTAAGTCTGTGCCACTTTGGGTTTACGACTAGTCATGTCAGCCCGGGCTCTTTATCATATGGATGCTAGCGACACCGTCATATACGTGAGCCAAAAGGCGCAAACGGTCCCGGGCAGAGGTAAGGCGACACCCGTGGGGATACCGTGCGTGAGGCCGCAAAGTGATATGAGGTGTTACCGGCTAGATCGATGTGACATCGAGTCGGGGTCCTGACAGCAAGTCTCTTCGAATTATCTTTTTGGTTTGGCCAACTAGATTGGTAGTTCTTGCAATGGGAGAAGTGCTTAGCTTTGGGTTCAATCTTGTGGTGTCCTTACTCAGTGACAGAAAGAGTTGCAAGGCACGTATTGTATTGTTGCCATCGAGGATAACAAGATGGGATTTTTATCATATTGCATGAATTTATCCCTCTACATCATGACATCTTGCTTACGGTGTTACTCTGTTTTTACTTAATACTCTAGATGCATGCTAGATAGCGGTCGATGAGTGGAGTAATAGTAGTAGATGCAGAATCGTTTCGATCTACTTGTTTTGGACGTGATGCCTATATACATGATCATTGCCTAGATATACTCATAACTATGCTCAATTCTGTCAATTGCTCAACAGTAATTTGTTCACCCACCGTAGAATACTTATGCTCTTGAGAGAAGCCACTAGTGAAACCTATGGCCCCCGTGTCTATTCTCATCATATCAATCTATATCACTTTATTTACTTGCTTTGTTTTTACTTTACCTTTTATTTTTACTTTGCATCTATCTATCAAAAATACCAAAAATATTATCTCTATCAGATCTCACTCTTGTAAGTGACCGTGAAGGGATTGACAACCCCTAAGCGTTGGTTGCGAGTTGCTATCGTTTTGTGTAGGTACCAGGGACTTGTGCGTGGTCTCCTACTGGATTGATACCTTGGTTCTCAAAAACTGAGGGAAATACTTACGCTACTTTACTGCATCATCCTCTCCTCTTAGGGGAAATCCAATGCAATGCTCAAGAGGTAGCAGGGCCTCGATGGCCGCGCCGGTGGCAACAACTATTTGGTACCACTAATTCCTCAGGAGCAAACTTATGCAAACCATGGGTCGTAGGAGGTACAGGTCGACGCGGCAGATGGCTGCCCCAATGCTGCAGCCTCTTACCCCTCTGGAGGAGGGCACCGGGGGCTCCAGGAGAGGGGCCGAGATCCGGGTTCGTCCCCGCGACGCTCAGTGCAAGGCGTTTTCCGGAGGTAGGCCCACTGCCGGGGAGGTGCCATAGGGCCTGCCCCCGCCAGAGGACCCGTGGTCGTCGGGGGAACCGCTAGCGACCACTCTATCCCATTGGCGTCGTCCTTGGTTTCCGATCGCCGTCAATGGCGGTAGGGTGTGGCGCAAGGTGGGGACCTTGTCTGGCGATATGAAGCAAGGCTGGTACCTGTGAAGAAGGCCCGGTGCCTGTGAAGCTCACCGCCCCGTGACACTCTCACGTAATAATGAGTGGGGATGTACATGCCCCGGAGTCTTCGGAGAGCCGCCCTCGGGCCATGGGGCTCCCGCCCACGCCCAGTGGCAGCACTTAGCTCCGCGCTGGTGAGAAGACATCGAAGACTAGACTAGGCGTCGGACGCGGCCTTTATTTTTTTGCCTTTCCCTCTGTTGACAGGTTTCTTCGATTTGAATTTAAGTTGGATTTGAGCTTGAGACTTGCGTGTGTTTGGGGAAGGGGTGCTTAATCTCCTTCGAGCAATCTTTCGCGTTCTGGTTTCGCCTTTACGTCAAAGTTAGCGTCAGCTGCCTCCCCTCGCGAGGCCCTCGCGAGCCGGGCCAGGCCAAGCACGACTACAATCTGGACCGCCGCCGCCGCACCCTCTCCGAAGGTTCTCATCGCAGGATCAATGGGACCACCTAGAAGATGCTCGAGGCGTTGCGGCCCTCAAAGGCCCGCTCGGGATTCATCGGGGTCAAAATGTAAATAGGTCAGCTGACCCATCACCGGGCCAGTAGCTAAGCCCACACGCAGCGCTATGCTTGCAAGGATATCAATCACAAACCTTTACATGAGGGGCTTCCCCTCCCAAAATGCTCTTACAGTCTTTAGGGCCGAGCCCGAACCTTCTTCACGCAGGGTAAGTAGCGGTGGCGTACGATCAGTCGGACATATCATTCACCGTGTCATCTAGGGAGCCTCCGGAGGCGTCGCTGGCATCATCGCCATCACCGCCAACACCTCCTCCAGCGCCAAGCGCGTCCACCACGCCGCCTTCATCGGCGGGCACGATCACGCCATCATCGTCAGATGCGAAGGCCCTGACGAGGGCGTCCACATTGTCCTCCACCCATGGCTATGGGCACATGTGCAATGGCGGCATCAAAATCAAAGTGGGGATCCCTGTCCTGCAGATAGCTAAAGACACGGGAGAAGGCACGCCCGAGCAAGGCTCGACTCCTCTCATCGACGAGCCAATGAGACCTCTCGGAGCGGTTCTCCAGAAGCGTCACCACGTCAGTGAAATATTGGAGGTTGCCAGCATAGTTGGTCTCATGCGGCACCTCGGCAGCGGTCTCACATATGTTGCCCAAGGCCGTTCCCTGAGCGTTCGGAGCATGGGGGGCGTGCTCATGCTCCAGAACCCGCCTCTAACAGATCTAGTCCTCGTTCTGCCGGGCGATGGCCTCGGTGCCATCAACCCTTTGTCGGAGAAGAAGCATCTCAGCGCAGGAAGAGGACAGCTCCGCCTGCGCTGTGCAAAGGGCGGCTGCGGAGGAGTCTGCACCTTGCGTCACTTCAGCCAGTTTGGCCCTAAGGGCCGCCGTCCTGCCCTCAGCTTCGGCCCTGATCAGCTCCAATCTCGCTTCATATTAGCGCTCGAGATCCGAGCGAGCTTCAGCCATGCGGCGGTCGACCTCTTCTTGGGATCGAGCTTCACGCGTGGTGACGTCATCCTCCGCCTGAGCCACCAGGCGCTCCCTCGTCTCCAACCACTCAAGGTCAAGGTTGCGCTCGGCGGCCTCTAGCGTCAGCGCTTCCGCGCGCTTCTGGAGCTCCGCCTGGTCGACGGAAGCTTCCTTCAGCGACACAAGGCCACCTGGTATAGCTCCACTTGCTCCTCCAGAGAGTTGCTCTAGGCTTGGAACTCCCACACGCGCTCCTCCACATCCTTGCGCCGTCGATCTGCTTCCCGGGCCTCCTCCACGGCTTGAGAGCAGGCCTCTCGCGAGGCCGCCAGTGATGCTTCAGCCTTCGCGTTGTCAAGGTCACGCTGGTGACGCGCAAGGGCAACGGCTACCTTCAGCTTGCGCCTCTCTGCAGCAAGGTGCAAGCCTTTGGCCTCAAGGTGCACATCCTCGCCAGCAAGCTCCACCCTAATCCGGCTCACTGCATCCGCCGCCCCCTGGAGGAATTCTTGGCGAAGGGCGCGGCGCTCGCGAGCACGCCTGAGTATGTCTTCCGTGTCACCCTCTGCCACTAGCGAACCCAGAGGGCGCTGGGGCGGCATGCCCCTCCCGGCGCAGGGCTGGGGGCTGGTGCCCCAGCAATCGCCGGACGGGCCGCGCCAGGAGCCCGGCCTGGCACTAGTCCATCCCCAGAACAAGAGCTTAAGACTAACTTCAGCCAATCGCCATTCACGATCAAGGAAGGAGCACGGGGCAAGCTGGTTGTGCCCCAGGAGAACTCGTGAAGGGAGGATAGCAGGCGCGTAGGCTCAAGATGCCCAGCAGGACGGGCCACTTCTCTGACTGGCCGAGTGGCAGGGGCACCGCTCAAGCTCGGCGCGCCCAGGGTCAGTGGCGAGGACAAAGCTTGGGGGGATGGCTCCTTGGTTGTCTCCACGAATTCAGCGGGAAGGGCCCTGAAAGGCCGCGATCAGCTGCAAGAACAGAGAAATGAAGGAGCAAAGAAAGAAGAGGACTTACTCGTCCATGGCAAAGTACTTCCTGCGCATCAACAGGCGGAAAGGGCGATCGTCACCACCCAAGGCCTCCTTCCTCTTGCGGAGAGCCTCGAAGTCTACACGAAACCGGCCTAAGCGCTCGGCGCAGGGGTCGGTCTGTGTCATGGAAGAGGCGTCAGGGCAATCAGCGCTAAGGGGACCGGCCTGAGGGACACCACCGGGCGCCATATCATGAGGAACGATCGGGTCCTCGGGAGCCCCAACCTCGGGAGCCGTAGGACGCAACTCCTCGCCTGCCGCTACTCCAGGACAGGCTTCAGGAGATGCCGCCTCCGGAGCTGCACGTGGCATCAGCACCTCAACATCATCCCCTTCGGCTCCCGGCGGTTCTCATCTCCCCGCTCCATCGCCTGAGGCAGGGCCGCTTTGTGCAACCGGAAGAGCAACCACAACGACAGGATTCTCACGGGGCCCCCTGAGGCCAGCCGGGCGCAGCCCCCACTCGTCGAAGCTGGGCATCTGCTTCACGAAATCAGCCCTGCCCGAACAAAGATACAGGAGGGCACCATCATGTCGGAGGCTGCCTGGGGAAGGGTCGCCAGTCAGGACCTTGAGCACTGTCCTCTGTGCTTCAGGCGCCCGGTCTTCCTCCTGGAGCCACATGCGGTCTTTGTGCCCCATGAAGTCCCACATCCGGCGAGAGTGGCGCTGGAGAGGAGCAATGCGACACTGGAGGAACTCCTTCACCACCTTGGGCACCGTCACGTTGAGCGCCCTCAAGGTCTCGAAGCGGCGCCAGACGAAAACGAGCTGGGGGCTCACAAGCGCCTCATGACCCCAGCTTGAGTTGGGAATAGCAGGCAAGGTTGGGTGCGAGGGCAGGGGCTGGGCACCCCAACATCCACATACAGCCACCGCTCTTTGAACTTGGCCTCAGGGGGAGGAAGGCCAAAGTCGATCCCTGAAGCAGCCGTCTCTGGCACGGCAAGGAAGCTCACACACCCCGAGCATTGGATGGGGTCGCTCGGGCGCAAAGAGAAGAAGTGGCGCAGTAGGACAATGGAAGGGGGAATGCCCACCATTGCCTCCCAAACAAAAGCAAAGACAGCTAGGATGGTAATGGACTCAGGCCCGAGTTGCATCATGTGGATCTGGTAATAGGAGAGCACCGCATTGAAGAAAGCGGAGAAAGGGGGAACCAGACCTTCCCACAACGTCGGCAAAGAATCGGACCTCCGTGACGACCCTATCAATGGAAGCATGGGACGCAGGCCAGACCGCGGTCCGGCTGCACTCGTTGAAGATGGTGGCAAGAGCGGAACAGACCTTGCGCAAGGCCTCGGGGTTGAGTATGATGGACCGGGCAACAGCGGGGGCCACGGCTGGAGGCGAGCGAGACGAAAACGCGGGCTCCTACCCCTTTTCCTTCTTCGGTGCCATGACAATGGGAAGGGGGGAGAGAGTTCGAGTTGGATTGGAGGCGGAGGTTGAAGCTCGAGGAAGGAGGAAGGGCAGGAAGCGCACAGGAGGCGAAAGGGGAATAGCTGTGTGCAACCACGGGTCCGCCTAGCCGGGCGCATAATGAGGCATCGTGGGGAAGCGGAGGCACCCACGTCCAATCAACCGCCACGCGGAGCTTTGCACTTGCCCCTTCGCTTCTCTGCTAAGCCAAGTCCGGGCGCGCCTTGGTCCCGGGGGCTACTATCGGCGTTCTGGGAACAGGGGTCCCAGACTTGCCTGCCTGTGGCCTGCAGCGTGGCTCGAGTGGGGGCCCAACGCAGCCCAGCTTCATCAGCTCAAGCTCAAGACCCTCGCGAGGGGCCAAGCCTCACGGGCCGGACGACAGGAAACTTCCTCAGGAGCAGCCTCCCCAGGCAGGCTCATGAGGAGGCGGAGAGATCAAGGCGGGGTACCTCCCGAGGAGCCCGTGACACAAGCCATGACAATTGAAGACCAGGCGGGGGCCGGCCTACGCAGCGTCCTTGTTTCCCTTTCGGTGCAAAGGGGGCAAGCACAGACCAAGGCATCAGGCAAAGGTTACCATTTCGGTGCAACAAGACCAAGACCAGCAGAACGGCAGGATGGAGGTCATCGTGGAGCCCAGGACGGCGTCATCGTCAGAGCCTTTGGCAGCCGAAGACCAACTATACTCAGGATAAGTGTACCAGATGTTCCCCTTCAAAATGGCCAATTGTTGGCGCCCTTCCCGCTCATTATTTGGGAAGAGGCCCAGGCCCCCCCTATAAATAGGACTAGCCACCACATGTTAGGGGCAAGGAGAGAACAGATCGATCAGAG
This sequence comes from Triticum dicoccoides, assembly GCF_002162155.2. Taxonomy (NCBI): domain Eukaryota; kingdom Viridiplantae; phylum Streptophyta; class Magnoliopsida; order Poales; family Poaceae; genus Triticum; species Triticum dicoccoides. The sequence goes on from NC_041387.1 coordinate 259,652,663, forward strand.
AGAGAGAAGCGACTGAACTCACCCAAGCAGTTCATCGCACCAGCTCAAGAACATCCCCTCACGAGGCTGTTCTCCCTTTGTATTGATCATCATCAGCCACTGAGGCAATCCACCACACCACACACTAGAGTAGGGTATTACACCACAATGGTGGCCTGAACCACTATAAATCTCGTGTCCCTTGTGTGTTCATCTTTCTTGCTTAGATCCTTGCAAGACCTTGAGACGTGAGCTGGTAGGGGAAAGATCTTCATGCGCACCCCAGTGTTCGAACCTCAAGGTTCTGCCGGAACCCGAAATCCGAAAGTGTCTAGCCTGTATGATTGTGATTGTCCCTAAAGACTAAACCCTCCAGCTTATATAGGCACCGGAGGGGACTAGGGGTGTACAAAGTCGGTTCATAGAGGAAGGAAATTACACATCAGGATGCCAAGCTTGCCATCCACACAAAAGAGAGTCCCATCCGGACACGGGAGAAGGCCTTCGGTTCTATATCTTCACGGACCATCAGTCCGGCCCTACATAGGTCGGCTCTCCTAGGACCCCATAATCCAGGACTCCGTCAGTAGCCCCCGAACTTGCCTTCAATGAAGATGTTGTATCTGGCTTCATGTCTTCGCCTTTGCAAGGTCCATTGTGCTTCATATAGTTTGGCTTCTTGCATTAAATATTGTTTTCTTCAGCTTCTGCGCCGTGGTTGCCTTAGCTTCCATGTGTCAGACGGATATGAAGGGTCTAAGTATTTTTACAAAGAACCTCTTGACTATGCAGGGAAGGCGCTTATTTAAAGAGATTGAATCTCAGATTCCATTCTTCACCAGACGAAAATCCTTAGAGCTTGCCATACGAAACCAACCAAAGATGTCCAACGCTCCTTGTTCTTCCTCGCACCCCCAAGGCCCCCAAGAAGGTGAATGGGAGAGCTGCTCGGTGCACCACGCCCAATTGACCAAGCTTCAGGCACAGGGATACCTCCCTCCATCGGACTTAGTTCCCGTTCGGGCGGGATTAACTACCTTCAATGGTGAAGCCCTAGTGGGGAAATTCCCCAATCCCAATAACGGGGAGCGGGTGTGCTTCGTTTCATCCCTACTAAGGGGCGTGGCATTTCCAATCCACCCCTTCCTTAGAGGTCTTCTGGAGTATTATGGCCTCCAACTGCACACCCTCACGCCAGGCTCCATTCTCCACATTGCAGGCTTCATGGCTCTTTCCGAGCTATTCCTAGGCTGCGAGTGTCGGTGTACTAGAGTAGGGGTACCCTAGTATCCCGAACTTGTGCATGGGCAGTTGCAGCACCCCGCGGCAAGGCTTGCCGAGTGACCGCCAAGGTCCTCCGTGGTTCCTTTGGAGCCATTCAAGAACAAAGTATTCAAGCCAAGGAGACAAGGCCCCGGCAAGAGGAGCTTGCCGGGAAGGCCAACCAAGGCATCTCAAGGAACTTGCCGCGACGTGCCATGCATCCCGGCGAGGCCCGGTGAGCGACAAGCTTCCGGACGCGACAAGACAACGACCGTGGCAAGGCGCTTGCCGCGGCAAGTTACCACTCTGTACCCGCGCTCCAGCACATCCACCAACGTGTCGCCCTGGGACCTTTCCAGGCGCGCGTGGCAAGAGGCTGTGCGGCCAGCGGTGCGTGGTGACCAGCGACGCTGACAAGATTGCCATCGTGGCAAGCGGTGGCGTCCCTGACGATCCCTTTTTGCACTATTTGGGTGACGCAGACGGGCATTTAATGCCTTTGTCCCCTGCCGTCAGGGTTAGGTATGATACACTGTACAGGTAGTTGTACCAACCACAATTCCTTTTCCATTTTTACCCTTGTCTACGTTGCCACCTGTCGGAGACCCCTTTAGCATATAAAAGGAGGCCCATGCGCAACGTAGGGGGGTTCGAGGGCAGAAAAACACTCATGCTCAGTCTCGTTAGCAGCTAGTGTGTACTGTAGCACTCAGCGCTCTCGAGCAAGAACTCAATACACTCAGACATGCAGCAGTAGGAGTGTTATCTCTTCGGAGAGCTCCGAAGCTGGGTAAACTGCTCGTGTGCTTCGCCTCGATCCGCTCTTCGTGCGATCTCCGCCCCCCGCCGAACCAAAAGGGGCTCGGTCCGCCGGTCCCATAGGTGTTCGTGGATCAGTTTCTCCGACATCTTTGGTGCGCCAGGTAGGGGGCGTCGAGGTTGTGTGAACCTGATCCGACGTTCACACGAGCTAGATCTTCATCTTCTTCATCGACATGCCACTTAAGAAGAAGGCTTCGGCGGTAGCTGTTCCGTCCACGTCGATCCCACCACCACCGGAGCAAACGAGTGGTGGGGTAGACGCCGGTGGAAGAATGGGCATCGACAAGGGAGCTCACGGTGCTGCCAGGTCCAAGGACAAGGCTGCGCAGACCTCGGCGTCCATACATGTACCGCGCCCATCTCAGGAGGCGCAGGACCGACAGCGTCATGGTACTCGCAGTGCCATACGTTTGTTGGACCAAGATTGAGCTGGTGGATCTCGGGGTGCTCAAGACCAGTATGCACGCCAACACGCTGGCACAAGCGAGACACGGTCGCCTGGACGGGATACTGCTCCTTCTAACATAGTTAGAAGTCCGAGCATATCCCGCTCCTCGCACCGTTTGCCACTGCCGCCCACCACTCCAGCAGAAGCTTTGGCGCGAGCTCAACTGCTCCTGGATTACCCTCCAACGGCAGACAAGATCGATGAATGGAGGGCCACCATTCAGAGTCTCATCGGCTTCGCCAATGAGGACACTCCGCGGCAGCCGAGTGCATCGCTGCCGCGGTAGGACCACCAGGCATGAGCCGATGGCGACGAAACCGGTGGGGGTGCGACCACCATGCACTCTCCACCCCGATGGCCAAGATCGCCGACTCGCCGGATCCACCTCGACAGCGACTCCACTGCATCATCAGATCCACGAGCTCGTCGCGATCAACGCCAAGTTCTTCATGAACAACAGCAAGAAGACGCTCGAACTCGCATCGAGCGCCAAAGAGAAGCGCGGGGTCAATCGGACCAGCGCGCTGGGCCCTATGTCGACATGCATGCACCAGGGGAACCAGGCGACTTGCCGTACGCGGTAGGTTGCCCTGCGTTCACTCGTGAGCTGCGGCAAGTCCAGTGGCCCAGCACGAAGAATTTCAAGCCAGACGTACCAGAGAAGTATGACGGCAAGTCGCATCCGTCAGAGTTCCTCAGCATCTACACCATCGCGGTGCAAGCTGCCGGGGGGCAGGACGACAAGATCCTGGCCAACTACTTCCCGCTGGTGCTCAAGCCCAATGTCAGATCCTGGCTCATGCACTTGCCGGACAACTCCATATCCTCCTGGGCAGACCTATGCCATCAGTTTGTCGGCGCCTTTACAGGCGGCCACAAGCCTCATGGCCAAGAGAGCGACCTTCATTTGCTCGCCTAGAAGGAAGGAGAGCCCCTCCGCAAGTACATTCAGAGATTCAGCCGTGTACAGCACAACATCCCAAATGTCCACCCTGCCGCGGTAATCAGCGCGTTCCATCAGAACGTGCGAAACCGCAGGATGCGGGAGGAGATGGCGATGTGCAAGATCAGAGACGTCAGTGAGCTATATGCCATGGCCGACAAGTGTGCACGTGCTGAGGAAGGGGGGAAACTCCCTGGAGAGAATACAGGAGCAGGAGGATCTGATAGTGAAGAGGCTGCCCCGGCAAAGAAAAACCAGCGGCGGAACAACAGGAAGAAGAAAGGGAAAGATGTGCTAGTCGTTGAGCAGTCCGGCAACGGAGGTGGCGCCAAGAAAGCCAAAGTTGGTAGCTCCGGCGAGGACATTGCCGCAGGCACCAACTACCAGGCTGTGGCGGTTGTTGACAAGCAGGACGGCACCAACAAGCAGTACTGCAAGATCCACCGCACCAAGGGCCACGATCTCCAGAGCTGCAAGAAGGTCAAGCAGCTTGTCGAGCAGCAAAAGGCTGAATACAAGCGACGTGACAAGGAGAAGGCCCAGGATGGTGCTGGAGGAGCCGGCAAGAAACGCCCCGGCCGAGGAGGACGCCGCGGCAAGGCCAAGCAGCGGCAAGGAGACAGACCTCCTCGCGGCCGCGACAAGGATGAAGATGACGACGACGATGAAGATATGGATGATAACGAGACCGATGAGCAGGAGTTCCAAAAAGCCACAGAGGTCCTGTGCATTGACGGCGGTGCTTCTCTGCATACTTCACACCGCCAGCTCAAACAGTGGGTGCGGGAAGTCAATGCGGCAGAACCACCCGTCGAGTCACGCAAGCCTGTGAAATGGTCCAGCACGCCTATCATCTTTGATATTGAGGACCACCCTGATCGCATAACTGCGGTCGGGTGCTTGACGATGTTGGTTTCACCAACTATCTGCAACCTCAAGGTCACTAAGATGCTAGTTGACGGCGGGGCTGGCTTGAACCTGATCTCCTCCGCGGTACTCCAGAAACTCCAGATCCCTGATGGCGAGCTCGAAGAGACCGGCACATTCCAAGGAATCAATCCCGGAAGGAGCAAGCCGGAGGGAAAGATCACGTTGCCAGTGACATTTGGCAACGAGTTGAAATTCAGAACTGAGAGGGTCACTTTTGACGTTGCTGACTTTCCATTGCCTTACAATGGGATACTCGGCCGTCTAGCACTCGCCAAATTCATGGCAGCCTCTCAATATGCATACAACATGATGAAGATGCCAGGCCCGATAAGTGTCTTCTCTGTCCCTGGCGACAAGAAGGATGCTCTTATCTGCGCCGACAAGATCTACCGGGAAGCAGCAGCCGCAATAGATCGCAAGTCACTTGCCGCTGAAGCTCCCGGGGCGAAGAAGAAGACCAAGTCCGGCAAGAGTTCTGATGCCCACTCCGGCAAGCGCACCTCTTCGGAGTGCTGCGCTACCGTCGAGGACGCACCATCGAGCTCCACCGGCAAGTGTAAGAAGACAATGGCAGCTCCACCAGAGACCAAGAAGGTGTCCGCCAAGGAGGATGGCACTGGTGGTACCTTCACCATCAGTGCCACTCTCGACCCTAAATAGGAAGGCGCGCTCGTTGCTTTCCTGCGGGCGAACTCGACGTATTTGCGTGGCAACCGTCTGACATCCCCGGTGTTCCCAGGAAAGTAATCGAGCACCATCTTGCCGTCTGTCCTCATGCGCGGCCCGTCAAGCAGAAAGTCAGGAAACAGGCAGTAGAGCGCCAAGAATTCATCGTAGAAGAAATCAAGAAATTGGAAGCAGCAGGCCTTGTCAGAGGAGTGCTCCATCCTACGTGGTTGGCCAACCCTATAGTCGTGCGCAAGGCAAACGGGAAATGGAGGCTTTGCATCGACTTTACCGATGGCAATAAAGCTTGTCCCAAAGACCCATTTCCCTTGCCGCGCATCGACCAGATTGTTGACTCCACGGCCGGATGTGACTTGCTTTCATTTCTTGATGCATACTCAGGATACCATCAGATCTTCATGGCAGAAGAGGATGAGGAGAAGACTGCATTCATCACCCCATGTGGCACATACTGTTTCGTACGGATGCCTTCCGGTTTAAAGAATGCTGGTTCAACATTTGCAAGGGTAGTCCATGACGCTTTTGAGCCGCAAATACACAGAAATGTGGAAGCCTACATGGATGACATAGTGGTCAAGAGCAAGGACAAGGCGACTCTGATTCAAGATTTAGATCAAACCTTTGCAAATCTGCGCAAGATCAATCTCAAGCTTAACCCCGAGAAGTGTGTGTTTGGAGTCCCCTCCGGCAAGCTTCTCGGGTTCTTCGTGTCTCAGCGGGGAATTGAAGCCAATCCCGACAAGATCAAGGCCATTGAGCAGATTGAAGCACCAAAGCGCGTCAAGGATGTACGAAGACTTGTCGGTTGCGTAGCTGCTCTCAGCAGGTTTATCTCTAGGTCTGCTGAGCGCGCCCTGCCATTTTTCAAAATATTGAAAAAGGCAGGTCCAATGAAATGGACTTCGGAAGCGGAGGCTGCACTGTAGGACTTAAAGAGATACCTGTCCTCCACTCCAACACTTGTCGCACCTAAGCCACAAGAGAAGTTGCTGCTATATATAGCGGCAACCAGTCAAGTGGTTAGTGCTGCGTTAGTAGCGGAGAGGAAGGTGGATGATGAGCCAGCAACCACGATAGATGCATCCAGCGACAAGCAGGGGACTTCACCGGCAAGCTCTGGTCCCGACAAAGATGGATTTGCGCAGGCGCGTGAGAAGATGCAGAAAAGAATGGTGCAGCGCCCTGTTTACTTTGTCAGTTCCCTTCTGCAAGGGGCTAGGTCAAGGTACTCTGGTGTGCATAAATTGCTTTTCGGCCTTCTCATGGCCTCGAGAAAGCTGTGCCATTACTTCCAAGCACATGAGATCACAGTCGTCAATCATTTTCCGCTGAACAGGATACTACAAAATCCAGAAGCAACAGGCAGGATTGTCGAGTGGGCACTGGAACTGTCAAGCTTTGGCCTCAAGTTTGAGAGCACTTCAACTATCCAAAGCAGAGCATTGGCGGAGTTCATAGCAGAATGGACGCCAACACAAGATGAAGAAATTCCAGAAACGAGCATCCCCGTCAAGGAAGCAAGCAAAGAGTGGCTGATGTACTTTGATGGTGCCTTCTTGCTGCAAGGCGCTGGTGTGGGCGTGCTACTTGTTGCACCCACCGGAGAGCACATCAAGTACGTAGTCCAGATGCACTTTCCCAAGGAGCAAGCAACGAACAATACCGCAGAGTATGAAGGTTTGCTTGCCGGTCTCAGGATCGCAGCAGACCTTGGGATCAAGAAGCTCATTGTCAGGGGTGACTCACAGCTTGTCGTCCACCAAGTGAACAAGAATTATCAGAGTCCGTTGATGGAAGCTTACGTTGATGAAGTGAGAAAGCTAGAAGATCACTTTGACGGCCTACAGATGGAACATGTTCCAAGAGCTCAGAACAACATTGCCGATGGCCTGTCAAAGTGCGCCGCACTTAAGTTACCTGTGGAACCAGGGATCTTTGTGCTCAAACTGACTCAACCGTCTGTACCTCCAGTAACTGGACAGAGCAAGAAGAGGAAGTTGATTTCTGGTGACTATTTTCCGGCAGAGCTCCCCGAAGCCGCCGCCAAGAAGGTCCTCAAGATCAACACCAAGGGTGCTGAGGAGCAGTCTGCTCCGGCAAGCCCTAGGGTTTGTTCCGTTCAAGCAGACGCTCCCGACAAGTTTTGCTCCGGCAAGCTTGCCGGGGAACGTCAAGCTCCGGCCGAGCCGCAGGTTCTCGCCGTAGAAGCAGATGCTCCCGCAGCAGCAGATGTGCCTTTAGTCCTTGTTGTCGAGCCGCAATCTCTAGCATGGGCACAGCAGATTGTCCGTTTCCTTCAGACAGGAGAACTTCTCGAAGAGCAAGAAGAAGCGGAAAGAGTAGCCCGGAAGTCAAGTATGTACCAGTTTGTCGACAACACACTGTACAGAACAAGACTCAACGACATGAAATTGAAGTGTATTCACCGGGAAGACGGACAAAAGCTGTTGGCAGAGATACATGGAGGCATATGTAGTCACCACATTGGTGCAAGAGCACTTGCCGGCAAAGCATTCCAGCAAGGTTTCTTTTGGCCGACAGCCCTCCAGGATGCAACTGCACAAGCAACCAAGTGTGAAGCATGCTAGTTCCATTCCAAGCAGATACACCAGCCAGCTCAAGCTCTCCAGACGATCCCTTTATCCTGGCCATTTTTGGTCTGGGGGCTCGACATCCTCGGCCCCTTTCCCTGAGCTGTCGGGGGCTTTGAGTACTTGTACGTTGCAATCGACAAGTTCACAAAGTGGCCGGAAGTGGAAGCAGTGAGGAAGGTGATAGCACAGTCAGCAGTCAAGTTCTTCAGGTCAATTGTTTGCAGCTTCGGGATCCCTAACAGGATCATCACCGACAACGGCACGCAATTCACGAGCCGCACCTTCATGCAGTACGTCCAAGATCTTGGAGCCAAGGTCTACTTCGCTTCTGTTGCTCATCCGAGAAGTAACGGTCAAGCGGAGAGGGCGAATGCTGAAGTGCTGCGCGGGCTCAAGACTAGGACTTTCGACAGGCTGCACAAGTGCGGAAAGAACTGGATTGAGGAGCTGTCGGTGGTTCTTTGGTTGATCAGGACGATGCCAAATCGAGCCACTGGCCAGACACCTTTCGCTCTAGTCTATGGAGCAGAGGCAGTTCTCCCCACGGAACTCGTATACGGGTCACCTCGAGTGCTCGCTTATGATGAGCTTGAGCAAGAGCAGTTGCGACAAGATGACGCGCTGCTCCTTGAGGAGGACCGTCTTCAGGCCACTGTACGAGCTGCTCGATACCAGCAAGCTTTGCGCCGCTACCATAGCCGCAAAGTTAATGCCAGAAGTCTCAATGAAGGCGACCTTGTTCTTCGGCGCGTTCAGTCCACCAAAAATTCCAACAAGTTGACGCCGAAGTGGGAAGGCCCTTACCGGGTGAAACGAGTTACTAGGCCTGGCGCTGTCCGCCTTGAGACCGAAGATGGCATTCCGGTGAGCAACTCCTGGAACATTGAGCATCTTCGTAAGTTTTACTCGTAGGGCGCGGTTGCCGGAACCTGTTCCGGCAACCACCTTTTGTACAAGTCTTGCCGATGTTGCATGTAATCCTTTGTACGAGGCCGGGCGCAGACCCTGTGCATAACTAAAGCTCATGTGCTCCGCACATCTTGTCAATTTCATGCTTTCTACTTTTCTTTGCATGAGTTATTTGACACTTTGTGCAGCGCCTACCCCCGGTAAGCAATAACGAGCCGTAAGGCTCCATATCTTTATTTTCTCTTCTTTCTCTTTCTCAAAGAAATGAAGGTTCCCTCGCCCACAAGTTTGCCGGGAGGAAAGAAGAAGATAATGGTGTGGACCAAGCGTCGTTCGAGGAAGTTTCGCCTTACCGGGAAGCAAACGACAGAAAAGCTAAGTTGCTAAAGTTTGAGCAATCAGTTTTAAAATTTTTAAGTTATCTTCCTCAAACGACCGTGCTTTGTATGGAAAACCTGTGCGCGGAGGAACCAACTCGTAGCTAGTTGCGCCCTTACTTTGTTTCGAGTCCGCTCAACAATTTAAGTCAGCTGCGACTAGTTGCGACAAGGTTTCTTGTCGGTAGCGGCACCGCCAGCAGGCTGCTGACGTCCCGCACTCAGCGCTCGCGGCTAAGGAGCCTGCGCCGACAAGTTCCCTAAAAGTGTAGGGCGAAAACATATAAAGGAAGGAATCAAGTAAAGGAAATAACATAGCAATCATTACCCAAAATAGAGTCATATTACAAGATAGCTTGTCGCAGCTCTAACAGATTGTTCTCATAACATGACCAGCAGCGACAAGAAAAGAGAAAATGGGCGGCCTAATCTACGCGATCGCCCTCAACCCTCTTGATCCCGCTCACCTTGTCCACAATGGGTGCGACAAGGGCCTTGAGCGCTTCCAGATCAGCATCCGGCGGCAGGGACCTGAGGACGTTGGTGAGGTTGAGGCCTGGGTTGCGGAAGGCCACCTTCACCAGCACCTTTTGAAGAGCTCCCGCGCAGATCTTGCGTGACTCGTTGGCCAGCTGCTTTGGGATCTTCTCCCGGAGTCGCTAGAGGGCCGTCGCCACACCTTTGAAGAACAAGCTGAGCTTGGCGCTGGGTTGGAGGTGCTCATCGGAGGAGTACCCGAGATCCTCCATCCCCAGCTACGCCAGCTCCCTGTCGATGGCTGCGGCAACATCCATGAGACCTTCCGTCCAGTGCTCCACATTCTCCCTAAAAGTGTTCTGGGCGGCGGCAACACTCGCCAGCAGCACCTCGTCGGCCTTGATCTTCTTCGTCAAGGCCACCTCCTGCTCCCTGGCGCTGTCCAGCGTCTGAGTCAAAGTAACCAGCTTCAACTCAAGATCTGCGTTGGAGTCCTTGGCGGCGCTAAGCTCTTTGCTCCTCTCAGCGAGACGACCCTGCAGCTCGCCATGAGCGGCGGCGTCCTTCTCGCACTCACGCTTGAGCGCAGCAAGCTCCTCACTGCTCGCCTTGAGATCGGCCTCCAGTTGCACCATCTTCGTCTCCAGCTCCTTCTTGGCGGCCTCGGCAGCTGCGGCGGCATCCTCTGCTTCCTTGAGAGCCCCGCCAAATGCTTGCTAGCACGCGGCAAGCTCCTCCTTATGGCTGTCAAGGTTGACCTTGCGCTGCGCCAACTCGCCTTCCTGCGCAGATAGCTTTTCGGCAACAAGCTGCTGTTGCTCTTCAACTTCAGCCTTCTCGAGGAGGAAGGCTTTCCGCTCCTCGGCGACTTGCTCCCGCTCCTCTGCCAGGGATCGGAGAGCATCCTGCCTGAGACCCCGGAGCTCCTCCGCGCGCTTCTCGATGTCCACTCCCGCCTTCGCGACAAGCGCTTCTCAGGATTCCAGCTTGGCCTGTCGGGCGCGGTAAAGCGACAACAGCTTCCGCAGCAGCCGCTCCTCCTTAGGCTCGTCGCTGCTGCTGCTTGGCGCGTCGACCAGCGTCAGCCCAGCGGAGGCGAGCACCTCTCCATCCAAGATCTCTCCTTCGACCGGCGCCCTGGAGCTTGACGCCCAGGGGAGCTTGATGAAGATGCCGTCGCTGGCCTCCAAAGAGGCGCTAGGCTGGGGCTCTTCGGAGCCTGGCGCTACAGCTGCGGCGGAGGGATCGGCGGTCGGCGTAGCGCCTGACGCTCCTGCGGCCTCGGGGCCGTCAGTGCAATTGTCGTATCCCTCGCCAGCTTCTGCGGCGGCAGCTTTGGCGGCCTCTTCGCCGGCGGGATCATCAGCGCCGGCTTCTCCTTCGGTGGCAATGGCGTCGTCGGTATTGTTGCGCGCGTTCTCCTCGCCGGCGAGCTCGGTTTCCATCGGCTCCGTGGCAGATGGATCTGACGAACGGAAAAAGGAGAAAAGTCAAGCAAATATCCAAAAAGAAAATCAGAAGAAGAAGAACCCAAGGGAAGTTTTCAAGCAAGAGGATTACCTGTACTAGGATCTGCAGTCATGGTATCAACCACCGGAGGGTCGCCAGTGCTGTCCCTTGCCGGAGAACTGTCCCTTGCCGGAGAATTCTCCCTTGCCGGAGAACGCTCCCTTGCCGGGGAATCCTCCCTTGGCGGTGTAGTCGAAGCAGATGGCATTTCGGGAGCGGCTTCCGAGCACTCCTGGTGAGGCTGCTCTGCTCCTACACAAACCAACAGTCAGATATCAGCAAAGAAAGAGCACCCATGCGCGCCTGACAGCAGGAAGTAAACCATATACTTACGCTGGGGGCTGCGCTGGGGGCTGCTTTGGGGAAAAGTTGCCGGGTCCGGCAAGGTGGTCTCGAACACACCCCCTGCTGTCGCGGTGGGTTCGTCCTCGATGAAAATCACCGGGACCTTGGCTCTCTTTGCCGCTCTCTGGGCAGAGTCCTGAAAAGGAATGGGTTCGGAGTAAAGCAAATCAGATACAAGACAAAACAGCAAGAATTGAAGAACTACAAGTACAACAAAGAATCTTACTCTTCCTCTTCCTCGTCGGAGCTGAGCGCAGAGAGGTCGAAGTTCGGCCCACCTTCGGTGCGACAAGGCGGAGGAGTAGGTTCCCTTAGCCGCTTGGCGGGAGCAGAAGCGGTGGTCCGGGAGGGCCCCGCTCCAGTTGCTGCAGCGGCGTGAGGTGCTCCCGGGCTCCTGAGGGAGCCTACGTGATGCTCTTTTGGCGATGTCTTCTGCTTCCTTGTTCGTCCCGCACGGCACATGCTGCAGCTCCACGCCCATGAACCGCTTTTCCATTTTGCACACCTCTTCTAGGTACGCCTCCATGTGTTCGTCCTTAGTCATGTATTCCTTGTTGGAAAAATTGACGAGAAGTTGAGAGTAGCCTTTGATGGTGAGGTGCTTTACCCCCAGCACGGTCACGGCCCTGAGCCCGGCGAGCAAGCCTTCGAAATATGCGATGTTGTTAGAGACCTTCTCACCCCGCTGGAAGCAGAGTTGTACTGCATAGCAAAGCTTGTCCTTGGTGGGTGAGATGAGGATGGCCCCCGCCCCTGCGCCTTGCCGAGCAAACGCCCTATAAAAGTACAAGTCAGGACCCCGATCCTATTCCACACCGATCTAGCATGTAACACCTCATATCACTTTGCGGCCTCACGCACGGTATTCCCACGGGTGTCGCCTTACCAGGCCTGGGACCGTTTGCGCCTTTTGGCACACGTATATGATAGTGTCGCTAGCATCCATATGACAAAGAACCCGGGCTGACATGGCTAGTCGTGAACCCAAAGTGGCACTAACTTACAGGGACAGGCATACATGACCCAGCAACTAACGTGTTGGTTATCAGCGAGTGAATCCAGGCTGTAGCAACTGGGCTAGTAGGACTCCGGTAAACCGGGCTGTAGCAGGCTAACAGGACTCCGGTAGACACCGCGTGACATTTCCCCGAAGGGACAGACATAGGAACGAAGAAGGACACATGCTGGCCAGCCTAAGTGTTCCGGAGAAGTAACAAGCTACCATGGCTTAGTGGAAGCACTAGGAGACATTTCCCGGTAAGAAAGGCTACCAAGGATAAACAACTAGATAGTCAGATCCCACACATACCAGGCATTTCAATAACATGCACACAATATGCTCGATATGTGCAAATACAACATGGCATAACAACATGACTCTACAACTCAAGTATTTTATTCAATAGGCTCCGAGGAGCGAGATATTACAAACATGGGTCTCATGACCCAACATTCAGAACACACAAATCAAAGCACAAGCGGAAGCTTAACATGTCTGAGTACAGGCATCTACAAATGAAAAAGGCCGAGAAGCCTGACTAACTACTAGATCCTGCCAAGGCCTCAAGATCGTAGCTGAGGTAACAAGCTAAACGTCGAAGTCCACGCGGTACTACTAGTGAGACTGAAGTCTCTCTACAAAAACAAAAATTAAGCAACGTGAGTACAAATGTACCCAGCAAGACTTACATCAGATCTAACTACATATGCATCATTATCAACAAGGGGATGGTGGAGTTTGACTGCAGCAAGCCAGCTTTGACTCGGTGGCTATCCTGAACTACGACTGCGAGTAACTCTTTTGAGGTGGCGCACATGAGTCCACATATTCACCATATCAATACACCACTATGGATCCGCTCCCGTCTCCCTACGAGAACGCCATCCATAGCACTCACGCTTATCTTGCGTATTTTAGAGTATCCACTTTAACTTGTCTATGAACTGTACAGGCAACCCAGAAGTCCTTTACCGCGGACACGACTATTCGAATAGATCATATTAACCCTGCAGGGGTGTACTTCTTCACACACGCTCTCACCACTTACCGCCGTTTACACGACATGTACTCGGCAACCTTCAAGCGGAAGCCCAGCGAGGGTGTCGGCCACGACCTGACTAACCACACAAGTTTCTCGTCCAGGTTTATCGCCTATTCGGGTTCCATACGCAAGGAGATCCGGCCGGGGTGTCGCTCACGGCCCCAAACAATTTGAGCAGGGTTCCCAAGCCCACCATCCGGGTGCCACTTGGTACAAGGTGCCTCTATGCCTAGTCTGTCCCAAGCACACTTGTACCGGGTGCCACTTGGTAGACTACTAACACTACCTACAAACACCAGAAACTAGTTGCAACTCCTAGACAGAGATCAAGGTGATTAATAAGTCGAGAGAGTCAATTAAGGATCCCAATGTGTGATAGTAGCTGTTCATGGATCACAAACACAGAACTCAGTTCCTGAGGACGTCTGCAATGAGACAACCCACCATGTACTCCTACATGGCCTCTCACCGCTACCTTTACCAAATCGTGTTCACACACTTAGCTCTCAACAGTAGGACATGTTCACACACCTCCGATTCATCCCCGATGAATCAGACCTGACTCAACTCTAAGCAATAGCAGGCATGACAAACAAGCATGAATGAGTAGGCACATCAGGGCTCAAACAACTCCTACTCATGCTAGTGGGTTTCATCTATTTACTGTAGCAATGACAGGTCATGCAGAGGAAAGGGGTTCAACTATGGCAGCATGTAACAGTTGAATCGTTGTTGTCCTAATGCAGTAAAAGAGACCAGGAGCGAGAGAGTGGGATTGTATCAGAATGAACAAGGGGCTTTTGCTTGCCTGGCACTTCTCAAGATAGTATAGTTCTTCATTAGTGTCATTGATCACATCGTCGAAACGCGTCTATCGAGAGGGGGCAATTACCGGCAACTGAGAAAGAAACACAATCAATGCAATGCATAATATGATGCATGCTCATGACATGGCAAAATGAGTGTGTTGAGCTAATGCAGCTAAGAACAGGATGGTTTGAGTTCATTTGAATCAAAGATTCAAATGCAACCCCAAAATATGAACTCATATAAGTGCATTATCTTGTTTCATCTAAACAGCAAGGTTAGGTTGCTCTAACATGCATGAAACTAGTACAGATGGATAGATTGGATTTTTCTGATCATTTTTCATATATAAATTATTTCATTCTGAGTTACAGTTGAATTTATATGAATTTTTGAAGTTTACTACATTTTCTGGAATTTCCTATATAATAATAAATCCAGTAAATGCTTCTATGCGTCAGCAGTGCATCAGGGTGACGTCAGCAGTCAACGGGGACGGTGAAGGTCAAACCTGACCAGTGGGTCCCATGTGTTAGTGACTAACTAAACTAACCTAGTTTAATTAGCACTAACCTAGGTAAAACTAATTAAGTTTAAACCTAAACTAGATTAGTTAGCCGGGAGGGGCCCGCATGTGATGGAACAAGGGGAGGTCAACCCCCTGGTCAACTGAGGCTAACTCGTCGGCGGCTCGACGCCGGCGATGACAGGCGCGGCAGAGGGGCTTGGAAACGAGCCACAGGGCATCGTTTCGGTCGTGGTTTGTTGCGTTCGAATGCATGCAGTGGCGCGCATCGAGTGGTGGCAGTGGTAGGTGCTGGTGTGGCCGAAAAAGTGGTCGGCGACGAGGTTTGCCGGCGGCAGCAGCTCAGGCATCCTTGGGGTGGCGCTACAGAGCATGAGAGGAGGCGTTGTGGGTGTCTACAGGCTCATGACATCGTGCTGAGCACGATGGTGCACTCAGACACGAGCAGCGCTCGCTCTATCCTCGGTGGTTCATGGTTGGTGGCGAGGAGCTCTCGACTCCGGTGGCTAGCGTGGCTAGGGGACGAGGATGAGCTCGAGGAGCAGGGCGAAAATAGTGAAGCTCACCGTGGGGTCGAGGTGAAGCTCAGCTGGATCGAGGAGGCAGCGGAGACAGCGAATCGACGACGGCGGTCGTCGGATGCAGAGGACGAGGACGGCGGTGTAGTCGGCGGTGTAGGGCGTCCGGCTTGCTCTTGTTGAGGTGGAAGCTTCACAACATCGAGGCAGACGGCGGGGACAACACGGAGAGGCGCGGGGACAGCTCTGGGCGTGGTGGCAGCGGACGGCGGCGATGGTGGCGCTTGGGCGGAGCTCGGGGAGGAGCTAGAGAGGAGCAGAGGGAGCAGCGAGTGGGGGAGGGGGGACAGGGGGCTTCGGGGCGTCTCCATGGCACGCCTGGGGGGGGTCAAGGCTGAGCGGCTGAAGCAGGAGGTGGCAAGGCGTCGTCGGCGCGCTCGCCACGCACCTGTCTGTCCTCCTGGCAGGAGGAAGACGACATGGGAAGACTGGTGGGCTGGGCTAACAGTGCTGGGCCACCAGGCTGGATAGGTAAGCGGCCCAGGTAGTTTCCTCTTTCTCTCTGTTTTCTATTTTAATTACTATTTTCTATTTTTCTGTAAAATTTAGGGCTTTTCTGAAAATACTAAAACGTTTCCAAAAATCCTGCAAATAATTGTGGACTCTGTTGGGTTTATTCCTAACAGCCCACACTTAAGTTCAGAATTAATTGAGCACATTAAATAATATATAGCATTTAAATTCCCAATTGCAAATACTATATGATTTAATTCAGTGACCAAATATGTCATGGAAAAATATGCAACACCTCTGGTTATGGTTCTAGCATTTCCCAAAAATGATGAACATTTTTGAAAGCCATTTGGATTTACTAAAAATATTTTTAGGTTGAACCTATTTGAATTCCATTTGGTACTAGGGTTTGGACATCCCCATTTCAAGTTTCTTTCAAAGTTTAAACATGATGCACACATGAAGCTAACCTAGTGCATTGCCATAAGCTAGGGATGTGAAAACTCACCCCCACTAAACAAGAATCTCGTCCCGAGATTCAAGACATGAGGTAAGTAGACAGAGGGGACACAAAGCTAACACAGTCTTCATGATCCAATTGCCCTTCTCTAAGATGTTGATTCATTGCTCCAATTGATCTTGACGTCTTTGCTTTGAGAACTCCATTCAACATGACCACGAGAAGAAATGAAAACTCTAGAAGAATCTATCTTCTCGAGGATCGAGCAACTGACGATCAACTCACGGAATGAGGCATAGAACACCTCTTGAGCTGAGAAGTTCAACACACCTCGAGAGGAATGGAAGAACGGATGACGGGGGTTCGATTTGGTAGGCAACAATTCCACGCTTTGAGGAGATGGTGAATGGTTTCAAGATATCGATGAAATAATTGCCATGATACCATAACGGGGCACCTTAGGAAGGTGACTCATAGAAATATCCCCTTAAGTGGCAAAAAGAATTACCTTTGATTCAGAGATCATTGAAACTCTTTATACTCGCTTAAGGCAAATCACAATCGATCATTTGGAGGAGTTCGGTAGAATAACGTACTCGGACTAGAATGGATGATGTGGATTACCTTGTTGTAAACAACACAAGGGATGTTTGTAGTAACTAGGGAGAAGCTCAACATTAGAGAGTGAGTCCACTGTTTGAAAAGTTATAGCATAACCGAGGAAACTGAGAGCAATCCCAGTTAGTGCCGATGATAACACCTAGCGCTTGTGCGTGCTCTCAAGAACTTGAGCACTTCCATATTCATCGAGGTATTACCAATATCCGTGTCAAGGATCCTGGCAACACAACGTACTACCATGATGAATGCCGGTAGACGATGCAGATGCAAAGGAAGATAACACCTTCTCAAATTTCACCTTGGTAGGGCCAAGGGGACAAAATCTGCATGATCGACCGAGAGACATTTAGCACTCCGCTTCTAATGTTCTCCTTGATGTGCTAGCGCAACCCATTTATTAAACTGGGTTGATATCTAGGACATCAAGTAAAGGTCGGACTTCGGGAACACAAAAATCATAAGGAATAACTTATTGGAGTAAAACCCTACGAAATCCTTCTGGGGAGGTGGCCAACTTCCTCAATGAAGATACTACAACAAGAGGTCTTCCGGCTGGGTGTGTTGGCCACGACATCCACTTTACCGGGTTACAGAGAGACCATTATTATAGTTCTTGGGAAACGTTCCAACCATCATATCTGCCTGAGATTCAGATCTGGTTGGTGTCAGAATAATCCAGACTTATCGAGTCTAGGAAGAAAAATGAAAGTTTGCAACACAAATCGACGAGATGATGTTGCGAGATTCTCCGGAAATGAACTACGATAGCAAGCTCCAAAACATGAGCTGGTTCTTCTACCACGTGTGAACATGCTGTCCCAGACAAGCATACTAAAAACACTACCGAGTTCAGGTGGTGAATCCTCATCGAGGGTTTCGAAGTCTTTACGCAAGTCCATGGATTAGATCCCAAGCATAGACTTCTCCTCCTTTAACAAGTCAATCAGTGGCTTGGTGTGCTAAGAACACATATAGAATGGAGGCGGCCAACCTACCAAACCATAGAATAGTTCGCACATGTGCATGACCAACTTGGGGACAATTCCAGAGGAAGCAAAAACAATCTTTCTCGGATCCACGGCGGCAACTTACATCAAGTGTACGTGAATTGGAGAAAGTCGCTCCTTTCATCCAAGCCTATGCTTCATGAACGGAACATGAAGATAATGCTTATAGAAGTTTCCAATACTAGCTTAATGTCCAACAAAATCATGAAGAATATAAGGATGTTGTCGATGGGCTCAACAACAATTCATCCAGGTTTCCATATAAATGGAATTCCACAATTATGTGAAGACGGTGATAGCATTGGTCAGACCAAAAGATATAATGGAGTATGCTCGAGGAAAACCATGTGTAAGACAACATTACGAATATCGTTGGTTCTGATTTGATTTGGCGATAACCCATACCCAAATCAAAGATTGGACAAGATGATAGATCCATTAACTGATCACGAGGGTCAATCAATGAAAATACCATCTTCCTTCAATACACATACAAGATATCACTTAAAATGAACTAAGTGTATTAAGCTTTTATCCTTCAACTCTCCAAGTTGTTGTTCAGCTTAACCAGCCAGCTCAGAGGTATCCAACACAGATTCTTGAAGAAAGGGTGGTTTCGAAAACCAACTTGATCATGAGCTCAACATAGCGGTCAGGTGACGACCTGGTGATACTTCCGAGAAGATATTCAGAAAATCACGAACCACCGATAAGTAACTAAGCTCGAGAACAATCTTGCTTTTCAGGGCAAGACGATATAATCAAAAGAGCGAGGGATTGGCACAATCCTAACTCATTGATCGAAGAGTGCACCGGAAATAAGAACTAGGTAGCACAATCAGTCTTAGAATGACGATTCGAGATCCAACACGCTAAGAATGAAATTATTGTCCATTAACTGCCAAGCAATTGGGTTGCTAGCAATATTGATTTCACACATCATAGTTCACATGTCGGCATTCCGGTTGCAACAACACGGGAGCCGAGAAATGACTAATGAGGGCGAGAAGTATCATTGTATCAAGAGTTCATAGGAGGGTGTGCAATTCCCATGATATTCTTGATATAAAGATGCTAACACCCCAAGGTGGAACGGAACAAAAACTGGATTAGTATTTTGGTCTGCGGAGTACAACTGCTTTGACCCAATCCTGGATATGGATGAGGTACTGGAGTTCATTTCTCCTAGTCATTCCGGAATAGAATTGCTTGACGGACCACAAGAGTAATAGGCATCGATGAACGAATGCACGCATACTCTTGACTATCAATTGATAGACGAGGGTCAGAAGACGACTAGAGAGGGACAACCCAAAAGAACATATGATTTCCTGAGTTGTGGATGCATGGATTAGTATGTCGAACGAGTTCAACATATTTCTTTCGGACAACCCATGCGGAAAGGTAGAACTGGCAGAGTCACAACATAGAATCGAGAGCTCATCGAGAGCTCTGGTTGTGATCTTTTGGTTCAAAGAACTTCTTCCATAAACGGTTCATAGTATTTGGAAGAAGGAAATACCACGGACCTCGAGGACTAATGCAAAGGTTACTAATAACCTAAGGGAGCTAGCAATTACTATCAACATGAAGTAGGGTGAATCTCGGGTTCAAAACCCAGAAGTGGAATGCCTACTAACTAAGTGGCATCACGGGATGCATTCGGGAATGATGGCCAGAGTCATCACACTGGGATCACAAAATATGGCTAGACTACTAGATGATACTCTAGACACCTAGGGTCATAATAATAGCTCCAACATATGTGTCGAGGCAACATAGTACCTTAACTCAGCAATTTAGTGTGGTTAACCTGGCCAAGGAGACAACGGAAATAGGAGGAAGGGATTTGCAAATGCATCAGACTGTTTAGAAACCTGGGTTGACTCGGACAGCATAACGATTGTAAATGCTCAAAAAAGGATTGGAGACATGCTACAAGATGGTGGCATAGCCACTCAGAAGCACAATATCAAGGTTTCGAGATCAACAGTTAACATACGGAGGTAGTCAGAACCGAACTGACGCTTAAATCTATCAATCCTCAAGTCTACGGATTAGTAACACGTGATCCTGATAGAGAGAAGAAAAAGCCTAGTTTCTTTACCCCGTAGAAAAGATAGGATGACTCAGATCAGAAGGGCATAAGGTATAAGGAGTAAAAAGAGCCTTACGTTCCCAACCACAATCAATCCCCTTACATAACTAAAGAATTTCTAGACTCAACTTCGACCAGTTTGGCTTGGTAATCCTACAGGCAGTCAAGCTCTGATACCAAAGCTGTCAGGACCCCAATCCTATGCCACACTGATCTAGCATGTAACACCTCATATCACTGCGGCCTCACGCACGGTATTCCCATGGGTGTCGCCTTACCAGGCCCGGGACCGTTTGCGCCTTTTGGCACACGTATATGATAGTGTCGCTAGCATCCATATGACCAAGAACCCGGGCTAACATGGCTAGTCGTGAACCCAAAGTGGCACTAACTTACAGGGACAGGCATACATGACCCAGCAATGAACGTGTCGGTCATCAGCGAGTGAATCCAGGCTGTAGCAACTGGGCTAGCAGGACTCCGGTAAACCGGGCTGTAGCAGGCTAACAGGACTCCGGTAGACACCGTGTGATATTTCCCCGAAGGGACAGACACAGGAACGAAGAAGGACACATGCCGGCCAGCCTAAGTGTTCCGGAGCAGTAGCAAGCTACCATGGCTTAGTGGAAGCACTAGGAGACATTTCCCGGTAAGAAAGGCTACCAAGGATAAACAACTAGATAGTCAGATCCCACACATACCAAGCATTTCAATAACATACACACAATATGCTCGATATGTGCAAATACAACATGGCATCACAACATGACTCTACAACTCAAGTATTTTATTCAATAGGCTCCGAGGAGTGAGATATTACAAACATGGGTCTCATGACCCAACATTCAGAGCACACAAATCAAAGCACAAGCGGAAGCTTAACATGTCTGAGTACAGACATCTACAAATGAAAAAGGCTGAGAAGCCTGACTAACTACTAGATCCTGCCGAGGGCTCAAGATCGTAGTTGAGGTAACAAGGTAAACGTTGAAGTCCACGCGGTACTACTAGCGAGACTGAAGTCTCTCTACAAACACATAAATTAAGCAACATGAGTACAAATGTACCCAGCAAGACTTACATCAGATCTAACTACATATGCATCATTATCAACAAGGGGATAGTGGAGTTTGACTGCAGCAAGCCAGCTTTGACTCGGTGCCTATCCTGAACTACGACTATGAGTAACTCTTTTGAGGTGGCGCACATGAGTCCACATATTCACCATATCAATACACCACTATGGATCCGCTCCCATCTCCCTACGAGAACGCCATCCATAGCACTCACGCTTATCTTGCATATTTTAGAGTATCCACTTTCACTTGTCTATGAACTATACAGGCAACCCAGAAGTCCTTTACCGCGGACATGGCTATTCGAATAGATCATATTAACCCTGCAGGGGTGCACTTCTTCACACACGCTCTCACCACTTACCGTCGTTTACACGACATGTACTCGGCAACCTTCAAGCGGAAGCCCAGCGAGGGTGTCGATCACGACCTGACTAACCACACAAGTCCCTCGTCCAGGTTTATCGCCTATTCGGGTTCCATCCGCAAGGAGATCCGGCCGGGGTTTCGCTCACTGCCCAAAACGAAGTGAGCAGGGTTCCCAAGCCCACCACCCGGGTGCCACTTGGTACACCGTGCCACTGTCCCTAGTCTGTCCCAAGCCCACTTGCACCGGGTGCCACTTGGTAGACTACTAACACTACCTACAAACACCAGATACTAGTTGCAACTCGTGGACAGAGATCAAGGTGATTAATAAGTCGAGAGAGTCAATTAAGGATCCCAATGTGTGGTAGTAGCTGTTCATGGATCACAAACACAGAACTCAGTTCCTGAGGACGGCTGCAATGAGACAACCCACCATGTACTCCTACATGCCCTCTCACCGCTACCGTTACCAAATCGTGTTCACACACTTAGCTCTCAACAGTAGGACATGTTCACACACCTCCGATTCATCCCCGATGAATCAGACCTGACTCAACTCTAAGCAATAGCAGGCATGACAAACAAGCATGAATGAGTAGGCATATCAAGGCTCAAACAACTCCTACTCATGCTAGTGGGTTTCATCTATTTACTGTGGCAATGACAGGTCATGCAGAGGAAAGGGGTTCAACTATCGCAGCATGTAACAGTTGAATCGTTGTTGTCCTAATGCAGTAAAAGAGACCAGGAGCGAGAGAGTGGGATTGTATCGGAATGAACAAGGTGGTTTTGCTTGCCTGGCACATCCGAAGATAGTATAGTTCTTCATTGGTGTCATTGATCACATCGTCGAAACGCGTCTATCGAGAGGGGGCAATTACCGGCAACTGAGAAAGAAACACAATCAATGCAATGCACAATATGATGCATGCTCATGACATGGCAAAATGAGTGTGTTGAGCTAATGCAGCTAAGAACAGGATGGTTTGAGTTCATTTGAATCAAAGATTCAAATGCAACCCCAGAATATGAACTCATATAAGTGCATTATCTTGTTTCATCTAAACAGCAAGGTTAGGTTTCTCTAACATGCATGAAACTAGTACAGATGGATAGATTGGATTTTTCTGATCATTTTTCATATATAAATTATTTCATTCTGAGTTATAGTTGAATTTATATGAATTTTTGAAGTTTACTACATTTTTTGGAATTTCCTATATAAGAATAAATCGAGTAAATGCTTCAATGCATCAGCAGTGCATCAGGGTGACGTCAGCAGTCAACGGGGACGGTGAAGGTCAAACCTGACCAGTGAGTCCCATGTGTCAGTGACTAACTAAACTAACCTAGTTTAATTAGCACTAACCTAGGTAAAACTAATTAAGTTTAAACCTAAACTAGATTAGTTAGCCGCGCGGGCCCACATGTCATGGAACAAGGGGAGGTCAACCCCCTGGTCAACTGAGGCTAACTCGCCGGCGGCTCGACGCCGGCGATGACAGGCGCGGCGGAGGGGCTCGGAAACGAGCCA
This sequence comes from Triticum dicoccoides, assembly GCF_002162155.2. Lineage (NCBI taxonomy): Eukaryota > Viridiplantae > Streptophyta > Magnoliopsida > Poales > Poaceae > Triticum > Triticum dicoccoides. The sequence continues at coordinate 259,675,517 of NC_041387.1, forward strand.
CAAGACATCGTTTCGGTCGTGGTTTGTTGCGTTCGAACGCACGCAGTGGCGCGCATCGAGTGGTGGCGGTGGTAGGTGCTGGTGTGGCCGGAAAAGTTGCCAGCGACGAGGTTTGGCGGTGGCAGCAGCTCGGGCATTCTTGGGGTGGCGCTACAGAGCATGAGAGGAGGCGATGTGGGTGTCTACGGGCTCATGAGATCATGCTGAGCATGATGGTGCGCTCAGACGCGAGCGGCGCTCGCTCTATCCTCGGCGGTTCATGGTCGGTGGCGAGGAGCTCTCGGCTCCGGTGGCTAGCGTGGCTAGGGGACAAGGACGAGCTCGGTGAGCAGGGGGAAAACGGTGAAGCTCACCGTGGGGTCGAGGTGGAGCTCAACTGGATCGAGGAGGCAGCGGAGACGGCGAATCGACGGCGGCGGTCATCAGATGCAGAGGACGAGGACGGCGGCGTAGTCGGCGTTGTAGGGCGTCCGGATTGCTCTTGTTGAGGTGGAAGCTTTGCAACGTCGAGGCAGATGGCGGGGACAGCATGGAGAAGCGCGGGGACAGCTCTGGACGTGGTGGTAGCGGACGGCGGCGATGGTGGCGCTCGGGCGGAGCTCGCGGAGGAGCTAGAGAGGAGGAGAGGGAGCAGCGAGTGGGGGAGGGGGGACAGGGGGCTTCGGGGCGTCTCCGTGGCACGCCTGGGGGGGGGGGGTCGAGGCTGAGCGGCTGAAGCAGGAGGTGGCAAGGCGTCGTCGGCGCGCTCGGCACACACCTGTCTGTCCTCCTAGCAGGAGGAAGACGACAGTGGAAGGCTGGTGGGCTGGGCTAACAGTGTTGGGCCACCATGCTGGATAGGTAAGCGGCCCAGGTAGTTTCCTCTCTCTCTATCTGTTTTCTATTTTAATTACTGTTTTCTATTTTTCTGTAAAATTTAGGGCTTTTCTCAAAATACTAAAACATTTCCAAAAATCCTGCAAATAATTGTGGACTCTGTTGGGATTATTCCTAACAGCCCACACTTAAGTTCAGAATTAATTGAGCACATTAAATAATATATAGCATTTAAATACCCAATTGCAAATACTATATGATTTAATTTAGTGACCAAATATGTCATGGAAAAATATGCAACACCTCTGGTTATGGTTCTAGCATTTCCCAGAAATGATGAACATTTTTGAAAGCCATTTGGATTCACTGAAAATATTTTTAGGTTGAACCTATTTGAATTCCATTTGGTGCTAGGGTTTGGACATCCCCATTTCAAGTTTCTTTCAAAGTTTAAACATGATGCACACATGAAGCTAACCTAGTGCATTGCCATAAGCTAGGGATGTGACAGTAGATGATCCATTCGTATGGCTCTTCATCTCCTGGTGGGAGGGAGCAGCCCTCGCCTTCTCCGTGGTCTGGAGAGTCGGTCCATTTGGCCACAAAGTCCGCGCGAGCCACGCCCTTGATGACCCTGGTAGTACTTAACTCGAGATCAAATGCTTGAAGCTCAATGTTCCATTGAGCAACCCACCCAGCTAGGTTCGGGCTCCGGAGCACCCTCTCTAGCGGGTATGCTGAGACAACTTTGATGGGGTGGCCTTGAAAGTAGTGGCGCAACTTCCTGGAGGCCACTAGAAGTGCGAGCAAGAGCTTCTATGGCATGGGGTAGCGTGCCCGGGCCTCCCTTAGTAATGTGCTGACGAAGTAGACAGGGTGCTCGAAGAGGGGGGAGGCATCAGCAGAATCTTATTCTTCATGAGGGCTCAAGTCGCTTACGACTTGATGAGGCCCGTCCTCTGGAGCCTCGATAGTCGCGGGATCAATTGTGGCTTCAGGAGGGATGTTGACCACTGCGCCAGCCAAAACTTCGGATGCCTCGCCCTGGGTTCTGCGCCTTGCTTGCTGGTTGTGCGTCCTGTTTTGGCTTCTTGGTCAGGCGCTCCTTCCTTAGCACCACCAGGGTGGCGCTGGCTGAGTGAGGGGTCGCTGATAGATAGAGTACTAAAGGCTCGAGAGGGCGTGGTGCCACCATTACGGGTTGACTAGTCAGGTATCTCTGGAGGTCCTGGAAGGCTGCGTCTGCCTCGGGGGTCCAGTCGAATGGCTCCTTCCTTTTCATCAACTTAAAAAATGGGAGGGCGCGCTCCCCAGCATGGAAATGAACCGCCCAAGTGAGGTTACGTAGCTAGCCAGCTTGTGCATCTCCTACAGGGTCTGTGGGGGGTTCATAACTTCTATCGCCTCGACCTTCTCTGGGTTAGCCTCGATCCCTCTGTGCGACACCAAGAAGCCTAGTAGCTTGCCGGAGGGGACCCCGAACACGCACTTCTCGGGGTTAAGACAAAGATCCACCATGCGCGGGCTAGCGAACGTCTCCTCTAGATCGTTTATCAGAGTCCTGGCCTCCCGAGACTTTACCACTATATCATCGACGTATGCCTCTGCGTTCCTCCTGAGCTGCGAACCCAGGGTGATGTGCATCAACCGCTGGAAAGTTGCTCTGGGTTGCGCATCCCAAAGGGCATGCAGGTGTAGCAGTATACCCCGCATGGGGTGAGGAATGTCATCATCTCCACATCCTCTAGTGCCATCTTGATCTGGTGGTAGCCGGAGAAGGCGTCCAGGAAGCACAACAAGTCGCACTCGGCGGTGGAGTCGACGATCTGGTCGATGCGATGGAGCGGAAAGGGATCTTGAGGGCAGGCCTTGTCGAGGTTTGTGAAGTCGACACACATGCGCTCCTTCCCTCCTTTCTTGGGGACGATGACGGGGTTCACCAGCCACTCTTGGTACCGCACCTCTCTGATGACCCCTACGACTTGTAGCTTACGGGTTTTTTGGATGATGAAGGCCCACTTCTCGGTGGACTGTCGGCGAGCCTTTTGCCACGTGAGCACAATTGGGTATACCCTCAGGTGGTGCTGGATTATGCACCTTGGGACCCCAGCCAGGTGTTTGGGTTCCCAGGCGAATACATCCTTGTTGGCTTGGAGAAGTTGATCAATGCCTCCTCTTGATCCTGTGGGAGGCCGTCCCATCCTCGCAGACTGGCACTTGCTTCGTCTCTGCTCGGTCTTGAGAGAACAACTGCTTCCTCTTGGCAGGCGCCACTTCTGGGGTCTCCTGGTCCTTCTTCTCGCTAGGTAGTGTGGTCGCGGCCGCCTTGAAGGCGAGCTTGAGGGCCTGCAACGTGTCTTTGTTGTCCCCCACCACTGTGAGGACATCGTTGCTGCCAGGCATCTTGATGAGGTTGTACGCGGGGTGGGTCACAGCCATAAACTGGGCCAAAGATGGGTACCCCAGAATGGCATTGTATGGCTGGTTGATCTTGGCGATGTCAAAGTCGATGAGCTCGATGCGGTAGTTGTCGTGGGTCCCGAAGGTGACAGGGAGACGAATCTGACCCAAGGGCATGGTTGAGCCGTCATAGACTCCGGATAAAGGCTTGAAGGGGCGGAGCCAGCTGGGCGGCACATGGAGCAGGCCAAACGCCTCCGGGGTGAGCACGTTGAGGCCGGCCCCGCCGTCGATGAGGGTCCTGATGATCGCCACGTGACAGATAGTGGGGGTGCAGAGCATCGGGAGCGCGCCTGCCCCTGTTGTGGCAGCAGGTTGATCTTCGGGGCCGATGGTGAGATCAGCCTGGGGCGCCGCCCAGCCCGGGGGAGCCGCCAAGCCCGCCTAAGTGTTGCCTGCCTGTCGGTAGAACTTCTTGATGTGGCGGTCGGATGGTGGTGCCTATGATCCACCCAGGAGAGCTGTGACGACCGGGGGCGCCGGTGTCGCGTAGTGGGCGAGGAAGAGGTCGCGCAGCTCCTCCCATGAGGCCACGGAAGATGCCGGCAGGTTGAGTAGCCAGGCACGCGGTGCGCCGACGAGGGCCATGGGCAACCAATGGTCCTTCACCTTGTCATCTCCACCAGCCGCCCAAATTGCTTCCTCGTATGCCTGAAGGAAGGGGGCTGGATCCGCTGCGCTGTTGTAGTGCGGCGGCATCTTCGGTCGAACTTGGGCGGCCCCTGCACTTGCCGCAGGGAGAGGGTGAAGCAGCGCAGCCCCGACGCTTCTCCAGGAACGCGCGCCGACGGGGCCGATGAAGGAGCGCCTACCATGGGGGTCGGCGGCACGATCTAGTGGTCGAGGAAGAGGATTCCGACGCACCCCTACCTAAGTGTCGGATTTCGGGATCCGGCAACCCTTGAGAGGTTCGAACTCTGGGGTGCATGCGGATATCTCAACCTGCCCATCCTCCCTACTCGTGATCCTCCCTAGCCTAGCGCGTCAAGCTCACAGAGACACAAAGACATAGAGACTTATACTAGATCGGTCCACTGTTGTGGTGTAATACCCTAATCCAGTGTGGTGTGGTGGATTGCCTCGGGGGGCTATGGATGAACTAGTACAAAGGATGAACAAGCCTCAGGAGGTGAGGTGTTCTTGAGCTGGTGTGGTGCTCGGGTTGGAATGGATCTCTCTTCACAATGGTGGTGGCTAAGTCCTATATATAGTGGCCTTGGTCCTCTTCCCAAATATGAGCGGGAAGGGATTCCACAACGGCGGGAATTGAAAGGGGACAACTAGTACAGTCTATCCTGACAAAAGTAGTCTTCGCCTGCGAAAAGCTTCTAGTCGTGACGCTGCGGTGGGCTCAGGTGATGACCTCCGTCCTGCCGTCCTAGTGGTCTTGGTCTTGTTGCACCAGAATGGAAACCTTTTTTAATTCCTCAAGACTCCGCGCCTGTGGCTTGCCTCCCTTGCACCAAAGAGGAAAGTTGTGCTCTGCACCCGCCTAGCGCCCGCCTGGCCGTGGTCATCACGGCTTACGTCAGTTGAGCCTCATGAGGTAGCTGCATAGAACTCTCCGCCCCTCAGGAGCCCGCCTAAGGAGGCCAACTCCTTCGGGGATCTTGGCATTGTCCGCCTCGCGAGGCTTGGCCCCTCACGAGGGTCTTGTGGTGTTGATGAAAAAGCTGGGCCGTACCAGGCCGTCGATGGAGCCACGTGGTGGGCCGCAGGCAGGCAGGACTGGATACCCCCAAGTCCAAGACCCCGACAAAAAATTCAACCAAATTTTCATATTTCGGTGCGGTCCAAACTATTTTTAATCCCGAAATTTTGAATCTCGTTCAAACTAATTTAAAAATAATAAATTTATACAATTTAAAATCCAACATAATTTTCCCGGCAAAAAACAATTAAATTCGAAATATCAAAATCTTAAAAAATATATATTTGAAACTAATTGCCGGTTTGCTGCATTTTTAAAATTTACATCCCATTTCTAACTACTTCATTTTCTGTGTAAGCAAATACATCACTCTCGCCTTGAAATATTTGTAGCCCAGCGGGGCTGAGAAAGCAAGTAGGCGTCCATTAGGTATTTCTTTTAAAAAGGTAGAGCTGGGCTAGCTATTTTCAGAAAGAAAAAAACACAACTAGGCGGATGATGTGGTAAACATAAAATAAAACCCTAGCTAGATGGACCACAGCCCCCGCAAACCCCCGTTGTTACCTTGATCCATCTCTAAAACTAGTAAATAAGAACTGCTTGTTACTCAAACAAAAAAGTAAATAACAACAGTGCGACCTGTTGGGTCCCTGGTGTCAGCCGCTCGTTGTGTAATGCTCTCATTTATTAACTATGTTGAAAATGGCGTGAGCTTTAGATGTCCAACCATTAGGGGGAACCATTTTCTTGCACTTGTAATAACGAGACACTTGCTTGCATTCTGCCATGACTCTGGTGGGTCCCTACTGTCATCCTCTCCACGTACAATCATGTCCTTATTCCTCTTGGTTGCTGACCACGTTGACAATGCCAGGTGGTGGTGCACCGCATACGGCGAACGAACCAAGGTGGAGGACGATGGCGAGGCCTCGGATGGAATGAACATGAGCTGTGGAAGATGCGCTACTCTAGTCGCAGGCGGAGGGGAGTATGAGGGTTGACTAGTTCGGGTGCGGGTGCATGTTGGGGCTGACGTCGCTGGAGAATAATAGGATGTGTGTGGGAATAGAGGGAGGGACTGGCCAATGTGCGAGGGCACGGTATGGTGGCGGAGGCACAGCCAGCCGTGGGAGGCGGGAGCAGGCAGAACCGACGCGGTGGTTTGGTTTGGGTGGCTGGAGGAAGAGGACAAGAGATAGAAGATACATGACAGATGTTGGATGTCAATCCAATGGCTGGTAGGAAGAATTGTTTGTTGACTAGTAATAATGTCGACACCACCTTGGATTGGCTTTTTCCTTGTGGGTTCCAAATGTCAGAATCCAAATCTGTCACGGTCAAGCAGCCTTTCATATGAAAATTTATAGCCCATTTAGTGTGCTAGTTCCAAATAAGTTTGTGGGTGCTGGTGGGGGTTAATTACTTGGGTTCTGTAATGCACAGTGAGCTCAAGCAGCAGGCGAGAGTGACGTTATTTCCCTTGGTTGGGATTTGTTACAATATTTCTCTCTTAATTAAACAAATGGCAAGCCATTTGCCTTGTTTCAAAGAAAATATGACAGTAACAGCCGAGTTGAAAAGGGCAAGAACATCTAACTCCAGCTTACAAACTGTAAAAAGCATGAGGGTTAATTGTTCCTTAGGTTTAGGCAAAACCTAGATTCAAAAGGGCAACAACATCTAACTCCAGCATGGTTTTTGGCAGTCACAGTCAAATTGATCGGTTAGGTCCACAGAATGAAAATCCTAGGTCATAAAATTTACTGGATTATGACCACAAGATGTTGTAAATAGAAGCCCGACACGTTCAGAAGCCCTTTTGTCCACCTGAAACTCCTATTTTTGCTCTTCGACAAACCCATCCGCCAAAACCATGCTGCTGATAAACTTAAGCCTGATGGAAAATAGTAACCTCACATTAAGCAGGAAGAATGTGACAAATCTAGTGTTTGCATGGTTGGCTACATATCGTTCCAGCGTTATTGTCTTCAATCAAATGTCATGAGAAGTGATAAAATCCCAGTGCTTACGAATCCGCCAATTGGTTATAACTTTCTTACCCGGTCATGTTGCCTATATAGGCATGAAGATTGAAAACAATTAAGGTCTAAAAAAGATTGTCGAAAGAGCAACAGTTGAACGGTTAATTCTAGTACACTATATGCGGGCTTCCAATGTGCATGAAATTATCACCTTTATATACAACTTCTCCAAACATGAAAGCATTACAGCAAGTCCATAATCTTGTTCAGATCAAAACTATTCATCTGGATACATAAGATCTTGAAAGAATCCACCACCATTGACAGGCTATCCATGGAGAAACTCTTCATTGAGCATAGAACATAAAGGTTGTACACTATGTGTCCTCCAAGATGATATAGAACTTATGCGGAGAAATTTAAAATGCATCTTATGATTACAAGTGTAGATGATAATATACAGTACCTGAAGAACTTTGGAGCCAAACACCATCTTGAAATGAGCATAGAGATCATGTATTACACCCAAGGTCTCAAGTTTAGGCACAGAGATGACAATTATTTGTGATGGTGAATAACTAGGATCAAGGATCAACCTTTGATGTGAAGGGGCATCTTCAATGATGAGTTGCCTTCCGTTAAAAGAAATTCCAATTTATACATGGTTAGGCGACTTTTTTGGAGATAACCGATTCTAACTGTGAAAACAAGTACCAAGCACTCCAGGGCAGGGCAACTGGAGTGAATGATGATGTGGAATGAGGCCTCTGATATAAGAACCTGCACAATTCAAAGTTTTTTGAGAAATGGGAGTCGAAGTTTTAGTACCAGATTGTCTGGTCGGTAGCGAAGTGCAAAGGTGGCAGTGTGGAGAGAGGAGGAAAAGCGCGAGATGGACATTGATGCTGAGTGCACAAGAACATGGCGTTCAATATCTGGTAGGTGTTTTCCTGGGGAATAGTAGAACTCAAGCAATTGTAGTTCTGTGAATTCAGGGGATTTCAGCCAGGTGTCCAACATGCAGGGCATGCTATGCTTGCCCAGGAAGCATGTCAGGATGAAGAGGCTTTGAAGGGAGCCCTGGTGGGAGGAGATGCTGTCTCTGGGGAGTTCAAAATCATTAAAGAGAGATAGCTGACGACAGTCGAGATTAAAGGGCGCCACCAAGTTGAGAGGACTTGGGTACAGCACCAATCCTTGGTGGGAAGAAGCGAGATGATCTCCCCAAGCATGGCATCCGGGAGATCATTGATGTTGTCCACCCGAGATTCTACGGGTTTTTGGGATCCGGTCGGGGCGGGCTCGCCGCTTCTCCCCGTGTTGCTGGGTGCGGGATCTACAACAGTTGTCGCCGCTGGTGGGAGCCTCATCTTCTTGGCGTCGGGGTCAACCGACTCCATTTTCTTCGACGGCATCGCGTCGGATTTGAGTAGAGTAACGAATTATGAGCCTAGTTGTAGTGCGAGTGAAGAAGAAGGAGAGATGGGTTTTTTGTAGTAGGGAGGAAGAAGGGGAGTTGGGGGTTTTCTGTAGGAGTGGGGTGAGGAATTGGGGGTACATGTGGAGCAAGCTGACGTGAGGTGGGTGGGAGTGAGGAGTAAGAAGAGCACCCAGGTTTTTTGGGGTGCGGTGTGCTGGGTAGCGCCTCTTATTAAGTAAATATATGGGCTCTTGAATTGATTTTTTTATTTACTAGGGTGGATGGACTGTTTTGTCTTCGGCCCAGAGAGACAATTACTACTAGTACAATGGAGACAGTTTACAGCTACCCAGAAAAACTATTACTACTAGTACTGTGGATATACTACCGCTTCTAGCTCCTGCGAGGTCATCAAAACATCTCCCACTACTGAATGTTGTATTACTTTGGTTCATCGACATACTTCCATGCAGCACGCGGGCCCAAATGCCATCCACCTCGATCGTAGCGTGATAGTAATGAGCCATCATATCACAAAACCCCACCTCCCCGCAGTCTAAGTTTGACGGATGAAGCAACCATCATTTCACTCTTCGCTGAATCCCCTTCTCCGTCACCATCTTCAAGAAAGCCAACACTCGCATCTACCATTGTTCTTCTCTCCCAGAAGGTAAGCTGATCCATGATGTTAGTATATTTTATTTCAGAAAAGAAAACTTTTTAAAGCAGTAACCAATCCCCACTCTCTTTTTTGTTTCATTGTCATTGTGATCGTGTTTTCCTTTCAGTTGTCTCCTAGTATTCATCAGTTTCATGATGGACCAAGGAGAACCAGGCAAAGATCTGCCAATGTTGCAGCAGACGCGGGAGGCTGATCCCCATGAGACAGAGAGCTCCAAGAAGATGGAGGCCGCCACCAAGCCAACCCTTGATACGCTCACGGCCAGTACTGAGATGGTCAATGCCCCGTTTGAGGTTACAACCCCCATGGCCCTGCAGGAGAAGTTTT